>NC_143566.1:40967500-41290357 GCF_054136105.1 Typopeltis vanoorti | reverse complement strand
GAATAAACTCAGCAAAAGGAATAGACATTTACACGAAGTGAAAATGGAAATGAAAACAGATGCTACAAAGTCCTTTCTTTCTACAGTTTTCCCAAGTATTAGAAAGCCATGAGAAACTGTAAACCTAGCCATTAATACATCAGTAAACAAACTGTAAACATAGCCAACAGCAATGAAGTTCATGGATCCATAAAGGAATGTAAAAGTATATGTAAAAACAATGCAAATACAATACAATACAATACAATACAAATGCAATATAAATTGCACAAAAAAACATGCAATGCAAATAATTTTAATATACACACACACACAGACACATAAACAAACAAAAACATATGCATTGTGATAGTTAATATTTGGATTTATTGGACCATGGTTTGGATACAACATATGTACATAATCGTCGACAAGTTTCGCCAGCTGGGGTCTGTCTGGCTTTATCAAGATGGGTAAGGTTACACTAACATTAAATGCTAACAAAAGAATGCAGTAACGACTTAAAAAACAGTTAAACAAATTGAAGAGCATGCGTGACATCAAAAGCATAAAACGTGGAGACTTAGTCATTGTTATTAAACTGCATTTTATCATTTTTTGCATAATTGAGTTTTGCTAAACATAATGAATTAAGTTTTTCCAAATATCTTTTAATATTGTGCCTTGATTTCTACTGAGGTTGTCTCCTGTCCGTAGTATTACTGCAGATTCTTTAAAGGTTCTACATCTGTAATCCTCTTCAATGTATGGCATCGAGCTGTTGTCCCAATCTATGGAATGGGTTGAAATTGAGAAATGATGTGCTAATCCTGAGGTGTCTGTTCTGTTATTATTTACATCACCGACATGTTCTTTCGGATTTCTAGGCTTCGTGAAGTTTGGCCTGTGTAAGTCAGTGATTTAAAGATGTAGACCCTTTAAAGAAGCTGCAGTAGTACTACAGACAGGAGACAACCTCAATAGAAATCAAGGCATAATATTAAAAGATATTTGGAAAAACTTAATTAATTCATTATGTTTAGCAAAACTCAATTATGCGAAAAATTATCAAACCCAGTTTAATAACAATGACTAAGTCTCCACGCTTTATGCTTTTGATGTCACGCGTGCTCTTCAATTTGTTTAACTGTTTTTTAAGTCATTATTGCATTCTTTTGTTAGCATTTAATGTTGGTATAACCTTACCCATCTTGATAAAGCCAGACAGACCCCAGCTGGCGAAACTTGGCGATGATTATGTACATATATTTAATTTTAATTTTAATTTTATAATATTTAATAATATTATTTAATAATATTTAATTTTATTATACAATTATGTATAACTAGGGCTGTGAAATTGCAGAAAGATAGAGTGAGTGAGATTATTGCAGTTATAGGGACGAATGATCTTCGTAGCAAAAGATTTTCTGTAAGACGGGATTTGAAGAATTTAATGATTGCAATGAATGCAAAGAGTGAGAGTGGAAAGATCATGAGTGTGCTACCACGATTTGATTGTGATGAAATGAACAGAAGAGCAATTATAGTAAATGGAATGGTGTCCAGATTGTGTAAAAGGTTTTGCAAAGAAATGAAACTGAATATTCATTTTATGAATGTCTGGGATGAGTTTGATAAAAGGAAGGAGTATTTTAAGAGAGATGGTTTGCACTTAAATGGATTAGGAGCTTGGCATTTAGAACATTTATTGATAAAGGACAGAGTAAAGGGTCATAAACAGGGAAATGGGATTTGCTAGGGAGGCAGGTGATAGAGTTAGCTGTAAATAGTACTAAGGTCATTAATCGTTGTGAAACTGGGATTAATTGTTCGCAGAATGTTAACAGTAGACAGAGTGGGGTAATTCGCACACAGGGATATTATGGGAGGAAGGGTGTATTGCAGTTTATGTATACCAATGCTCGAAGTATTAGGAATAAGTGTGAAGAATTTTTGTCATTACTGAGTACAACATGGCCAAAAATTATAGGCATTAGCGAAACTTGGTTAACCAAAAATGATATAGTTATTGGGATTGAATGTAAGGGGTACAGTATTTTCAGGCAGGACAGAGATGACAGAATGGGGGGAGGGGTTTTATTAATGATAGATGAAACATTAAAGCCAAAAAAGATAGAAGTACCTCACTGTGACAGGTATGTAGAGGGCAGTTCATTAGAGGCTGTTTGGTGTGAGATAGAGATTAACAAGGCGAAATATGTAATTGGTTGTTGCTATAATCCAAGGGGAATAAGGGAGAATGTACATAGCATGTATTGGCAAATTAGCACGATGAGTAAAGGTCAAGTAATTATTATGGCGGATTTTAACTTTGGGGACATAGATTGGGGGAAGGAATGGTCACAAGGAACAACGGAAATGGAGTTTATACATTTGTTAAGAGATAATTACCTGAGACAGCATGTGATGGAAGGGACAAGAGATTCTAGAGTGTTAGATCTGGTCATAACATTGGAGAACATATCAATAAGTAATTTAGTTACAATGTCTCCACTTGGGGAAAGCGATCATGTGGTCTTGACCTGGGAGATTGAAAGACGTACTGAATATTCTAATAAGAATGGGTATATGTGGAATTACAAGGCTGGTGATTATGGCAAGCTGAGAAGTCAGCTTTCAGCTGTATTATGGCATGAGAAATTCAAGGGGAGAGATGTTGATGGTGCGTGGGAGATTCTCAAGGAGTATTTGAAGAAAGCTGTATCAGACTGTATTCCCAGAGTCAGAAGGAGAAATCAAGTAGAATAAAATGGATGACTAATACTATTAAACAAGAGTTGCAGATAAAGAAAAGGTTGTGGAAGACATATAAAGAAAAAGGTGATGAGCGTTCCAATGAGCAATATAAGGTACAGGCAAAGAGAGTAACCTGTATGGTAAGGAAAGCCAAAGCTAATTATGAGAGGAAACTAGCTGATGAATCCAAAAGAAACCCTAAAGAGTTCTTTCGCTATGTGGCTAGTAAAAGGAAGAATATCCATGGAAAGATTACTTTAAAAAGTGTTGATGGTAAGGAAATTACTGAAGCTAATCAAATAGTTGAGTTGCTTAGTGATCATTTCGCAAAAGTGTACCATCTTCGTAGTGATAGTGCAGTGTCAGATGTGCCACTGACAGATGAGAGTATAGAGATAGATGAAATTGAGGTGCTTAATATATTAAAGAACCTTAATGCTAACACTGCCATTGGGTTAGATGGCATATCGGCCCATGTGTTACGAGAATGTGCAAGAGAATTAGCAACTCCTCTAACCAGGATGTTTAATTTAAGCCTCAGTTCTGGTAAAGTGCCAATAGAGTGGAAAGAGGGGAAAATAGTTCCATTGCACAAGGGAGGCTCTAAGACTGATGTTGCAAATTATAGACCAATCAATATATCTGGAGTGGTGGTTAAGATTTTGGTGAAATTAGTTAAAATTAGAATTCAGGACTGGGTGGACAGCAATATGATACTTTATAAGGGGCAACATGGTTTTGTGAAAGGTAGGTCTTGCCTAAGTAATTTGCTTACGTTCTATAATAAAGTAACATAAAGTTGGATAAAGGAAATCCTTACTCAGTGATACTGCTTGACTTTGCAAAGGCTTTTGACAGGATTCCACATGGAACTCTGTTACATAAATTAGAGCAAATGGGTTTGGATCCGAAGATGGTGATTTGGATTAAAGGATGGCTGGCGGACAGATATCAAAGAGTGGTTTACGGAGGAGCTGAGTCCAGGAAAAGGCAAGTGACTAGTGGTGTACCTCAGGGCTCAGTTCTTGGTCCTCTATTGTTTAATTTGTACATCAATGATATTGGAAATACCTTGAATGGAAATATCCACTTGTTTGCTGATGATGCAAAATTGGGAAGAGCGATAATCAATTCAAATGATGTGGATATTTTACAGGATGACTTAAATAGGCTGACGCTATGGACTGAGGTAAATGGCTGTCAGTTCAACGTGGCTAAGTGTAAGGTGATGCACTTCGGGAGGATGAAATCGCATGCTGTTTACTATATTAACGGAACTGAACTGCAGGAAGTTGATGAGATAAGAGACTTGGGAGTTATTGTGGACAGAGAACTTAAGTTTAAAGGGCATATTGCTAAGATTGCCAAAACATCACATCAAATTACATGGTTGTTGAGGAACACACTAACAAGCAGGGATAGGGAAGTTATTATTCCACTCTATAAGGCATTAATAAGGCCGCATTTGGACTATTGTGCACAGATCTGGTCGCCAGGATTTCTTGGTGATGCGGAAGTGGTAGAAAGGATTCAGAGGAGGGTTACAAAGATTGTTGCAGGTCTGTGGGATGTTCCCTATGAGGATAGATTGATGATCTGTGGGCTCCAAAAACTAGCTGATAGACGTAGGAGAGGAGATATGATAGAGGTATTTAAATTGTTAAAGGGATTTTACAGGATTGATACTGATGATATTCTTAAGACCAATGCAGGATGTGAGAGAACGAGGGGTCATCCCTGGAGATTGTGTAAGAGTGTGGTTAACAAGGGTGTTAGGACTAGATTTTTTACTTGGAGGGTTGTGAATGGGTGGAATGCTTTGCCAGAACTGGTTGTGAATGCTTCAACTGTGAATGAATTTAAGGAGAGGTATGACAGGTATTGTGTAAATAATGGTTAGTGTGTCAATGTCGGGTCTCCCGCGATGAGTCTTTTGACTCCATGGAGACACCGTTAAAATAATAATAATAATAATATGTTTTATCTAAACCATGGTCCAATAAATCCAATATAATGTATCATATTTAACATATATGCATATCAAATATGCACATATAAACACATGTACATAAATTTCCCAGAACAAAGAAATGTTCTGGAGAATTTCTATATATATATAAATAAATATTTTAGGAAATGGAAAAAAGAGAAAGGTGATAACAATAGTAAGTACCTGCTGAATTTCTATTCAAGATGAGAACTAATCATTACTAACACCAAGTACTAAAATAAACAAGTGAATAAATTTACATGGAGAGCAGACACAAGAAATAAGAAAAGTCTTACACAATGTTATTGTTCATAGTCATATCTTCACACTGGTTCAAGACAGAAGATCAAGCATACAGAGAATTTGAAAGAGAAAGTGATCACCATTTAGTTTTGAGCATGATAAATACAAATACTGAAAAGAAAAGCATGTAAATGAGTTTTAAAAGAATTAAACTTTAGCAGCTTTCAGAGCTTTCTAGATAAAAAAAAATTATGCAGAGGTTTCTGTGGTTAAGAAGTTCAATCGAATTATTCGGGTTTTGTGACCACATTTTTATTAAAAATGACTGTTTTTTAAAACCAAACAAGTACTGAAAAAAAACAAACTCGAAAAGTTTCATTAGTCGTCAGACTAACATCTTTAGGGGTAAAGAAAACTAACAGTTTAAAGCACAAACTATAAGAAATTACAAAAAAACAAGTTCATTTGTTGGTATTATGAACATCAAAAAAGTTCGTTAAAAAAATGAATAACAGATCTATACAACCGTTAATGCGTGTTAGCTGGAAACAATGCTATTTGATGTCACGTTCTGTGGTTCACTTTCACTCTGTCTGAGGTCTGAACTAGGTAAATTTTTAATAAACGCTGACCAAACTTGATTTAAAATCAAACCTTGATTTTTGTTGCATTGTGTAGGAATTTCAATCATCTTTGCTGCCTCTTTGAATTTTCTTGTGAAACAGTTTTTATCTACGTAGGACATGTTTGTTCTGTCCCAGAGTACAGCATGACCAGTAGAAGCTGTGTGAAATGCCAAACCAGACTTATGTTCTCTCTCTATTTTATTTATTTTTTTTTTTTATGTTCGCTCATGCAGATTTCTCCCGATCTCTCCATCTGGCCTACGTAGCAGATGCTACAGGAACAGTGAATATTATAAACTCCTGGTTTTTTCATTGGGTGATGTGTTCCCAAGTTCATAAGCATCAAATGCGCATTCAAATCCAATAAGGCCAACAGAATATACAAAACAACGGAATTAGCTATATTGAGAGAAAGAATTGCAGCAGCTACTAGAGTAGAATTGTCCAAGATTAACCAGGATACATGTAATATACATAACGAACTTGCCACATCACTGCCGTCTGAACTATGGAATAACATAGACACTATTACATACAATAAAGCTACAACGGTATCCAAAAAGAAAAAAAACAGCCTAATTAAAAAATTCAATTTCCTTTTAAAAGAAAAAGAAAAGCAAAGGAAACATCTAGATCACTCCAAAATAGTAATTAACCTCTCCTCAAGAATTCTAATGAGAGATGAAACAAATCTTCTTATGAAAGGCTTTAATTTCGCTGTAATGCCACAACAAGTCCCGAAAATTGATATCATAGCCCAAATTGAAAAAGGAATAAGAAATGTACCAGGAGATATAGCAGATCTAATCTGCATTCAAAGCACAGCATTACTATTAAATTGCAAATTACCACCAAAAAACCTACATAAAACAGAATTCACAGCCTTAATAAACTCAAATCAGACAAAAACATAGTCATAATAAAAGCAGACAAAATCAATGCAACAGTGATTTTAAACTCAGAAGATTATAACGAAAAAATGAAAAGCCTTCTTGAAGATTCCAACACCTACACAGCATTAGACAGAGACCCTACTTGGCGAACTCACAACAAAACCAATGAACTTATCAAGAATATACCAAATTGGTCTGAGGAGCTAAAAAGAAATTTGCAATCAAAACACCCACTAGTTCCTAGAATATATGGAGTTCCCAAAATTCATAAACGAGATATACCACTAAGACTGATAGTAGACAGAAGGGACTCTCCTACCTCAAATCTGGCAAAGCACCTTACAAACTTGATTTTACCACATATAGGAAAAACACCATCGTTCATTAAGAACAGCACAGACTTCATAGAGAAAGTAAAAGATGTACACATCGATCTTATCTTTTAGACATATTAGCGAGTTTCGATGTGATCAGCCTTTTCACAAAGATTCCAGGAAATGAAACAGTATACATCCTGAAAATTTCTTCCCACCATATATTGTACAGCTCAACGAATATTGGATAAAAAACATGTTCTTCCTTTACCAACACAAACTCTGGGAACAAAAAGAAGGACTAGCAATGGGTTCATCCCTCTCACCAGCTCTAGCAAACCTCTATATGGAAAATTTTGAAAATAATGCCCTACAAAACTGGCACATCAAACCAAAAATTTGGCTCAGCTATGTGGACGATATCTTCATCATTTGGCCAGGAACAGGCATTAGAACTTACTGCATTTAAAGACTATCTTAATAACTTACATCCTAACATAAAATTTACTCTGGAACTAGAAGAAAATAAAAAAAATTCCTTTCCTAGACATCCTTATAGAAATAAATGAAAGAAAAAAAACATTATTGTTCTCCATTTATAGAAAGCCAACAAACAGAGGAAGATTTCTTCATGCTACCTCACACCCCAAGCCAAAAATAAGCCTCATAAAAACCTTAAGGGATAAAGCATACAGCATCCCCAGTACAGAAGAAAAGCAGAAAGAAAAAATACGATACTTAACATAGATCGTACAACTGAATGGTTTTAAAACTAAGACAATTAAGAAAATTCTCAATACAGCACCTACAAGAAACTTAAATAAGCATGACTTCAAGAACGCAATCGCCCTTCCTTATATCAAGAATGTAACAGATAAATTAGCCAAACTTCTCTACAAGTATAACATAAAAGTGACTTTCCTGCCACTTGAAAAAATATCAAAATCTCTTCATCCTCTGAAACCTCCACATCACCCAATGAAAAAACCAGAAGTTTATAATATTCACTGTTCCTGTGGCATCTGCTACGTAGGCCAGACAGGGAGAAATCCACATGAGCGATCATCAAAAGGATGTACAAAAAAAGAGAGAACATAAGTCTGGCTAGGCATTTCACATAGCTTCTACTGGTCTTGATGTACTCTGGGACAGAACAAACATGTCCTACATTGATAAAAACTATTTCACAAGAAAATTCAAAGAGGCACCAAATATGATTAAAATTCCTACGCAATGCAACAAAAATCAAGGTTTGATTTTAAATCGAATTTGGTCAGCGTTTATTAAAAATTTACCCAGTTCAGACCTCAGACAGAGTGAAAGTGAACCACAGAGCATGACATCAAATAGCACTGTTTCCAGCTAACACGCATTAACAGTTGTATAGATCTGTTATTCGTTTTTTTAACGAACTTTTTTGATGTTCATAATACCAACAAATGAACTTGTTTTTTCGTAATTTCTTATAGTTTGTGCTTTAAACTGTTAGTTCTCTTTACCCCTGAAGAAAGAAAAAGTTTCATTAGTCTATCGACTAATGAAACTTTTCGAGTTTGTTTTTTTCAGTACTTGTTTGGTTTTAAAAAACAGTCTTTTTTAATAAAAATGTGGTCACAAAACCGGAATAATTCGATTAAAAAAAATACTTATTTACTCATAAACTTTTCTTGCAGCCAACAGAAAAACATTCCAGCTCACACTTCAGAAAGTCTGTAAGCTTTCTAAGCTAGGGTGACTAGAAAATTGGACATTCATGGTAATTTGACATGGATCAACTGTCATACTATTTAAAACGATCCTAATATACTCATTTCTTGTCAACTAGCTATACCTGTTTAGCTTTTAAAACTAACATTAGTTACTTACATATTTAATTCATACTTACATCTTTGTCGCAAATTGTCAAATAACAAAATTCTTTACAGAGCAGATGGATCAGGATATACAGGATATATTATAACTACTATCTTTGTCATCATATTTTTTAGATGACTGGATTACTTTCTAAAGCTTTGGATATTTCTTTATATCATACACAAAATGTCTTTAAAATGTATTTTTGTAATTAATATTGCCTGTATGAGGGTGGTCTTAAAGGTTCTCGGCCTTGACCACAGAAGGCAACACTATCGACAAGTTTTTTTTTTCTAAGTTGGTACATCTGTCATAAGCATCCATGTAAAATTATTATTATTATTATACACCTCCAGGGAGTCCAAAGACTCATTAGGGAGGACACCTTCTCTACAACTCTGTCTCAACCACTCAATCCGCTAAATGACTGCAACGACACCAGCGCGCCATCTACTGCCAACTACCACCACCACCACTATTTTTCACAGACAATCAAAAACATCCATGCCCACGGCGGGATTCGAACCCACAGTCTTTTGGCTGGAGAGCAAATATGCTAACCACTCGGTTAGTGTATCTGCTAACTAGACAGGCTGGCCAAGTCTTTGCAAGTCTTTCTATCAAGTAGTTTGTTTTATACAGTTTTCTGAAGCAAAAGTGTTGTCTGTATCCCTTGAAATGCATAAAATTGAGTATCGTGCAGTTATAAAATTCTTTGTAAAAGAAGGTTTCAAAAGAAATTCATTCGAAGCTCACAAAAGTTTATGGATACTCTTCTCCTTTGTTTTCAACAATTAAGAAATGGGCTGCCAAGTTTAAACATGGCCATACCAGCCTTGAAGATGATCCACATGAAGGACATCCAAAAAGTGCAACAACACCAGACTTCATTGATCAAGTGCACAATATGGTATTGGATAACTGAGTCAAAGTGCGTGAAACTGCTGAGACTATAGATATTTCAAAAGAACATGTAGGATATATTTTGCATGAAGAATTGCAAATGAAAAAGCTTTGCTCAAGACCGGGTGCCATGCTTGCTCACAGCAGATCAAAAACACACTCGCATGAAAATGTCTGAACAGTGCTTGGAGTTTTAACAAGAATAAAACTGATTTTGTACGTCAATTTATTACTATGGATGAGACTTGGATTCACCATTACACACCAAAATCCAAACAGTAGTCAAAAAAGTGGATAGAAGCTGGTTGTTCAGTGCCAAACAAGATAAAGTCAGTTCCATCAACAGGAAAGGGCATGGCATTGGTGTTTTGGGATGCTAAAGACATTTTGTTTATTAATTATCTTGAAAAGGGTAAAACAATAACTGGGGAATATTATACCAATCTTTTAACCAGACTAGATGAAAAAATTTGTGAGAAAAGTCCCAGTTTGCATTAGAAAAAAATCATCTTTCATCAGAACAATGCACCTGCCAACAGTGTTTTGCCAATGGGAAAATTAAGGGATATGCACTATGAATTGTTGGAACATCCACCCTATTCCCCAGATTTGGTTCCCTCTGACTTCTATCTCTTCCCAAAAATAAAACTCTTCCTTGCTGGTCAGCGTTTTTCTTCGAATCAAGAGGTAACTATAGCTGTACAGGGGTATTTTGCAGATCTTACTGAGAACCACTACGGGGATGGGATAATGCTGCTGGAGCATCTCTGGAATAAATGTATTAGTGTTAAGGGAGATTACGTTGAAAAATAAAAATAATTTTGAAATTATCAATTCATTTTTTCATTGTTAGGCCGAGAACTTTTCAGTACTACCCTTACAGTTTAAATGGACAACTGGTTCATCAGTTTGAAATGCGTTGATTAAAGAAAACAACGTCTCTAAAGATGCATTTGTGGCTGGTATTTCTAATGCAAAACTCACAATGTGTATTATATTCCCAAAACTAATGTCTTCATTTCTTACTGTCTGAATTGTCTCAACCTAACTCTACCTGTCACACCACATTTCTTTCAATGATCAATTTTAGATTCACATATATTCTTCACGTAATTCACTTCACTAAATAGTTCATTCTCATCTATTACTTTTAGTATGTTGTCAATTTTGAATATGTTTTGGACACACTATTGAACAACACACCAAGATGGAGAGATTTAACAAAACAAGAACACCCCAAGATGGAGAGATTTAACAAAACTTGTTTAAAGTCACATAGTTCTATGAAATGTTTGGCCAAGTTTTCCACTCATTCTTCTACCAATGTGTTATAGAAACTGTTGACAGTTTAGTGAATTCAACATCTCTGAATGTTGAATTTACTAAACATCCTCAAAGAAGAAGAAGAATGGTCCAATGACAAACGAAGCTGTAAACCTGCACCAGACAGTAACTTTGGGTGAAGGCAAAGGAATCTGTTAGATAGCCCATACCTGAAAATTGTGGGTATTCACATGAATTCACATATGGGTTCAGGTAAAAGTGAACCGATCTCCCCAAAATCATTCATGGCCATGCAGCATCCAACTCCACTCCAGCGAGAAATATTAAAGCGAATGTCAGTCACCATTCTCTATTAGTTGGTTTTTGAGGTCCAGGACAGCAGATGTAAAAAAATGTTGCTCTGTTCTAATGAGCATTTGTTCTGTCAGGGCAATCAGTTCTTGTGCTTCATGATATAAAGTACTCTTGTTCAATCATTTTGATAATATCAATACACATTTTAAGTTGGCTGTGAATGAATTGAACCAGAGAAGAGACTGTGGATTAATAAAAAATAAACCTAAAGATTTTATCTTGTGATAGAAAATAGGACTTGAGATCATCAAATATTTCAATCATTCTTTCCACAGCATGGAAAGCCATTTTGTCCTCACTTCCTAAAGCTTGCTTGTATTCCTTGTCCACTTCAACAAAGTTGAGGAAAGGTTTCAGTGCCTCATCTCTAAAAGTGAAAACATTAAAATGTTGAAATACTTTGTCAATAATTGATTACTGATTGGCAACATATCTGCAGTTGTTTGCAAAGCATTATGCATGATCACTAAAAACATTTTCATGTTCTTGATTAACTTATGAAACACACTATTGTTCGATTTTTTCGTATGTCACCACAAAATTCTGTTTGTTAGTTAATTTTATATTTCTCCAATGTGGACAAAATGTGATCCACTAATATCTCAGACATTTCTCCAAAGAGATTTTGAAATTCCAACAATTTTGCTGGTTTTTGAAGTTGTTCCTTTCATAGGTATAAAATACCTCACCAAAACTGGGAACAACTTCAAACTTGAAAGATTTGATAAATCTACCATAATAGATATACATTTTGCCTCGCATAAGTTACTTATCACTTCACAACATGCAAAAAGAGCCAGTATATTCACAAATATACAGGATGATCAAAATTAAAGTGTCACTGTTTATGGTCTTGTAGAGCATCCCACCCAGTGATCCAAATGCTGAAAAGCTTTGCAGGAATACATTGTGTCATTTGAAAAAAAATCTGATATCTGAGGGGGGGGGGGAGTATTTCCAAAATTCACCACCAGGGGAGCTGTATGATGTAGTAACTTTTTTGTGTCTTTGTGTAAGGAGAAAAATGACAAAAGGATAAATAACACATTTTTATTCACTTCCATTATGCCTTCACAGGCTGCACTGTTCAATGTGCTGCCCTTTCCAGTACAGCCACAAACTGCATTTTTTGCAAAGTATGTTCAATGGCAGAATACAGCTGGTCGGGACTGATGGGTATTCACATGAATTCACATATGGGTTCAGGTAAAAGTGAACCTCATCTACCCAAAATCATTCATGGCCGCACAGCATCCAACTTCACTCCAGCAAGAAACATTAAAGCGAATGACAGTCAACTTTCAAAGTCCTGTGGGTGTAAGTCCAGTGTCAGGGTTATCTTGAATGGGTAAAAATGCAGAATCTTCCATACAATTTTCCAGACAGTTGTGTAAGGCACATCCATGCGTCTTGATACAGCATGTGCACTGCAGAAACCAATGCTGTTATTCATGGTCTGCTCCAAAAGGGCAGTAGAAACTTCATTCACTTGTTGTGAATTGATTAGTTTGCAACTTCTGCCATGTCCAATTTTCAATGATCCCGTTTCTTCAAAAACGACTAATCATCCATTGCAGAGTACATGAAGATAGTGGACTTCATCGACATTTGAGCAGGCAATGAAATTTGCGAAGTACAGTAACAGCATTGCAATTGCTTAGTTAGTACAGCTTCATGGGCAAAGCACGTTGAGGCAAGATTAGTGCCATCACTGTGGATGGTATTAAAAACCAGAATGAAAAGAAAAATCCAGTATCCATCTTTTTAAAATTCTTTGGCACTTGCCAAGTTGCATGATATGCATATTCCATGCATTTGGTGGTAATTTAGGAAGTGTTTTTTCCCCTCCAATATCTTCAGCATGATGGACAATATATTCCTATAAAGTTTCACAGCATTTGGTTCACTTGATGGCACTCCACAAGGCCCTAAACAGGGATACTTTAATTTTGATCACCCTGTACTTTCACATTTTATTCTTGCATATGCAAATCTTTTTGAGAATAAGTTTTTTTATGATGGTAGATGTGCAATCCACTGATCTAAACAAATGGATATGCATGATACTATGGAAAGCTAGCAATCCTTATGCAGCGAGACATTTCTGTTCACTATTTGAATCACTGTTTTGTTCTCAAAGAGATTAGTTTATGGCTTGCACTTTTTGCTGCAACTGCTTCTTTGTGATTCTTTTTAACAGTGCACTGAGTAATATCTGAATGACTGCCATGTTCTATAGATAATTCAGCTCTATAAACAGTGCATAAAACTTTATTAACAAGACTCGCAGTTAGGAAAGGAATTCTTGTTTCAACGTGTCCACAAAACTACACTTTTTGCTTGGGCATCTCAAAACCTATTTTCAACAAACTGAATTTATAATTAATTAATAAACTTTTTGAATAACGTTACAGAGTTCACAACACCACCAACATATCAATACTTTGAAAAACACCAAAGAAAATATTAGAATTAATTTGCATGTGTCTATCACATTGGCCATGCTACCCACCAAAGTTGACTGTCGTATTCTCAACTCTTATGCACATTATAATACCACCTGTGGAAATTATGTAGACATCATCTGAAGTGCATCTCAATAATCCACAGTGCCATCTATTGGAAACAGGATAAACCTCTTTACTCGTTTGCAACAAACTGTAGAGTTAGGTTAAAATTTATAAAAAATAAAAAAAAAAAGAAAATAAGAAAAATGGGAAAGGTTTATAAAAAGATGGGACATTTTTTACCCTGGAAACTAGAGTTTTGGGTTTCCAGTGTAGAAGGTAGTAAAGATGGTCTGGAAACCAGAGCTTTCAAGACAGAAAATTGTAGAGAACTGTAGACACAAATATGTAAATATTATTCAAGAAAAAATTAAATTTTCAAAAACAAGAACTAAACCTATAAAAACTTGGAGATTTAGTGGCAGATTCCACAGAAAACAGTGACTGATTCAGACAGACAAGTATGTGGTAGGGCTGTCTGCAAAGGTAGAAAAAACCTGGCTTTGAAGTTTTCATTAAGAAACTTCAAAGAAGTTACTGTGGTAATCCATTCAAAAGATAGCCTCAATAGGACCCAAGGGATAATCCTTGCTGATATATGGAAGACCCTCATAAGATCCTTAACACACCATAATTCAACTTCGCTGCAAATTACAGAACACACTTGCATAACAATGTCTGACATCACACACGTTCCATGCGTTTAATGTAACGTGCCTTTGGAATTTGTGTAACATTTAGTACTCGTTTATGTTTCTTTCTTGACCTGTTTTAAGCTGTTTTTTTATCACCTTATGTATGCCCAGACGAAGCCAACAGTCAAGTTGGTGAAACTAGTCGGCTTAATATGTTATTAAAATCTTCAGCCAATATATCCCAGTCTAATTTTATTATTGAATTAAGGTCAGTGGTCGAAAAAATAGAATTATCATTCTAGAGGCTATTAAGCAAGTTTATTTTGAAGGATAGAGTACATTAAAAGGAATTAGAGATATAATAAAGGAAAAATAAAATCTGAAGCTAAAGACATTTTAAGTGTCTAGAGCAGTGTTTCTCAAACTTTTTTCGACTACGGAACACTTCACAAATCCTGAAATTTTCATGGAACACCTTGGTTATTTTGTAATGTATAAATTAATAATTAATTAGTAATTTAGCTGATTTTTATTATTAATCAATAATTAATAATTAATTAATAATTAATAATTAATTAAACATCAATTCAACCATCATTAAATTAATTTGTGCTGACAAATCAATTGAAAAATGACAAATTCCAGAACCTTCTCGCGGAACACCTATTCACCTTCCACTGAACACCAGTGTTTCGAGGAACACTGGTTAAGAACCACTGGTCTAGATTAATTATTTTCAAAGACTACTTAATGAAACAAGCAATGAAAGCAAGGTAGTAGAAAACACTCAAGAGGAACACAATCAGAGTACATAACACTACTTGATGTATATAAAGCCATCAAAAATCTGAAATATGGAAAGGCAGCTAGGGTAGAAGATATTTGACTAGAAATGCTAAAATATAAATATGGAGATATAAAAGTTTTACAAGTGGCTAGACTGAGTAATTTAGAAAGCCTGGTCACAGATTCAAATTCGGGATTATTAATAGTATCATATGACTGGTCAGAGAGCAGTAGAAGGAAGCATTCAATAATATCTGTTGTCATTCCATTCTTGCCTGCTGTTTTTTGAATGTTCACCCTAATAATGTCGTGAGATACTCATAACAAAATATAAGTGTTTTTATTTCTTTTTTTTTAAATAAATGATTTTGTTTTTATGTAACTTACTATACGTTTAAGTTCATCATGTTTATGAATTATGTTTTGTATCTAACCCAGGCCTTGGATCTGTAAGTTAAATCCAGATTAAACACTGTCTTTTATACAGCTAGTTTAGTGCTTGACCAATTCTCTCTGTTATTCAATACAAATCACAGTTGATTCCCTACTATATCAGTGTTTTCTAATTCAGTTCTTTTGTCTGGTTCCATATTTAATTTGCTATCTTCACTAAACATTGTATCTATATAGCTGAAAGGTATATAGATACAAAGGTTTTAATTGCTCTACGGGTTCTCAATTCCGGATGCAGATTAGTTTTCAATATCTTTGAAAACGACATTGAAACATGTCGTTTCAAGGTCTTTGTCGTTTATTCTTATTTTCATAGAAAATTTATTATAGTAATTATTCTATTTATTGGGGAATTCTGCAGACTTACACTGGATTCATTTAGGAATATAACATCATCTGCATAAAGTGCTCAGATTCATCTCCATTTTAATATCAAGCCCAATGCTACTTTCCTTCATAATATAGATGATGAATAACAGTGAAGCTAATGTACACAGGATATTGTGCCACATATGATTTAACATCAAACCACCTTCTTATACCTCCTTTAATTCTAACTGCTGACTTACAACTCAAATATAGACTTGATATAATGTCTGATTTACACTATATAATTATAGCATTTTGAATAGCTTTTTTCTTGGTACCTTGTCATATACCTTTTCCAGATCTACAAAACTTAATAGATATCCTTATTATATTCCAATGATATTTGAACTATTTGTCTTAAAGTGAAAATCTGATCCTGATAACTTCTATTTCGTCCAAATCTGTTCTTCTTCAAGTTTCCCCTTCCAAATCTTTCTTATCATTTTCTCAAGTATACTTGCATAAATCTTATCAAAAACATTCATTTAAAAGCTATTCAAAAAATATTCAAAAAAATTCAAAAAAATCACTCAAAATGCTACAATTATATAGTGTAAATCAGACATTATATCAAGTCTATATTTGAGTTGTAAGGAAATTCTTTTGTAATTCTCACATTCATTTATATTTCCCTCTTTATAGAAGAGTACTACAAGAATTCTATATCAATCATCTGGAATTCAACTCTGTGACCAACCCATCTGAATTATGCAGTGTAGCTATTGTAAAACTTTAACACCTCCATATCAAAGCTCCTGAACATTTTCTAAAACTATACTGTCACCACTTCTTTTCCATATAAGACTCATCCATCATAATTACTTTCATCTATGATTTTTTATATTACTTTTTCCATAATTTCTAAGCATTTTCAATATCCCCCAAAATATTTTCCAACCTTTTTTGTTTAACTATTTTTACACAGGGCTTCATTTTCTTAGATTTTTCTCTGTATTCTCTCAGAGCACAAATTGACATTCTTGCAGGAACTTCCAATTCACTTCCTTCTTTTCCTTGACTTTTTATATTACTTTTTCCTTAATTTCTAAGCATTTTCAATATCCCCCAAAATATTTTCCAACCTTTTTTGTTTAACTATTTTTACACAGGGCTTCATTTTCTTAGATTTTTCTCTGTATTCTCTCAGAGCACAAATTGACATTCTTGCAGGAACTTCCAATTCACTTCCTTCTTTTCCTTGACTTCCCCTTTAGCTTCCTGGGGTCCATCATTGAGTTTTGATTTTTCAATCATTGCCAAAAGCCTCACTCATGCCCTCTCTGTCTGAATTAATCAATGTTTTCTTTATCTACAACTGAATCTCCAATTTTTGGTTTGCTTTAAGGTCAAAACTGTATAACTGAGAGGAGACCTCCACATAGCATTTAAAGGAATGCGGAGAACTGACCAGGGCTTCTGACCTAATGTCCAATCCTCACCTTCTCGTGGTGCACCCTGTTGGGTATCTACCTGGATACTGAACGATCGAGGATGGGCTGGCAATTTGGTATTCAGCTGACCAAACTGTATTCTTATTGGTTAAACCAAAATAAAAAATGATGGTACAATATAACAAAATTTCATGCCAGCTGGGGCGTCGCCCGGTTAAACAAGCCCACGTTGTTTTCGCCAGGGAACAGCTACTGGAACAAATCTGAAAATACACCCCAACTCAACATCACCAGAGTTAAAGATCGGTACTATCAACATAGGAAGCCTGCAAGGTAAAGAAATGGAGCTAAGTAAGGAATTAGATAAGTACCAGATAGATATAATAGGGGTGACTGAAACAAAAAAGACCAAAACTGGTGAGCTCTTTCTGAGCAATAAATACAAAATGTTATACTCAGGCAATGACAATCAAGGAAAAGAAGGAGAAGCCATAGTATTCAACACAAAATACGAGGCTAATCTTCTTGAATGGCAGGCAATCTCAAGTAGAGTAATGTGGGCAAATGGGAAACTGTACAATGAAACTTATTTGTGCCTATGGCCACACAGAAGGTTCTACTAAGATAGAAGTGGAGGAATTTTTTGAGGCTTTAGAAAAAGCAACTGACACAATGAAAAAGGAAAAGTTGGTCCTTGTTGGGGATCTAAATAAAAGAGTAGGAAATGACTGTCAGACATACAAAAATAGTTTGGAAAAATTTGGAGAAAAGAGCAAAGCTAATAATAATGGCAAATATCTGTTGGATTTCTGCTCAGGACATGGACTGGTTATTACTAACCCTATGTTCCAACATAAAAATGTGCACACATTCACATGGAGAGAAGAAGCAAGGAATAAGAAAATTCATATTGACTATGTTATTGTTGAAAGTGATGTTTTCTCCCTGGTGCAGAACACCAGAGTGTACTGAGGATTTGAAATGGGAAGTGATCACTATTTAGTCTTGAGCAGAATAAAATTGAATTTCATATTGAAAAGAATAACATGTAAGAAAGTTTTAAAGCGAATAAAAGTTGAGCAGCTCTCAGATGTGAACTGTAGACTAAAATACACAAAGATTATTGAAGAAAAAATGATAGAGTTTGAGAACAGGAACTAAACCTTGAAGAAAACCATGACTGATTCAGCTAGAGAGGCATGTGGTGAAGTTGCTGCAAGGATAGAAAAATTAGAACTGGTGGACACAGGAAGTTAAAGACACAGTGAAGGAAAAGAAGTAAGCAAATCAAAAGTTCTTGGCAAATAAATCAGATTGTGCTCTTAGAGAATACAGAGACAAATGTAAGAAAGTTAAACACTGTGTAAAACTAGCTAAACAAAAGTCATGGGAGTACTTTGGCAGGAACATAGAAAATAAATATCAAGACGGTGGCAAAATATTCTGGAGGTTGTTGAAGAAGCTTAGGAATGGAAGAAAGAGTGCTGTAAAAGGAATTAGAGATGATAAAGGTGACATGAAAATGGGAGAAAAAGATATCCTTGAAGTATGGAGTAATTACTTCAAAAAATTGCTAAATAAAATAATCAGTGATAGCACAGTGGTAAAAAAAAATTGACCAGGCATGCCATCAGGAACACATATCCATACTTTAAGTAGAAAATGACACCAAAAGACTAAAATGTGGAAAGGCAGCAGGAATAGATGATATTCAACCAGAAATGCTGAAGTATGGTGGTATAAAAGTCTTACAGTGGCTGCACTGCATAGTTCAGAATGCCTGAACAGAGGGATAAATTCCCGATGATTTGGAGTAGAGTTCTCATAGTACCCATACATAAAAAGGGAAATAAAACTGAATGTGAGAATTACAGACATATTTCTCTACTGAGTGTTCCTGGTAAGATATATGCAAGTATACTTGAGAAACGGTTGAGAAGAATTGTGGAAGAAAAGCTTGGTGAAGAACAAGCTGGATTCAGGCCAAATAGAGGCTGTCAGGATCAGATCTTCACTTTACGACAAATAGTCGAGAAAGCATGGGAATATAACAAAGATCTGTATTTAAGTTTTGTCGATTTGAAAAAGACATATGACGAGGTGCCAAGAGAGAAGCTATTCAATACGCTACAGTTAATGGTATCGATGGGGCATTATATCAAGCAATACTTAATCTTTATTTGAGTTGTAAGTCAACAGTTAGAATTGAAGGAGGTACAGGAAGATGGTTTAATGATAAATCTGGTGTGAGACAAGGATGTACATTATCCCCTCTGTTATTCATTATCTATATGAATCACATTATGAAGGAAAGTGGTATCAAACATGATATTAAAATTGAAGATGTTAATGTCAGCTCATTGCTTTATACGGACGATGTTATACTTCTAAATAAATCCGCTACAAGGCTGCAAGATTCACTGACTAAATTGAATAACTGTTGTAATAAATATGGTATGAAGGTCAGCAATAAAAAGACAAAGACAATGAAAATAGGCAGAATCATTGAAAATGTCAACTGTGTTGTGAATGGAGAACCTGTGGAACAAGTAAAACATTTCAGCTACTTAGGCACAATTTTTACTGAAGATGGTAAATTAAATATAGAAATAGACAACAGAATCAACAAAGCTGGTATGGTAGGAAGTCAATTGAATAAATTCATATGGAATAAGAGAGAAATTAGTCGGAACACTAAATTAGCTGTATACAAGACAGCGTTCAAACCAGTTTTAACTTATGGATCTGAGAGCTGGGTCAGAAGTAAAACACTTGACCAAAGACTAGAGACCGCAGATATGAGCGTCCTGAGAAAGATTAGAGGCATGAACAGATGGCCTCAATGGCAATATCATATTAAAAACGGAAATCATATTAGGAAAGAACTTGATATTGTCAGCATCCAGGAATGCATTAGCAGAGTTAATCTCAGGTGGTATGGTCACTTAAACAGAATGGGTGAGGAAAGATTAGCAAAACAAGTGTTCTCTGCCAGGTTAGCAGGAAAACAACCCAGAGGAAGACCAAGATATAGGTGGATTGATACAGTACAAAGTGACTTAAATGATAGAAATATAAGATCTGATAATGTTCGAGTCTTGACAAGTAACAGACTGATTTGGAGGAAAATTGTAGATAGGAAGTTAGTAATGATGTAAATTTTTTGTGTAGTACTATCATATCATGTACACCCCTTGAGGGTACATGGCAGGAATTTGATGATGATGATGTTTTCAAAATTGCCCATTTTTTCTAGAAATAATATTTATGTATTTGAGTTCAAAGTTCACTTCTGAAAGCTGTGACACTGATTTTTTTAAAACTTTCTTACACACCTTTCTTTTCAATGTAATATTCAGTTTCATCCTGCTCAGAATTAAATGGTGATCACTTGCTATTTTAAACTGTCTGTGTACTCTTGTATGCTGAACCAGCATGATGGTATTGCTCTCAAAAATAACAGTTGATAAGGCTTTTCTCATAAAATAAAATAATCTGGGTTTTATTTGGTCATAAATATATATAATAAAACATACTAGTTTTGCCAATTACACTTGCAGCTTCTTCTAAGTTTAAAAATATAAAAATAAATAAATAAAAGCAAATATGAACTATAATATTAATAAGAAATAAATCATGAAGGAACCATTACAATATAAGCTAAAACGAAACTATGTGCAACTTGGAAGATGGCATGAGTTAGCTGTTGTTAGGCTGTAAGCAGTAAAGATCTATGTAAGGCATGGAGCTCTTATTCCACTCACTGTTATGGTGTGTGTGAGTTAAAAAGGAAAAGTCAGGCCCAACTTGTCTCTCTTTGTTGTTGTTGACATCTCCAATGTGTTCTTTCTGTCATTTCAGAAAGAATCTCATACAGTCAAAACAGGCTTGAAAGCCACCTTGATGTCATGAGCTTTGAAGAGACTAGCAATCTTGAAAGAAAGTTTACCTATGTAAGAGATGGAAACTGAAGTTCTGTAGTGAATATCTGGATTTTGGTGTGAAGCAGGATCAGAGAATAGCAATTCGTGTATGAGTTTCTGTGAATATCCATTGCAAACAGATATTTACAACCAAACAAAACCCACATTATTTTATTTTATAATTATATTTATTGGTTGAAAGTCTCCATATCCAATAAGTCATTTCTTATTTCTTATGTTTTCTCTCCATGTGAATTTTTGCACATCGTTATATTGGAACATGGTATTAGTAATGACTAGTCCATGTCCTGAACAGAAATCCAGCAGGTATATAGCATTATTATTAGTTATGCTATTTTCTCCAAATTTTCTCAAAAGATTTTTATATATGTGGTATTCATTTCCTACTCTGCTGTTTAGATCTTCAACAGGGACCAACTTTTCCTTTTTCTTTGTGTCAGCTGTCTTCTCTAATGCCTCGAAAACATCTTTCACTTCTTCTTTAGAATTGCATATAGACTAATAAGTCTGTGTGCAAATCATAAATCCAGAATTGTGGTCTATTCTGTATGCCATTACCAAAACTATAGAAAGAACACAGCGGTAAATCTATCTTTGTAGCCATCTACCATTGAGGCATTTAATAAAATGAATCGAGGGCACAATTTTGCTATCTCTCCCAAAATATTACTAGTTTTGAAAATAATGACTATCACAGAACATAATACCTGTGATTGATCAACCACAGTGGCTAATAATATTCATTTTGACGTGGTCAGCATTCTAAAAAAATCCAAAATTCCCAAGTGTAACATCCCTCATAACCTTAAAATAGTTATGGATAATAACCCTGATATAAGGAAAATATTTGTTTATTACATATAGAATTTTTGGCTAAGTTTCACTATTAATACCTACAGATGAAAAGAGATATACAAATTAGACAAGGCTTGAAATCTAAGCATGTGTAACAATATAGCTATTATCTGTAGGAGGATAACTCCATCTATAACTAGAATTCAAAGAAATAAATTTTAAATAAAATTTAAAATTCAAATACAATTCAAATTTTCGAATTGGGCACAAAGGGGTCGCATGGCAGCACTCAACAGGATAAAAAGCAAAAAGTTGTGCTAAGTGAATTGTGTCCCTTTATCCACAGCTCATTGTAGAGCATGTTTTCAATGGTGTTGTATTCATAAAAACTGAAAAAGACACCAATTGACTAATGTACTTTTCAGAGATGAGGATCGTTTTAATCTTTCCTCTTAGATGACACTTGATTTGGAGTGAAAGTGGTACTGCTTACCATTGCAAGAATATTCTTGCAAGGGATAGATATGGCAGTGCTGGGGTCATGGTGTAGGAAAGTATTATGCTTAATGGATGCACCGAGCTACAAGTGGAAAAAGGGACTATGACTGGTGAACGATATTGCAATGAAGTTCTTCACCATCATGTTTGATTATTCCATGGTGCTGTAGGTAAAGAATTCATTTTTAGATGAGAATGCCACACCATATCGTACACAAACAATGGAGATACTTCTGGATATCAAGAATATTAATTAAATTTAGTGGCCAGCATACTCTCCAAATCTCTCCCTAGAATATGTTTGGGATGCAATAGGAAGATCATTGCTGCTCGAAATTCCCATCCAGAGAACAAACAAGACCTTATCCTTGCTCTGAAGGAGGAATGGACCAGTTTGTCTCAAGAACTTCTGAATCACTTGGTGTTAAGCATGGTACAACATTGTGAGAGCTGCACTGCAGCTTGAGGTGGACATATTTCATACTGAAATATCTCTTTCCATACTTTTTTGTAAGCACTGTACATTAATTCCTGAGGAAATGTGTAACTTTACTAAAAAAGTATTGCAATTTAATTTGTACAAAATTTATAACACATTTTCTGTGTAATATAATTTATTAGGACCCAGCCATGATTAGCGAAAACTTGACATGCCGGTCCCAAGCCTGGATAAATGGGGAGGTTTGAGCGCAGGGCTAGCAACCCAGTCTCAGAAAAAAATCTTTGCTATGCAAACTGAACCCTTCCAAAATGTGATACTGGATGAAGAAAATAGAACACAAACTGCCATGAACATGAGGCACCTCTGTGAAAGCCCTTCTGGGGAAGCAGAGGTGCGGAAGAAAGTGACAGATACCTTACCAAAAGACAAACTTATACTGCGATGTTGAAATGTTAGAACCATGTTCGAAACTGGGAAGACATACCAAGTCTCGAGAGTTCTAGAAAAATACAGACTAGAAATAATGGGATTAAGCGAAACGAGATGGATAAGAACTGGAAAAATCAAATTAAACTCCGGTCACTACTCAATCTACTCTGGGAACCAAAATACGAATGACCACACAAAGGGAGTTGCACTAATGATGACAAAGAAAGCTCATGGTGCACTAATGGTGGAACCCAATATCCGAAAGAATACTAAATGCTAGATTTAAAGCCAGCAAGCAGAACATCACAATAGCTGCTATATATGCACCAACAAATGATGCGATCCAGGAAGAAAAGGATAATTTTTATAACATGCTACAGAGAAGTATGGAAACAACAAATAAAAAAGATATGCAACTTATAACTGGAGACTTTAATGCTAAGGTTGGAAATGATAATACTAATAAAGAAATTGTTATGGGAAAGTATGCAGAAGGAGAAATAAATGAAAATGGAGAGTTACTTATAGACTTTTGTATGTTCAATCAGCTTGTAATAGGAGGGAGTCTCTTCCAACATAAAAAAATACACGTGGACATGGATAGCACCAGATAGAGAGACAAAGAACCAAATAGACCATGTACTTATATCAAGGAATTGGAGGAAATCACTCCTAGATGTCAGAGTTAAAAGAGGAGCCGAGGCATATTCAGATCACTTTCTCCTAACAGCTACCATGAAAGTAAAAATATTTAAAAATAAACAAACAGTGCACAATAGGAAGAGGTTTAGAATCGAAAAACTCAAAAACAATCATCATCATCATCATCAAATTCCTGCCATGTACCCTCAAGGGGTGTACAGGATATGACAGTACTACATGAAAAAATTACATCATTACTAACTTCCTATCTACAATTTTCCTCCAAATCAGTCTGTTACTTGTCAAGACTCCAACATTATCAGATCTTATATTTCTATCGTCTAAGGCACTTTGTACCGTATCAATCCACCTATATCTTGGTCTTCCTCTGGGTCGTTTTCCTGCCAACCTGGCAGAGAACACTTGTTTTGCTAATCTTTCCTCTCCCATTCTATTTAAGTGACCATAACATCTGAGATTAGCTCTGCTAACGCATTCCTGGATGCTGACAATGTCAAGTTCTTTCCTAATATCCTCATTTTTAATATGATATTGCCATTGATGCCATCTGTTCACGCCTCTAATCTTTCTCAGGACTCTCATATCTGCGGTCTCTAGTCTTTGGTCAAGTGTTTTACTTCTGACCCAGCTCTCAGATCAATAAGTTAAAATTGGTTTGAACACAGTCTTGTATACAGCTAATTTAGTGTTCCGACTAATTTCTTTCTTATTCCATATGAATTTATTCAATTGACTTCCCACGATACTAGCTTTGCTGATTCTGTTGTCTATTTCTATATTTAGTTTACCATCTTCAGTAAAAATTGTGCCTAAGTAGCTGAAATGTTTTACTTGTTCCACAGGTTCTCCATTCACAGCACAGTTGACATTTTCAATGTTTCTGCCTATTTTCATTGTCTTTGTCTTTTTATTGCTGACCTTCATACCATATCTATTACAACAGCTATTCAATTTAGTCAGAGAATCTTGCAGACTTGTAGCGGATTTATTTAGAAGTATAACATCATCCGCATAAAGCAAAGAGCTGACATTAACATCTCCAATTTTGATATCAGGTTTAATACCACTTTCCTTCATAATGTGATCCATATAGATAATGAATAATAGAGGGGATAATGTACATCCTTGTCTCACACCAGATTTAACATTAAACCATCTTCCTGTACTTCCTTCAATTCTAACTGCTGACTCACAACTCAAATAAAGACTAAGTATTGCTTGATATAATGCCCCATTGACACCATATAACTGCAGCGTATTGAATAGCTTCTCTCTTGGCACCTTGTCATATGCCTTTTCCAAATCGACAAAACTTAAATACAGATCTTTGTTATATTCCCATGCTTTCTCGACTATTTGTCGTAAAGTGAAGATCTGATCCTGACAGCCTCTATTTGGCCTGAATCCACCTTGTTCTTCACCAAGCTTTTCTTCCACAATTCTTCTCAACCGTTTCTCAAGTATACTTGCATAGATCTTGCCAGGAACACTCAGTAGGGAAATACCTCTGTAATTCTCACATTCAGTTTTATTTCCCTTTTTATATATGGGTACTATGAGAGCTCTACTCCAATCATCGGGAATTCGTCCCTCTGTCCAGGCTTTCTGAACTATGCAGTGCAGCCACTGTAAGACTCTTATACCACCATACTTCAGCATTTCTGGTCGAATATCATCTACTCCTGCTGCCTTTCCACATTTCAAGCCTTTGATGGCTTTTTCTACTTCAAGTATGGATATGTATTCCTGACTGCATGCCTGGTCAGTGTTTTTTATCACTGTGCTGTCATCACTGCTTGTTTCATTTAGCAGTTACTTTATGGAGTAAGTAATTACTCCATACTTCAAGGATATCTTTTTCTCCTGTTTTCATTTCACCTTTATCATCTCTAATTCCTTTTACAGCACTCTTTCCTCCATTCCTAAGTTTCTTCAACAACCTCCAGAATATTTTGCCACCTTCTTGATATTTATTTTCTATATTCTTGCCAAAGTCCTCCCATGACTTTTGTTTAGCTAGTTTTACACACTGTTTAGCTTTCTTACATTTGTCTCTGTATTCTGTAAGAGTAAAAGCTGACTTATTTGCCAGGAACTTTTGATATGCTTTCTTCTTTTCCTTCACTGCCTCTTTAACTTCCTGTGTCCACCAGGGAGTTCTGATTTTTTTATCCTTGCACACAACCTCACCACATGCCTCTCTGGCAGAATCAATCAATGTTTCCTTCAGAGTTTGCCACTGAATCTCCAAGGTTTGATTCCTGTTCTCAAACTCTTTCATTTTCTTTTCAATAATATTTCTGTATTTTAGTCTACAGTTCACATCTGAGAGCTGCTCGACTTTTATTCGCTTTAAAACTTTCTTACATGTTATTCTTTTCAATATGAAATTCAATTTTATCCTGCTCAAGACTAAATAGTGATCACTTCCAATTTCAAATCCTCTGTACACTCTGGTGTCCTGCACCAGGGAGAAAACATCACTATCAACAATAACATAGTCAATGAGACTTTTCTTATTCCTAGCCTCTTCTCTCCATGTGAATTTGTGCACATTTTTATGTTGGAACATGGTGTTAGTAATAACCAGTTCATGTCCTGAGCAGAAATCCAACAGATATTTGCCATTATTATTAGCTTTGCTCTTTTCTCCAAATTTTCCCAAAATATTTTTGTATGTCTCACAATCATTTCCTACTCTACTATTTAGATCCCCAACAAGGACCAACTTTTCCTTTTTCATTGTGTCAGTTGCTTTTTCTAAAGCCTCAAAAAATTCCTCCACTTCTACCTTAGTAGAACCTTCTGTGGGACCATAGGCACAAATAAGTCTCATTGTCCAGTTCCCCATTCTCATATTTGCCCACATTACTCTACTTGAGACTGACTGCCATTCAAGAAGATTAGCCTCGTATTTTGTGTTGAATACTATGGCTACTCCTTCTTTTCCTTGATTGTCATTGCCTGAATATAACATTTTGTATTTATTGCTCAGAAAGATCTCACCAGTTTTGGTCTTTTTTGTTTCAGTCACCCCTATTATGTCGATCTGGTACTTATCTAATTCCTCAGCTAGCTCCATTTCTTTGCCATTCAGGCTTCTTACGTTGATAGTACCGATCTTTAACTCTGGTGATGTTGAGTTGGGGTTTGTTTTCAGATTTGTTCCAGTAGCTGACTTTTCGATGTTCGCCCTGGTTCCCTGGCGAAAACAAGGGGGGCCTTGTTTAACCGGGCGACGCCCCAGCCGGCATGAAATTTTGTCATGTCGTACCATCATTTTTTATTTTGGTTTAACCAATAAGAATACAATTTGGTCGGCTAAATCCCAAATTGCCAGCCCATCCTCGTTCGTTCAGTAACAAAGTAGATACCCAACAGGGTGCACCACGAGAAGGTGAGGATTGGACATTAGGTCAGAAGCCCTGGTCGGTTCTCCGCATTCCTTTAAAGGCTATGTGGAGGTCTCCTCTCAGTTATACAGCTTTGACCCTTAAGCACCCCTTCTCACCCCTTTGACCCTTAAGCACCCCAACTCAAAAACAAAGAGATTAGAAATAAATTTATAACAACTCTAAAGGATAAATGGGATAAACTCAAAAAAAAGAGAAGGAGATAACATAGAGGGAAAATGGAGACTAAGATTAAAGACACACTAATGAGCACATCAGAAAAGATATTGGGATTTCGAACTAATATAGACAAGGAATGGATAGCAGAAAACACCAAATTAAAAATAGAGGAGAGAGATAGAATAAAAGAGAAACTGTTACAGATTGATGAAAATGTTGAACAAGAACAAGCAGAAAGATATAGAGCAATTAACATAGAAATAAAAAAAGTGCAAGAAATGATAAAAGAAAATACACTTGGTCGTCGACTTACGACTGACTTCCGTTCTGGCTGACAAGTCGTAAGTTGATCTGGTCGTATGTCGGCCATATATTTATGAACAGTATTCTTCAACCTTTCTAATCTTTTTATCATCTTTATGATTTATTTTTATATTCTTTTAAATTTATAATTATGTATATTGTACATAATGTGAAAAATAATACTGTACTGTAAACACAAAAATACAATCTAAAATTAATGTAAAAATTAATACAAATGAAATTTACAAAATCAATTTTTAATCTTTGCTTGTGCTGAGGTGTGGATCATCAGGGTCGTGTTCTTGGGTTAAGGTAAGAAATATTCTCTTGATGAGGAACAAGCTGAGCTTTGTTTGAACAGTTTGTTTCTTTTTTTCTTCAGATATCTCATGATAACAACGCACAGCATCTTGAATAATACGTTCAACCTTTGTGAATCGTTTGACATTAGGGTCCATTGCTTCGAAACTGGCGAGAGCTTTATTCAGTTGCGAAAAAGATCCTGATAAACTCTTTGCAGTGAATTTCTTTTCTGGCTCCTCTTCTTCTTTCTCTTCTTCCTCTCTCGCTTTTTCTTCTGACACTCTCTGTGCTTCCAATTCAATCAACTCTTCATCCGAAAGTTCTTTTATTTCTCAATCTAGCAACTCCTCTACATCTTCTATTTCACATTCTAATTTAAGATTTTTTGCAAGTTAAGGTCGAAATATTCTTGATACACTGAAGAATGCTGTACTGCTTCCAAAAGTCTTGCAAAGATAAATCAGCATCAGAATCTATCGCTTCAATGGCTTGTGCGAATGTGGTTCTGAGGTAGTGAGCCTTGAATGCTGAAATAGCACCATGAACCATGGGTTGAATGAGAGCGGTTGTGTTAGGTGGCATAAAAACCACTAAAATCATGTTGAAGGTCGTCCACATGAGGAGGGTGGCCAGGGGCATTGTCCATAATCAAGAAAATCTTGAAAGGGATACCTCTCTCTGCACAATATTCATGAGCCTAGGGAATAAAGCAGTTCATGAACCAGTCTTTGAACAGTGCTTGAGTCATCTAAGCTTTAGGGGTTTGAATGGTAGTAAACAGACAGTGTGTGTTTGTTGATGTGCTTAAATGCACGAGGGTTTTCTGAATGATAAATGAGAAAAGGCTTCAGCTTAAAACCCACGGCATTCCCACCAAGCAACAAAGTCAACCGATCCTTAAAAGCTTTGAATCCTGGCATCCTTTTTGCTTCTTGGTACATATGAGGCATGCGTTTCCATTGCAAGCTGGTTTCATCTACATTAAATATTTGTTCTGGTAGATAAACTTCTTCTTTGATTAAAGAGTCGAAACTATCAACGAATTTTTGGGCTTCATCTTCATCTGCACTTCCTGCTTCTCCTGTGACATGTACATTATGCAAAGCAAATCTTACTTTAAAATGCTTAAACCATCCAGTACTAGCCTGAAAATCTTCTACATAATCGTCTCTGGCACGTGATTTTAAACTCTGAAACATACTTCTAGCCTTCGCTTGCACAGCGAAAAGGCTCATGGGTGAATTTTTCTGTATTAAATCTTCAATTCACATAAACAACAATTTCTCCATTTCATGGATGGGTCCCTGTCGTTGTTTGGTTAAAATTGTAGACTTCATAGGTGCGGAACCTTTCACAGCTTCCCGAATTCTTTCTTTGTCCTTAAGTATCGTCGATACTATGTAATGCAATAACTTCAAGTCACGTGCTATCGTATTCACTTTCTTTCCGCTTCATACTTCTGGATAACTTTTATTTTACACTCTAAATCAATAGTTTTCCTTCACTTCTTAGTTGGCATATCTGTAGATGAAGGCATTTTCCTTTTACTAGACATTTTATGGGTAGTATTTCAGTAGAATTTTAATTAATACACCACACGCAACAGATGCTTGAAAGCGACTGAGTGTGTGAGAGATAGTTATCGTATGATAATTATTGTATCCCATAGCTATTGTACGTGCAGCTGCCTGATTTATTATTAATTTATTCATTAATTTTTTTTTTCTGGTCATAAGTGCAGATGGTCGTAAGTCGCATAGGTCGTAAGTCAACGACCAGGTGTACATAAAGAATCTAGCACAAGAGGCAGAGGATACTGCATATATAAATGATACTAGAAAGTTGTATGATATTACAAGGAAATTAAGTGGAAAAAGAAACAAATGGATAGTTCCTATATACAGGGTGTTCGGGATAAATTTGACAGTTTCGTAAGGAAAAAGAAAATCTTCTTTGTATCTATTAAATTTAATGAATTGACAAAAAAACATTACAGGCAGAGTTAATTACAATACTATCAACAAGATTTACTCAAAATAACCACCATTAGCATCGATCACAGCTTCAATTCTGCTTCGGAACCTCGAACAAGCTGATGCTACAGTCTCCCTGGGAAGGGCCGCAAAAACTGTTTTAATTTTATCCATTAACTGGGCTTTTGTATTACTGGAAGTGCGATTGGTGTCTTTTTCAACTGCGCCCCATACAAAATAATCCATGGGGTTAAGGTCTGGGGAGTTTGGAGGCCAAACATTTGGACTGGTGAAGTCGTAGAAATTTTCAGACAACCATTTTTGACTTTTCCCAGAGGTGTGGCAAGGGGCCGAATCCTGCTGCCATACATACGGCCTACCATTGGCTACCCTTGTTATCCAGGGCTTGACTACAGTTAGCAACTCCACGAACAAAGCCCGAATTCCAATGCCAGGGTTCTTCAACACCTGTTCCTGCAGATTTGCGAGGAATTCTGCTGTACGAACGCAATCAGATCGTCTGCTAGGGATCTTTCTTCTTGCTACATCCTCGTAGTCACCATTGCAAGTCTCTAGTTCATGCCTGATTGTTTTTACTGTATTCAGGGAGCATTGGGCAGCAGTCGTAATATCCTTATTTTGATGGCGGGCACGAATCATCATGATACAAGTTATTCTCTTCCATGATTCAGGTGGGTTCCAGCTATCCATCCTTTCTGACATCTTGTATATGAATGAAGAAGGGTCCAAACTTTTAAATGAAGAGAAGTGTGTGTTAATACATGTAACTTACGGAAAAATATAATTAATTATAAATATGTCAAATTTATCCCGAACACCCTGTACAATAAAGAAGGAAAACTATTATTAAATGAAAAAGAACAGATAAATAGATGGGTGGAATTCTTCTCAGAGAAATTTCAAGAAATGACTGATGGAGACCAGAGCCTAGAATTAAATGAACAAAATGCATCATTAGATATAAATTTGAACGAAATAACAAAAATAGAAATTACAAAAGCAATAACTCAGATCAAAACAGGTAAAGCACCAGGAGCAGATAACATACCACGCAATATACTAAAAGCAAATCCAAAACTTATAGCAGAGATATTACATCTCTTACTAAATGAGATATGGCAGAAAGAAAAGTGGTCTGAGGAATGGAATACTGGATTACTAGTTAAATTACCCAAAAAAGGGAACCTATCTGAATGCAAAAATTGGAGAGTGTTATAAGTAAAATACTAGCAAGGATAATACTAGAAAGAATCAAAATGGAAATAGAAAAACAACTAAGACCAGAACAGGCAGGATTTAGAGCCAATAGATCAAGCACCGACCACATTGCTTCTTTATGAATTATCATAGAACAATCATTGGAATGGCAGGCAAGCGTATATTTAAATTTTATCGATTTTGAACAAGAATTCGACAGTATAAACAGATCGTCCCTATGGAAATTACTTAGAAATTATGGACTCCCAGAAAAAATAATAAGAATAATTTTTAAAATGTATGAAGATTTTGAAATTAAAGTAATACATGGAAATACCCTCTCAGAACTATTTAAAACAAAGACAGGAGTAAGGCAAGGTTGTATACTCTCCCCTACTATGTTTTAATTGTCGTAGACTGGAAAAGTATCTCATGGAAATACAGGACTACAATGGTTACTTCAAAACCAACTCCATGATCTAGATTTTGCAGATGATATCTGCTTATGTTCACAAAAACACCAACATATAGAACAAAAAACAACAACACTTGTAGAAACAGCCAAAAAAGTTGGTCTTAGGATAAATAAAAATAAAACAATATTGATGAAAATAAATCCAAAACAAAATAAACAAATAACAATAGAAGAAATACTGCTTAAAGTAGAACAATTCATATACCTTGGTTCAATAGTATCAATAAAAGGAGGAACTACTGAAGATATAAATAGAAGGAAACAGCTGGCTTATTCAACTTTCAACCAACTTAGAAATATTTGGAAAAACAAGAATTTGTCTATAAAAACTAAAATGAGAATATTTAACTCAAATGTAAAGGCAATACTAATGTATGGATCAGAAACTTGGATGTTAAACAAAAAGATAGTTAATAGTGCCCAGGTCTTCCTAAACAAGTGTTTAAGAATGATACTGGGAATATATTGGCCAAAACAAATATCAAACGAAGAACTATGGCAGAGAACAAACCAGAAACCCATGTTGCAACAGATACGTGAAAGGAAATGGAGATGGTTTGGGCATGTGTTGAGGAAAGAAGATAAAATAAAGTAAAACAGGCTCTAGATTGAAATCCACAGGGTAATAGAAGATGAGGAAGGCCAAGAGAAACATGGAAAAGAACAATACTGAAAGAAATAACAAATATTAATAAAAACTGGAACCAAATAAAAGCAAAAGCAAAAAACAGAGTTCGGTGGAAAATGGTGGTGGAAGACCTATGCTCCCAGGTGGAGTGAAGAGGATTAAGTAAGTAAGTAAATAATTTATTAGTATGTTGGCAATAAATTTATGTCCATATTTGGCTGTAGTTATGAAATTTTTTCATGTACAGTAAAAATGTAATTCCTTCTTAGCTTTTGGACACCAGTGTATATTTAGATTTTGCAAAAGTTTCTGATAAATTTCCACATGACTAGTTAGTAGTTAAACTGGAACAGATGGGGGGATGGTATAGTAGTGAGTGCGTTAGATTGGCTGTCTGATAGATAATCAGCAGGTGGGGGGAGATATCCCAGAAGAGAAAATTCACTATTGGTGTTTCCCAGGGATCTGTTTTGAAGCATTACTGTTTAATTCATATGTAAAAAAAGTTGGAAGGAGCTTAAATGGTGACATGCAGATGATGCAAAGTTGGGAAGAGTTATGACAAGTAAAACAGATGTTGGAGCCTTGCTAGAGAACTTGAATAGACTGCCTAAATGGACAAGTGTGTGGGGAGATCAGTTTAATGTAGTAAAGTGTAAGACTTTAAAATTTGGGAAGCAAAGATAGGATGCAGAGTATAGGATTGGTGGGTGTATCCTAGAGGAGGTGGAGGAGAAGAAAGATCTGGGAGTGATGCTGGATAGGAACTTGACAACACAGATTTTTCATAGAATGTGTAGAGACAGGAGGGGGGGAGCAAGAGAGCCATTCCTGGAAACCATATAAGGAGGATACAAGTATGGAAGTGAGGAGTAGATTTTTTGTATGGAGAGTGGTGGGTGTTTAGAATGCATTAACAGAGAGTGGTGAGTGCAGAGACAGTGAATATATTTATGTCAAGGTATGGTGAGCTGTGCATGTGAGAGTGGGACCTCCCATAATGAGTCTCTTGAATCCGTGGAGGTCTGATGATGATGATGATGATGATAATATGTAATGTCACAGGACACAGATTTGGGAACAAATTCAGAAGCAGAATAACTTTACATTCTGCTTTTGAAACTGTTCCCAGTGACTGATCTGCTCAGTCAATGGATCAGTCCTCAATTCCTGGTGAGCATCTGTTGGATTAGGTGCAAGAAAGTGTTTGCAACAGGCAATCTACCACCACAATTTGAGAAAAGGGGGGAAGGGGATGTAATGGAGTCTACCATAAACTGTCCCCAGAGAATGCTTTTAGCATCTCATACAGCCCATACCATGACTTGAGAGAGACTGTTCCTCTGAGGGGTAAAGGGGGAGCTACTTGCTACCATGCCAATATATGTACTTAATAAAGTGGTCATTCATGTATTTTACAATACTCCTTGGTAGATGGTTAATAAAAGATAAAAGAACTTCCTCTTAATTTTCTGTAAATATACCATTTTCAAGAAAAAGAGAACACCAAAAATTTTACACATTTTATAGGATAATTACAAATGCTGATTTACATTTCGGAGACTATGTTTTCAATATACAATAGAAAGTCAGTAAGTAAGTCACATAAAAAATAAAACAAGTGAAATATGAACCATGAAAAAATTGGTTTGCTAGTTAACTATTGTAACCTTGTTTTATGTCTCATGATATTCCTCGTGATATTCATGATATTCACGAATACTGCAACAGCATATCTGATAACTGAGACAGCTACCAAGTGAGTGACTAATGGGTGGATAGCATATACAGTACAGCGTGGATATGCTGGACACAGGGATGATTCATATTCTGGGCAGGACAGTGCGAGATTTCATCACGCTGCTCAGAACAGCATGCAGTTTAAAACTTATGAATTTTTAATTTCTGGAATTTTCCATTTAATATTTTCTGACTGGAGTTCATCGAAACCAAAGAAAGCGAACCCACGAATAAGGGAAAACTACTGTAAATGTTATTTATTGTGTTTTTTATTATGCAGGCTTGGTTAGCTGAATGGTTAGCAAAGCTGCTCTCCAACCAACAGGCTACAGATTCAAATTCCACCACAGGCATGGATGTTTGTGATTATCTTTAGATGGGAGATGAATTTCATAACCTGGTGTTAGACCACTGCCCTGCTTATTGGAGGCCTGAAGTAGTTTGAAAAAGTTCCAAGTTTGATCTCTAGAGCAGGGTATCTGGACTATGTAAAAATAAATATTTGAAAAAAAAATATAAAAAATATATAAAATTGCTTGAAAAAAATCCTTAGCCCACTGCAATGCAAAATGTACTAAGGTTAACAAATAACCTTTTGTGGATAGGAGCAACATGAAAAAAAATTAGTTTGATAAGTCTGCATACCTATGGAGTTTCCTCTATCCTCATGCAAAAATATGCAGCTACTTACCTGTATATAATCGGTATGCTTTTCCACTCCTCACTCTTCCGGCACGACCAGCCCTTTGTTCTGCTGAAGCTTGAGACACAGGAATGATGACTAGAGAATCTGTGCTTGAATGTGGGTTGAAATAGCGCACCTTTATAAATCCACTATCAACAACTGAAATAAAAGAATTAATAACAATTGAGCTGAATAATTTCATCTAAAATGTTTCTGATATTGAAATGTTTCATTTTACATTATAAAATAAAATTCAAAATTTTCAAAGATAGTATGCACAATGATCTATGAAAACATAAAGTTCAATTTTCCTATAAATAAAGTTATAAAAACCTGTTATATTATTAATTAACTAAATAATGAAGCAATTGTATAAATAAATGTAGTAATAGGTACAATGTCAATCTTATTTTAAATTAAAGTCCTTGAACTACTATTCAAGTCCAAAAGTCCTTGATTAAAGTCCTTGAACTACTATTCAAGTCCAAAAGTTCTCGAACAATAGTCTTTCTATTAGTAGAAATTAAAGACTGAAACTAAAACGTATGTGGAAATAAATTTAGTAAATGTAAAATTTTTGCTTTAGTAACTTCTTTTTTTAATTTTTTTTTTATGTTGGGCCCATATATGAGAGGTTGGCTGTTCAACCTATGGTACTTTAGTACCTTATATGGGTAGCGGGATGGGAGAGGAGGAACTTGTTAACATTCTATTTAAAAACCTGTATATTGTATTCCTTGGGAAATACATCAGGGGGAAGATTGTTCCACAGTACAGCAGTAGCAGGGATGAAGGAGGATGAAAAGAAACTTGTTCTGTGGGTTTTGAGGTGTACTGTGAAGGGGTGTTGGGAGGTGGCTGTACGTGTTCCAATGGGTTTAGTAGAGAGTGGGGGAATTATTGATGTTGTCCAAGATGAGCATTTTCCATGAAAATATTTGTAGAATATACAAATTGCAGAGACTAAGCATCTATGTGAGAGTGGGGGAAGTGAGTCAGTAAGAGATGATCGTTTATCAGTTTAACTGCTCTCCTCTGTATTGAGTCGAGCATTTTGAGGGAGCTTTTAGGAGCCCCACTCCAAATGTGAGAACAGTATTCGATAGCTGGGCAGATTTGCGATTTGTATAGGGTTAACAGTTGTTTTGAAGTGAAGCAGCGTCTTGAGTGACTTTTCATCTTGTCTGGGAATTTGAGTGATATCGAAAATAATACTGGGGGAAAAAGGTTATTTTTTGTGTGAAATAAGACAGAACTGGGTTTTACTAGCGTTGAAGTTGACGAGGTTATCTGAGCCCCATTGGAGGATGTTTTGGAGGTCTGCGTTAAGGGAAGGCATTACTAAGACATTGTCGGTATATTGATAATGGAAATAAGTAAAATGCAAATAACAGAGGTATTTTAAAAACCACCATAGCATAAGCAAGGCACCAAATATCAACAAATCCTAATTAAAAATAAATAAAATAAAGAGAAGGAGAAAAACGATCAACTAGCTTTTTTAGATTTCTTGATTCACTGTCAGCCCTGATGATAGTTTGTAATTCTGTTTTTTGAAAGAAAACACACATACTGATCACTATATCCATGATACTTATTATCATCCCAGTCAAAAAGTTGGAACCATTAAGACCTTATTATGCCATACTCATAGTTTATATTCCATTCAAACCTTCTATAGCAAGAAGTGAATTATATCAACTATATCTTTTTAAAAAAATTGTTTGGGTTCTTTATCAACAAAGCATTCAACAGCTTTAGGCTTTCAGTCTTCAAATCGCTGGAAGAAATTTCTTGGATGCCACTTCAGTATATTAAAGGAATTTCCAAACATATCACTAAAGTTCTAAGACCTCTCAGCATTGTTGTCTCCTTTCATCCTATAAGGAAGATTTCTATATTCCTTTTCTTACTTAAAGACAAGCTTCCTCCAGGAGTGTACCATATCTTCTGCTCCTGTAGCTTGTCTTACTTCAGAAAGATCTGCAGCTATCCATCATGAGGAACACAAATCTGATATCCAGTATCATGAACATGAGCAGTCTAGCCTAGCTGAACATGTTATATTGACTAACCAAAGGATATATTGAAAAAAAAAAAAAAGCTGCTACACAAAAGTAGATTCCTTGTAAAATGGTTTCAGTGCTATAAGGCATTTCTACAATGCATGACTTTAAATAGATCTGATAGCCATCAGTTATCCTCTTTATTATTATTATTATGATTACTCCCAAGCCCTCATGGAGTCAAAGACTCATCTGGAAGGTCCCTTTATCACACACACAGCTCATCATACTGTGCCTTAAACACACCCAAACTCCTTGCAGACACCACGCTCTCAGGCAAGGCATTCCAATCATTTATAACTCTGCACGAAAAAAAACTTGCCTCTCACTCCCTTATACAGTTTCCAGGGATGACCTCTGGTTCTCCCCTGATCTCCCACTATTTTCTGTAGAACCTACTCCAACATTGATCCTATAACAACCCCTTACCAACTTGTAGATCTCTATCATATCTCCCCTCTTCCTCCTGTCCACCAGACTCTGCAAATTATATCTTCTCAATCTTTCCTCATACTCGACATTCCAGAGGTCAGAAACTACCTTAGTCAGTCGCCTTTGGACCCTTCCCAACATCTCTTCATCCTTCTGAAAACCAGGTGACCAAATCTGGGCACAATAGTCCATGTGTAGCCTAATCAAAGCCTTATACAACGGAACAAGAATATCCGTACTTCTATATGTCAGTGTCCTCCGCATCATTCCCAGAAGCCTTTGTGTTGTCTTCACAATTTTGGCTATGTGTCCCCTAAATTTTAGATCCTTATCCTTAGTGGATAAGGATCTAAAATCTCTTATTTCCTCCACCTCCAACAATATATCCTCACCAAGCATAAATTCTGCATCCCATCTTTGTTTTCCAAATTTTAAAACCTTACATTTTGCAACATTGAACTCACATCCCCATTTCTGTGCCCAATCACTCAATTTATTCAAGTCTTCTTGTAAGGCCACTACATCTTCACTACTCTTCTTAGCTCGTCCTGACTTGACATCATCTGCACACAACTGAATGTCTCCATCCAAATCTTTACCAATATCATTAATATACAAGTTAAACAGTAATGGCCCTAAAACAGACCCCTGAGGCACTCCACTAGTGACTTTCCCTTTCCTTGATATTGCTCCCACATACATAACTTGATACCTATCAGATAGCCAGTCTCCAATCCAATGCACTAATCTAATATCCAACCCCATCTACTCTAGTTTGACTGTTAACTTATCATGAGGTCCTCTACCAAAAGCCTTTGCAAAATCCAAGTATATTACTGTGTATCCTTCTCCTCTGTTCAAGGAAGCAGTCACTTTATTATAATAAGGAAGTAGATTACTAAAACATGATCTCCCTTTAGCATATCCATGCTGTCCACCAAAGATAATACCATTGTAGTCAACCCAACTCTGGATCCTAGTTCTCATCAAACTATAGGCCTGACACACAGATAGGCCTATAGTTTGATGCTTGAGTTGGATCACCTCCTTTATGAAGTGGCACAATCTTGCCCTCCTTCCACTCCTTAGGAACTTGACCGAGTGTAAGACTCGTATTAAAAAAATATGTCAAGGCAGGTGTCAACTCCCTGGCACATTCCTTCAGTATACGTGGTGATATATTATCAAGTCCCACAGCCTTATTTACATCCAGTTTACTCAACTCCACATACATCTCTTGATCACTTACAGTCAGTCTCTCTTCCCCATCATCAACTGCTCTCAATCTCTCCATGAAGTCACATTCACAAGATTGAAAGACCTTTATGAACTGCTCATTAAGTATCTCCACCACACTTTCCTCAACAGCTGTCTTTATACCATTTTCTCCAATCAATGTCATCCTTCCATAATCATTCTTTTTTTTTTGCTGGCTACATATTGAAAGAACTCCTTAGGGCTGTTCATACCTCTCTTTAGCTACCCTCACCAACCAAGTCACCCTCCTTGCCTGGTCTTTGTAGACCTCATGGAATTGGTTATTTCCACTTCTCTTATGCTGCCTCCACAATGCCCTTTTTTCTCTATATCGCATGCTTAATCTCTTTATTCATCCATCTCACACCTACCTTATTTAACCTTCTCACCCTTGGAATACATTTAGACATTGCATCTACTAGATAGTTTTTGAAAATCCCCCAAGCTACATTGATCTCTTTTCCAGATAACTCCTCATTCCATGCTACACCTGCAAGCTGTCTCCTGAGCTCTTCATAATCCCCCCCCCTTGTAGTTGGGAAATATGGGAAATATTGTTGTATCATTCTTCTGTAAATTCCTAATAATGAAGCAATTGTATAAATAAATGTAATAGGTACAATTTCACTCTTATTTTAAATTAAAGACTTACTTAAAGACAAGCTTTAAATAAGATTTTGATTTAGTAAGGCTTTAAGACTTTAATTATCTTTGTATAGTAGTATATATTTTATTTTATTCTTAATTAGGAATTTGTTGACTATTTGCTGTCTAACTTATGGTAGAGCTTTTTACAATATTTCTGTTATTTTTATTTTAATTATGTTCCACTGTCAATGTACTGAAGATGCATTAGTTACTTAGGCAAAAAATTATGCAGCTACTAAATTTTCCACGTAAGTTTTACATTCTATCTTTAATTTCTACAAACATGACTGCCTACTTATCTATTTTAAAACAAGTAGTGTTTCTACAAATCAAACAAATTCCTCAAATAAACTCACCAGCTAGTAATTTCCAAATATGGTAAACTTATCTTATTTCATCTTTCCTGGATTGTTTTTATTTGCACAGGCTGACTATAATTTAAAATATATTTATTCTAGCTGGCAAGATCACATATTTGTTCACCATGTCTAGATGTATTTTTTTGGTCCAGTCTGTCTGTTTAGAAAGGATCAAAGCTGGCGCTTAATAGAGGTAAAACCTAACCATCTCCATCTAACTTGGCCATGAATAAAACCTGAAATGTGTGCCACCTATGACAAAAGAATTTGAACCCTAGGTTTCTTTCCCTGGAAAGCAATGTGTGTAAAACTGTTCAGCTATGGAAACAGACTTTGAAAATGATACAAGGATGATGGCAACTCACCACTATCATTTTCATTGTTACCAGCTAGCTTGAATGAACGAGCAGTCAGCATATCCACTCTCAAATCAACAGGCAATAGATTTGAATATGGGCATGGATGTTTGTGATTGTCTTTAGGCAGCAGATGAATTTCATTATCTGATGTAAAATCAACATCAATACCCTGCTTACTGGAGTCCTGAAGTGGCTTGAAAAAGTTCCATCGTCCCTTAAGCAGGGTTTCTGGATTATATAAAAATAAATAAAAATAAGAATAAAAAATTAAAAATAGGGAAAAACTCCTTAGCTCACCCACAGTTTTAATGTATAATACGTTTTCACCTTTCATGAGTTTAGGAGTCACATAAAAAATAAAAGAAAAGAACAGCCTCACATCATTCTATATCACATTTCTTCTTGATTTCTGAAGTCTGCATATTATTACTACAGGTGAGAAATGCAAACTTTCTATCATCAACTGTTACATTTGAGGTTGTTCAACATACAGCTTTGTTTTTTAGTACTTGTTTAGTTTTAAAAAACAGTCTTTTTTAATAAAAATGTGGTCACAAAACCGAAATAATTCGATTGATACAGCTTTTCCTTTTTTTTTTGATCTGTTCAAGAAGTCAGGTCACTTTAGCAGAAACCTGCTAAAGTGATCATGTCTAAAGAGACCATGTCAATTAGTGAAGTGTTTTCAGAAGTGATTCTTTTAACTTAAGGAAGAGATCAAAGTCCAAAGGGCTAATGTGAGAACTCTGTGGGAAGGAATGGAATTAGAAAGCACTTGCCATCTGTACTTGCTATAAGATCAGATACTTTGCATGATACATGGCATTTCATCATGAAAAATGAGGACTCTTGTTACAGGACATATCAAGTCTTGTCTTTTGATGAAAATAATTTTTGGATAGAAAATGTTTTGAAAAAACTTTCTTGCTGCTGCTGCTGACACTCAACCTTACAGATATTTTATTGCTATCACTTCATTCTTATCATACGGCATCATAATCATCAACTTAAGTTCCGAGTGTCAACAATGATATTTTTTTTGGATGAAGTGAGGTTAGATGTTTCCATGTGTGAGAAATGATTTTTCTGTTCTGGTGCAAAATCTCCTATCCATGTTTTGTCTATTGCAACAATTCTCTTCAAAAACAATTCATCTTCTGTTTCATAATGATGCACTGGTTCTTCTGCAACCCTCTAAAATGCTGTTTGTTGGTCATTTGGTCAACTAGTGTAGAACCTACTTGGAGAGATTTTCAAAATTTCAGACTGAAATCTGAAAATTGATGTGGATGACAGATCTGCATTATTTACAATTCCACTGCATTTTACATCAATCTCTTTCATCTTCTTCCAGCAAGCTGCTGATTAAAACCACCAATCTGTCATCCATAGCTGTTGATATCCCAACATTTAATTATTATTATTACACTCATATACATATATATTATTAACACACTCTTGATCTTGTCATGAAATGCAAGTAAACTGGTAAAATTAAACCTACCCTTTATAGATCCATGCTGACCATCATAAAGAATACTATGCCCATCAACATAAGCTTGTTTTCTATTCCTAACCAGTCTCTCCAACATCTTGACTACAACTGCAGTTATACAGACTGGTCTATAATTAGAAACTTCTGTCCTAGAATCATGCTTGTAGAGTGGTACAATTTTACCTTCTTTCTATTCTTAGGAACATTACCCATCGCAAAACTTTCATTAAATAACCAGGTCAAGGGCATAGCTAATTGTTATGCATATTTCTTGAGAATGTGTGGCAATATGTCATCCATTCCTACAGTCTTATTGCATCTAATCCAATCAACAGCTGATATATCTCTGATTCTTTCACTTCTCCTAATACTTGCCTTCTTTCTATATGAGGTGTCACTATTTAATTCCCAGAATGCACCTGTAAAAAAACTACGTTCAGAACTATAGATTAGTGGCTACTGTCGCCTTCGAAGTAGCTCTTGTGCATTTATGCATTGGTTTAGATGGTGTTCCCGTTTTTGGAAACAGGCCTGGATACATTGATATCCAGTATATCACATTATGCTGACAGTGATGTCAGAAAATCTTCATCCTTTTAGCGCAGCATTTAATTTTGGAAACAGCCAGAAATCACAGGGAGCTAAGTCGGGTGAATAAGTAGGATGACCTAATTCGGTAATTGATTTTTGCCAGAAACTCTCTCACAATGAGCTCAATATGACTTGGCTCAATATCATGATGGATGATCCACTTGTCAGGCCACAATTCCGGTCTTTTTCTCAAAACAGAATCTCGTAATCTTTTCCGCACCTCTAAATAGCATTGTTGGTTGACCGTTTGTCCCTGTTCAATGAATTCATAGTGGACTATCTCCTTGTGATCAAAGAAACACACCAGCATGGTCTTGAACTGCAAACATGATATGCGTGCTTTTTTCGGACATGACAAACTTGGGGTTTTCCACTGCATGCACTGGCATTTTGTTTTGGGATCATATTGGCAGCACCAGGTTTTGTCACCTGTAATTACTCTCAGAAAAGTGCTTATTTGCAAAAAGATCAGACACAGCTTGAAGCTAATTCTGTTTGTCTGTCAAGATCCAAGGCACAAACTTCGCAGAAATCTTTAGCATACCCAATTCTTCAGTTAAAATTACCCTGACTGTTTCTCAATTCATTTGCAATTCATCAGCCATTAATTGCACACTTAATCGTCTGTCAGACTGTACCAAATCTCACACTCTGTTCACAATGGCGACCATCATTTTTTTTTTGGGCTACCCACTTCTGGTGTCATCATTCACATCTTCTTGCCCACCTTTGAATCTCTTATGCCACTCAAAGACACGACTTTTTTACAGCATCCACACCATATGCCACATTCAACAGTTCCAATGTTTCAGTAGCAGTTTTGCTGATTTTCACACAAAATTTGATGTTAACATGCTGCTCCAAATTTCAATCACACATTTTTATGCCAAAGATTACACACAGATCTCTATTGTTTTTGCAATAGCCAACAAATCAGCTTGAGGTTTATGCATGCATTAGTTAAAACATGTACAAAGATGATTACTCATGTGACTCCAACCAAATCACCACATGGGTGACACTATGCAGCCATTCCAGGAATTAAATTGTCACATCTCGTATACTGCATGGCATCATTTACACCAGTATGGTACACATTGATAAAGTGCTCAATCAGTAATTCCATTATACCCTTTGCAACAGTCTCTCTGCAGCCATGACTGCCATAATATTCTTTCTCTTGCTTCATACACAGTGTGCCCATTAAGTAACGAGACAGCAATTATTATATTACATATTATTATATTGACTCTCCCAGATGAGCCTTTGACTCCATGAGGTCTTGGGGTAATAATAATATTAAAACAGGGAACTATATTTGAAATTGTCAATTACACAGATTCAAAATAATCTCCCTTCGACTTCATGCAACATTTACATTTGTCATACAAGTGTTCGAAGGCACAGTGATGGATGTTCTGAACGGGAACCTCTTTCAGTCTCTGGGTCATACTGCACTGCACTGAATGTCCTCAATGTTGCAGAAAAGCTCCCTTTCAAGGTACACTTCATCTTTGGAAAGAGGAAAAAGTCTATGGGAGCCAAATCTGATGAATAGGAGGGGGCTGTTCAATCAAACAGATCAACTTCAAAGCCAGAAACTGCTTCACGGGCAGAGTGCAGTGCGTAGGCACATCGTCGTGCACCAGAAATCAATTGTTGTTGCGAAACAGTTCTTTCCTGACACGTCACATATGGCCGTATAGACATTTCATTACTCCTAAATAATACTGCCCATTCAATGTGGTGCCCTCAGGAACAAATCCATGATGGATAATTCCAGAAGCATCGAAAAAAAAAACAATGACCATTGTCTTGACACATGACTTTTGCAACCTGACTTTCTTCTGACAGGGAAAAAACATTCCGAACCATTCCATGCTCTGGTGTTTCTTTCCAGATCAAACTGAAAACACCAACTTTCATCACTGGTGACAATTCTTTGCAACACTATCCTTGCAGTTGATCAAGATTGTGATCAACTGCAAGGATGAAATTTTGACAACATGCGACTTGGTACTCGGCAATGTTCACGTGTCAACGTGTGCAGCACAAACCTCAAACAAATCTTCCTCTTGTGCAAATCTCTTTCTAACATTAATCTGGCTGTTTCCTTACTGACACTAAGCTGTACAGCTTAGTGGTTGTTCACCTGTCATGGGCAACAATTTACCAAGCTATTGACACATTTTGCTTTATATGTGCAGAAACTGGCCATTTACAGCATGGTTCATCCTCCAGGGATTCTCTTCCCTCTTTAAACATTGAAAACCAGCAGAACACCTGTGTACGGATCAGAGAGCTATCACTGTAAACATTTTCTTAGGTCTTGGTATGCTTCTGTAGCAGTTTTTCCTAATTTACAGCAAAATGTTCTCACAACTCATTGCTCCATGAGGCAACTTCTGACATGCTCCACTCACACACTCTTACTTCAAAGGTTGCCACATGAAAACTGCTGCGTCACCCAACTCATAAGTTGCACCTGCGATTACAACATACTCTAGTGGTCAAAACTATAAATACATTTGTTACTTTTATTAAAAGGGCTGTCCTGATAAAAATCAATCTCATTACTTAACAGGCACACTGTATATAGTGGAAAAATTCCCTAACCAATCTCCTCTTATACTACACCTTTTCTTTCTTTACCATGCTCATCCCCTTCCTAGTCTGAGCTTTATACTTTTCATGGATTCAATTGCCACAAACTGTCTTGTACCTCCACAGCATTTTCTTTTTCCAACACAGCTTGAGTGATTTCACAGTTCACCCATTTCATTCCTACTCTATTTATCTGCTTAACCCTTGGTATGTAGTTATATATTGCTTGTGTCAGATACTGCCTTATGAATTTCCATGCACTGTCAACATCATTTCTGCACAGCTCATTTACCCAAAGTACTGATGCTAGTTGACTACAGAACTTCCCATAATCATCCACCTTATACTTCCACATATATCCATTTTTGGCAGTAATTTTCTACTTTCACCACTTCCCAAATAAGTACCTCATGATCACTCTCACCAACTAGCAGCATTGTCAACAAGCTCATTAACAACTACAGCTTGTGAAGTTATCACCAAATTCAAAAGCCTCTATTTACTTTAGCCACATGCTGCTTAAGATATTTATCCCTCAGAAATTCAACAAACTTACTCTCCTTGTTCCTGTATACTATCTTCTCCTTCCATTCTATATTCCTGTAATTAATTCTCCCATCAGAATCACCTTCTTTTTTACATGCCCAACCAATGTAAACATTCTGCAATCAGTATTCTCTACATTTGCTGGCATATAACAGCATCCTATCAAATATACCAGCCTGTTAATTTCAACTTCACACCACGCAGATTCAAAATCTGCACATGTACTATTAATTTCCACACTTTGTCAACACAATTTCCTCTGCAATGATTAACAGCTCATCCCTTCCTCTTTTCACTTCCTATCCTTCTGGAAAATTGTATATCCTTCCATTTCTATTCCTGACATCCCATCATCGACTTCATCATCATCACCATTATCACATCAGACAACCAAGTTTCATATATACCAATTATTTTTGGGCATAGTGACTCAATCAATGTACAAACTCAGCTCTCTTATTTGAAATATTCCTTACATTTGTATACAAACATAACAATGACTGCGTCTTTGAGGCCATTATACCATCACCAACATTCTCTCTCTATTCTAGCTGCTATACCAAACCCCTCTCTTCAGTCTGACCACTTGCATTCCCCTGATCCTAACTCTGATTGCCATTCATACCTGTCTCATCCTCACCTTTATGCATTCCATCACCTTATGCTGCTACAACCACATCTTCAACCTAGTATCCATCTTCCTCCTGTCATACAACCAGTTTAGTTGTGTTATCCTGCTTCGCTGGTACCCTTAGATCATTAGCTATATTAACCTCTTGATTCGATGCTTTCTCAGTAAACAATAGCCTTTCTAAATGTCCAACACCAAACCCTATCAAATGTAATCTATCAACTTTAAACCATTCCAACTTTCCTTCAAATTTACTCCACAGATTCACAAACTGAACTTGAATCCATCTTGAATCCAATACTTGTCTGACTTTCACAGAAACAAGATGCCCACTAGAACACCAAATTTCAGTCACTGAACCATCCACACAAACTTCACACAAAGCATTGTTAACCATAATTGAATTTTTTTCAACAAAGGGTTTCAATTTCAATGTAACGTTTCAATATTGGTCACTGTGCGATATCTAATCTAAATCAGCACTGATTTAGATCAATTAAGATCTAAATCTGAATTGCATATAGAAATATAAATCTGATTATTCATCAAAGCAGAAATGAAGAAATTCTTTTTCTTTCTTTTTTTTTCCCTTGAGAGTTGGGGATTAGAATTAAAGCCAAAGCAATTACAGCTGAGACAAGTGTATTATATATGTCCATTGTGAATTCGCCCCAACTAGTTCTGTGGAATGAAAAAGAGGAGTACCATATGAAAGCAGAAACTCACCTTCAGTTAAAAAGAATATGTAAAGGTTCCTTGCATCCTAGATGGATTCAGGCCAAGATCTTTTTTTCAAATGAGGGAAAATTGCAACTGACTGTGTGTGAAATAAGGCGGAATGCATTTTCCTATAGTGAAATTAACAAGATTATCAGTTACAGAATGAATAACAACTTAGAGATTAATGATGGTTGTTAACATAGATTAAAAACGTAGATTGCAATGTAGTGTCATGAAGAAACAGTGAAATGAATTTCCTGTCACTTGTTATTGATATACAAATGAAAGAGAGTATACATCATTCAGGATACAGTGACACACCAGTATTAATATCGATGGATCAAGATAAATTTTTGCTCACTATAGCATGCAATGTGCAGCTAAAGAGAAAGCTGGCAATCCCGTTGCAAAGGACAGACTATATGATGAAAGTGTACATTATTAAGTCTTACCTAGTCAATCAATGCCTTGGAGATATCAAGAGTAACTGCTATGGATTCTAGGCTTCAATAGGAAAAAAAAAAAAAAAATTAAGAAAAAATAATAATCATCTGCTATTACCTTTGCCGTTTTAGCCCTAACTAACTTTTGGAGATTGAAGACGCAGTTCAATTTCCACCAGTAACCAATCAGAGATAGCTGGCACTCCAGACCAGTGGTGCACCCAGAGGGAGGGGGGGGGGGGCAAGGGGCACGGGCACCCCCCAAAGAAAAGGAAAAAACACTAGAAAAATTTCCAAAAATCTTTTCCTAATTCAAATTCGTTTTTTTTATTTATGTTGTGTGCTACTTATGAATTAGCGATCACTGCAGATGCTCAGTAATCATAAAAAAATCATATCACTAATCATAAAAAAACATCCAGCGATGAGGTGGCACATAAGCACCACCATCTTCTGGTCCCTCCCTAACAAAGTATATTTGTAAAATCCTGTATAGACAGAAATTTAAAATTTAATTCTTTCTATACTGATTTTACTTAGGAATTTAAATTAGATTGATTTGCTTGTAATTTTTGTAAACATCTGACTGCTGAATTACTGTACAACAACAAAGAACAAAGAAAATTATGTATAAATGAATTGTAATAGTAGAATGTTTAAGACAAAGAACAAAGAAAATTGTGAATAAAAGAATTGTATTAATAGAATGTTTAAGACAAAGAAATATCCCAGACGGATTAAAATAAGATCTAAGGCTATCACTATTATGAAGGTCAATAATGTACGGGGTTTCCCACCTTAACGCAGTGATGTAAAAAGGTGGCAGGTGCAGACCCATGTGAACACCCAAGGGAATGAAAGGGTAGCAAAATCCAAGGTCAATGGAGCAGCTTAAAAGGGGGAGACATCGAGGGCAGGAGATCGTCATCACGGAGCAGGTCACGCAGTTGTGTTTGTCGGAGAAGGTCAGTCGTCATAGCAAGAGTTCGTTGGGGAAGGTCAGTCGTAGGTAATCGCTGCATAAGCTGGTTTTTGCCCAGTTTTCTGTCCCGGCTCTCGGTTCGTGTATGTCCCATCTATTCTAGGTCAAGGAAGACCCGTTCCAGCCAACAGACTCCCGAAGATGTTAAGTGGGTCGTTTAAGCAGTGAAAGAAATTCCGGACTTCCAGCCACCAAAGTGCCTGCTGATTGCCGCAAGTAGAAGTGTCCCCGTCGATGTCGTTAAAAGGTGCCCTTGTGTGAAAAGAAATATTGGAATGAAATAGAAGTAACGATCTCGAGGATCTACTAACGTGGACTAGATAATTTAAAACCAAGTAAGATCTTCTATATATTATTATTATTATTGTTCCGGGAAACTCCAAGAAGTGGACAGACTCATCGAGGGAGGCCCTAACATCATGTCAAGAACAACTATTCAACATTCACACAGTATCTATCATACCTTGCCTTGAACTCATTCACAGTCGTAGCACCCACAATAGACTCTGGAAGCTTATTCCACTCATTTACCACTCTCCAAGTAAAGAACCTAGCTCTAACACCCTTGTCAACCACGCTCTTGCCCAGCTTCCATGCATGGCCCCTAGTCCTCCCACCACCAGTCATATTTTCAAAAATATCTTCTGGATCAATCTTATAAAAACCCTTCAGTAATTTGAATGTCTCAATCATATCACCCCTCCTTCGCCTATCGTCCAATTTCTGCAACCCACAAATCTTCAACCTATTCTCATAAGGTTTATTCCACAGACCTGCTATCATCTTGGTCACTCGTCTCTGGACTATCTCCACTTCCTCCCCATCACGAAGAAACCCTGGTGCCCACAGCTGGGCACAGAAGTCCAGATGGGGTCTTATCAAGGCTCGATACAGAGGAACAACAACTTGTTCGTCTCTGCATGTTAAAGTATTTTTCAGAAGCCAAGTGATTTGGTGAGCTGTTTTAGTTACTTTTGCAAATTGCCCTCTCAACTTCAACTCCCTATCCACCAACACTCCCAAATCCCTGGCCTCATCAATCTCCTGGAGTATGGTTCCACGAATGCGATATACTGCTGCTATTCTTTTCACCCCAAAGTGCATAACCTTACACTTTGCCACATTAAATTGACATCCATTTTTCCTAGCCCAGTCCTCCAAACTATCCAAATCATCCTGTAAAATTTTGACATCCTGTGCACTCACAATTGCTCTACCCAACTTTGCATCATCAGCAAACAAGTGAACATTTCCTCTCAGATCCTTTCCAATATCATTGATGAACAAATTGAAAAGCAGTGGTCCAAGAACAGAGCCCTGTGGCACTCCACTTGTCACAAGACGTCTTTTAGACTCCACTCCTGAATAAACCACTCTTTGATATCTCTTCTTCAACCACCCTCTTATCCATCTCACCAACCCTATATCTATACCCATCTGCTCCAGTTTACTGATTAGGGTTCCATGTGGTATCCTATCAAAGGCCTTGGCAAGGTCCAGTAGTATCACTGTAAACCCATTACCCCTATCCAGTTCAGCCGTCACTGTGTTATAAAATGTGAGCAAGTTACTGAGGCATGATCTACCCTTCACAAAACCATGTTGTCCCCCATACAATATCCCATTTTCATCTATCCAATCCTGTATTCTTTTCTTGACTAATTTCTCTAAGACCTTGACAATGATTCCTGATATGCTAATCGGTCGGTAATTTACAACAGCAGTCTTGGAACCACCTTTATGCAGTGGAACTATTTTCCCCTCTTTCCACCCGCTCGGGACTAACCCAGACCCGAGACTCAAATTAAACAAAATGGTCAAGGGTACTGACAATTCTTTAGCTGCTTCTCGTACAACACGAGCTGGTATACCATCCAATCCCACAGATGTATTGACATTGAGGTTATGCAATAGACTACTCACCTCCACTTCATTCACCACAATTCCCATATAATCTACTGGTTTATTCATTTCTGCAATGTCACCACCTGGATGATATACTTTTGCAAAGTGCTCACTCAGTAACTCAACTATCTCAACTGATTCAGTTACCTCCCTACCATCGGCATTCTTTAAAATCAATCTGCCATGTACATTTTTCCTTTTACTTGCTACATATCTAAAAAACTGTTTAGAATTCTCTTTAGCCTGCATGGCCAATGTTCTTTTGTAATCCTTTTTTGCTTTTCTTACCACACTCGTCACCCTTCTGGCCTGCGCTTTATACCGTTCATGTGCCTGCTGGTCACCCTTCTCCTTAAATTCCCTCCATAGTTGTTTCTTTTTTTGCAACTCAAGCTTAATGGTGTTATTCATCCATTCAACCCCCACTTGATTTATTATTCGGACTCTAGGTATACAGTCAGCCATTGCTTCATGCAAGCACTTCTTAACTACCTCCCATGCACTATCAATTTCTAGTCCTTGCAGTTGTACATGCCATGGCACTGAACCAATCAAGCTCCTAAGCTTGTCATACTTTCCAGCCCGATAATTCCACATGTACCCTGTCTTAATTGAAAATTCTACACCTTTAGCCACCTCCCAAGTTAAGACCCTATGATCACTCTCACCGATTGGTGGCAATGTGGTCATATTTGTTACAGCCAAATCCTCAGATGTAATTACTAGGTCAAGCACTCTCTGAACCCTAGTATTTTCCATTACATGCTGTCGCAGATAGTTATCCCTTAATAACCACATAAAATCCAGTTCCTTCCTCCTGTGTGTCCTCTCCTCACTCCAATCAATGCGACTATAGTTGAAATCTCCCATAATAATCACCCTCCTTCCACCCATTTCTTCTATTTACTTGTGCATACTGTCACCACCATCTTTTCCATCACCTGGTCTATAGCAGCACCCAATTGTGTATTTAGTTCTGCTAGCCATAATCTCACACCAAATGGCCTCAAATGTGCTTTTTTCTCTATCCTGCAATTCAACTTCTATTCTCCTTGGCTGGAGCTCATCAGCTATCATCAACAATACTCCCCCCCCCCCCCCCATTTTATTCTCTCTGTCATTCCTGAACACACTATACCCATCACATTCAATCCCACTAGTTATATCATCTACAGTCAGCCATGTTTCACTAATACCTATAACCTGTGGTCTGGAAGTGCCAACCATGGCCAAAAACTCTTCCTTCTTGTTCCTAATACTCCTAGTATTAGTGTACATGAATTTAAGACCCCCATTAGCCCCAACCCTACCTTGATGCCTTATATTAACTATCCCACTCAGATTTGTTGTCCTTATTTGCTCTGGCATATTATATTCATTCTTACATTCAACTGCCTCCATAAGGAGACTGTATCTCTACTCCCCCCCCCTTAACAAATCTAGTTTCCCTGAATTTGCACATCCACTACATTCAGCAACACTTTCTCAAGTCTTCTTACACCGTAACCATTCAAATGCAAGCCATCCATCTTATATAGATCCTTTCGCCCATCAAACTCACTCCACAAATTCCACACCACTCATCATACATAACCCACGCATAAAGTCATTCGCAATTATAGCCCTCCTTTTAAACATTTCACTGTCATACCGTGGAAAAGACTAATCATTCTAACTCTCTCACTCTTTTCTTTTGCTACCTCAAACAATTCATTCAGGTCTTCTATCATTTCCATTTTATCTCCTTTCAAATCATTCGTACCTGCCACAACAATCATTTCTTTCACCCTTTCCTTTTGCTCTCTAATAGACGCAGTTACGTCCTTTATGGTCGCACCAGGTTGGTACGATTTTGTCAAATCCTCTACTAACACACCTCGTACTAACGAGTCTCCATACAGCACTCTATCCTTCATTTTGTTCATGTTCACATTCATACGTTTATTTTTCCTGTCATACCTTTTATTATTGGTTGGTTCATTCAGTCTACTTTTGTTCATGCACTCTAGCTGCTGCTTTGCTCTTTCTATCGCACTATTCAACAACGCAATCTCACTCAATGCATCTATCTCATCTTTTTTGTTCTCTGAGAAACCATTTATACTATCATTCACACTTTCTACATTCACACTCTCACAATTTTCATGTACAACCTTGCCGTTTCTTGTCATATCCCTATTTCCTTCATTCTGAAGGTTGACAAAAATATCACACTCACGATCCGAAATACACTTCAATTCCTCATTCTCCCTACATTTTCTACACACATTCAATCCTTTATTATCATCTAACCACACTCCGACCGCACTCCGCAAAGCGTACATTTCACAGCTAGTACACTGACTCATTTCTTTTATGCTACCGTTCTTTGATAACGATGGCGAACCTTCATTACTGGCCGCCTGATATATGATTAACTAAAGGCAGGAATTGTAGCAAAGATTGCTCTAGTGAATTTTTTTGTTAATATTACTTCAGGACTGAAGACAGCTAAATATTGAGAATTTAACTGCTTAGTTGTGTGATAGGATAGGATAGATTTGCCTGATTCCTGCATTGGTATGTATTGCAGGAATCAGGACTACTCATAAAATTCGAACCTATATGATCTAAGGGGATAGTTTGCCACGACTGTAGAATAGAGTTTTACATTGCTTGATAGAGTGTTGAGAGTTAGAAGTATTTCCGTGCTAAGCGAAGTGATTTTTCATTTGGAAGGATATTTAAATCTTATTTGCAATTTCTATGGCGCAGTCGAAATAAAAATAAATTTTCAGAAATCAACATTAAAGAAATACGCTTGCTGTTATAACAAAGGAATTCAGCTCTAGCCCGAGGCAAATTCCCAAGTTATAAAGTTACATGCATGAGAATAACATAGTTACAACCCTGAGAAAGGGGGGGGGATTAAAGTTGAATGAAGGGATTAAATATAAGTGACTAGATCAAGCAAACGGATTATAAACTTGGCGTTACAACTAAGAATTAAGTTAAGAAAATTAAGAAAAGGTGAAATATTGAATACATAACTTTTGAACAAGGACAAATACAAATAAGAATAATATAATTTTACAATGGTGCAAACAACGTAAATTTTACAATTTATTGTCTGAAATAGCATGGTTTCTACGGTCAATTTTGTTGAGTTTTGGGGATAAAATTTGAGATTTTATTTGGCCAGTAAAATTTTGAGAATTCTGCAAAGACATTTTGTTTGGAAGGCATCTATTTTATTTTCTTGTTGTTTGGTTAATTTCCATGATTCACTTCCATAAAGTAATACAGATTTAACAGTTGAGTTAAAAATTTACACCTTTAAGTTTGTTTTTATATTGGATGATTTCCAAATTTTCTGTAAAGTATTAAATGCGTAGCAAGATTTTTTTATTCTTATTGCAATGTCTTCGTTAGTACCACCTTCCGTGTTGACAGTTGCTCCGAGGTAATTAAAAGTGTTTGTCACTACTACTTGATTTCCATTTATAAAGATTGGGTCATTCTTTTTACTGTTGATTTTTAATATATTGCTTTTCTTCTCATTGATGTGTAAGCCTATTTGTTTAGCAGTTTCCTCTAACTTTGCTGTCTTCAAATCTAGATGAGAGTAGTACAATGTCGTCAGCATAGTCCAAATCTTCCAATGCAGTGTCAATGTTCCACCTTATTCCAGTTTTAAGGTTTATCAGGGTATGCCACATTATCCAATCTATGACAATGATGAAAAGTGTTTCAGACATGACACAACCTTGCTTAACACCAGTTTTGATGTAAAAACTTTCAGAAGCTGTTCCATTTAATATAATTTGTCCTTTACTTCCATCATACAAATCTTTTATAATATTTATTATTTTGTCAGGAAATCCATAAATTTTCGGGATTTTCCATAGACATTTTCTGTGTATGCTGTTGAAAGCTTTGACAAAATCAATAAAACTGAGATATGTAGCTGAATTTAGTTGAACACTCTGTTCAATTATGTTTCTAAGAATAAAAATTTGATTCAATGTGCCTCTTCCATTTCTAAAGCCTGCTTGTTCTATTCTCAGAATTTTCTCAATGCTATTTTTTATTCTGCTTATTATGATACTAGTGAAGATCTTTGATGGTACTGACAATAGGTTGATTCCTCTCCAATTGGTGCATTCTGTAAGATCACCTTTTTTTGGAATTTTGACTATTTGTGATTCTTTCCAGGTAACTTGGAACCTTCTCAGATAACCATATAATATTAAGCAGTTTATACAGTATAGTTGCTGATGTTTTTAGGTCAGCTTTGAGGAGTTCAGCACTAATGTTATCATTTCCACTTGCTTTTCTATTCTTTTGGATCTTGATTGCTTCCATGATTTCTTGCAATATGATCTCTCCCATGTTTACATGAAATTCGAATTGATTTGGCATCTCTTCGAAAGGGGGTTCAATATTTGGATTTATAGAGTCGTGTTTAACATTTAACAATTCTTCAAAGCACTTTTTCCATCTTTGTTGGACTTCTTCCTCTTGAGTTAGTAGTTAACCATTTTTATCTTTAACCCCACATTCATTCATCTGATAGGTTCCTCCAAGTCGTCTTGTAATTTTATAAACTTCTCCATGATTTCCAGTATCATTCACTCTCTGAGCATCCTCAGCCAACAGCTGATAGTAGTTTCTCTTGTCATTCCTGGCGGAGCTCTTTACCATCTTATATACTTCTTGATATTGCTTCTGATATTCTTCACGTAATCTTTCTGATTTTGCAGTTGTTTATTTTCTCTTTTATCTTCTTCCTTTCTTCAATTAGTTTTAATGTCTTTCCTGTAATCCATTCTTTGTGTTACTTCCCACTCCTAAAATATCTTCTGTAGTTTTATTGCAGGCTTCTTTACTCTTTTTACAGTTTTCTTCAATCTTATTTTTCTCATAATTTTCATTTGATTCTTCCAAAACTGAGAATCCATTCTTCAGTTCATTGGTAAATTTCTCTTTTATTTTATTTTCCTTCAGTTTATCAGTTATATTTAATTTTCTTATTCTTTTTTAGTTTTGAATTTCTTTCTAGTTTTAATTTAACTATTGTGGTTAGCAGAAAATGGTCTGAAGCTGCATCAGCTCCTCTTTTAACCATCTTGTAATGTCCTCTTAAAAGTATTACATATAGCAATGTGATAGATCTGGTTTTCTGTTTTTCCATCGGGAGAGATCGATGTTAGTTTGTGAATTTCCTTATGTTTAAAGATACTACCTCCTATAATGAGGTCATTTAATTCACAGAAAGATGTAAAAAGTTTTCCATTTTCATTCTGCTCACCACTCGCTTCGTTTCCTATAGCACATTGATCCTCCGTCTTTCTTTTCCCTACTTTAGCATTCATGTCTCCCATCAAGATTAACAAGTCATGTTTAGGGACTTTATCAATCACTTTGGAGTTGTTCATAGAATTGTGCTTTCTCCATTTCTTCGGTATCATCATTTGTGGGTGCATATACTTGTACGATGGTCAATTTCATGAACCTGGAGAAAAATCTAGCTTTAATTATTCGGTTATTTAATGGGTTCCATTCCATCAGACTTTTTCTTGCTTTCTCACTTACAATCACTGCAACTCCTTTCTCATGTCTTTCATCATCTACCGAACACAATATGCAATATTTATCAGTTGTTCTTATCTTACCAAAACCTGTCCATCTTGTTTCAGCAATTCCTAAGATATCAAGAAAGTATTTGCTCATCTTGTTGACTATCTGCCTAGTTTTTCCAATTTGGTACATTGTGCGAACATTCCATGTTCCAATTTTAATTTTAGGGTGAGTGATGGACTTCATCTGTAAGTGAGGTTCCATGAGGCTTTGCCCCTCCTGCATCATAGATTTGGCTCCCCTCTAAAGTCCTGTAAATATTCATCTGTTGGGAAACCACAGGTCGTAGCACTCTGCCCCAAGGGATTTCTTACTTCACTCGTTTGAACCATTAATAATGGATATGAAAACTTGGAAAGTTAAGAAAGAAGTATTACAGATTTTTTTGTCCTAAATTACATAATTTCTTTATGTTTTTTTCTGAAAATGTAAATTAAATGTGCTGATTGTTTTTTTTCCAGTTTTTCACCACTTCATAGGAAACCATCACTGAGAAAACATTTCAAATGTTTTCCCAGTTACCTGTTTATTGTTTATAGTCATGTATCACTGACAGAATGTATGTTTTTCCTCCATGCCTCATAGATTAACAAACACACTAACATATAATTAGGTAACATATTTGCTTCAATACTGGTAGTTCATACAGGGCAAAAAATAATCAGTCACAGTTAAGAAAAACTTATAAATCGATGAGGTCCAGTTTGGAACATGTTATCCTGATAAATAAATACACACACATATTGTTGGTAAATTAACTGGAGAACACATGCAATTAACAGAAAGTGTGCTAGATGGCATAGTGTGGATGGTGGATTAAGTATTGTAGATGGTGGGTTATGGTGCGAAGTGTCCTCCTGCAATAAGTCCTTAGACTTCAAGGATGTCAACATAATAACAATATTAGGTAACCATGGTACTCATTCAGGTTCACAGTTGATTAGTGATATATATTTACCTGACTGGTGAGCTAGCACAAAATTTTTCAAGCACTGCTGATAGGATCAGAAAACACATGCATAAATGTCACCTCTGAGACAAAAAAAAAAAAAGAGTCAAAGGAATAACCGAAATGAAATGTGCTTCAAAAAGATTAAAGAGTTTCGGTTAGGAAAAGCAAGCAGATTGGAAGTGGAAATGAACATTATCGAGGCTGAAACTATGACCAAGCGTATCTGTGAAGTGAATCTAGATAACTTTGGGAAGCTTGTTGTTTTCATCAATATGTAATCTTAATTATCTTGTTGAACTTTTTCAAGCTGAGCTGAGTTGAAGATGGGAGAGTGCTGAATGCCTTACTTAGCCAGATTGGAGAAGTTCACTCAACTCATCTGAATATCATGGTCTTAACTATGTCCCCCGCATACTACTATATGGATCTGTCCAGGCACATCTGGCAGAAGAGTAGCAGCTGTTGCTATCATCAGGAATCACTGAACAATGATATGTGCATGCAGGCCACTAGGTAAATGAAGATGAAGAAAGGCAACCAAAGTCAGTCCTAAATTGTGTTTCCTAGAAGGCTAAATTGGGTGGTCTTGGCCATTGGAATGAAGATCTGAGGATGAGAGCTTCCAATATTTTGGGCAGTTTCATGCACCCAAATCAGTTGAGGTTTGGAAAGTATCTCAAGATTTCCCCATGTAACCGTACTGAGGCAGATTCCAGGAATAGCCACTCATGTTTGTATTTGCTGCAGTGCAATAGAGTGGCCTTCTTCCATTGTATACTGTGATAGGTGTTCAAAGGATAGGTGTAGGTGTAGTAGGTGTTCAAAGGATAGGTGTGTAGGTGTAGTAAGTGTTCAAAGGATAGGTGTAGGTGTAGTAGGTGTTCAAAGGTGGACAAAGCATAGTAAGTTCAGAGTGACTGTAATGGTGGAACTGGATGTATTCATGTGTTCAGAAATTCTGGCATTGGCTGTCTTCCCTGCTTGGCCATTACAAGACAATTTGTAACTTCAAGAAATCTGAGAGACACCTGGTAAGTCTAGGAAATGTGGCTGGGCTTTGGAGCAGATAAGGGATGCTAGTTTTTTATGAGATGCAAACTGGAGTACGTATTAATACTTGAAGTAGAAAAAGCCATCAAAAATTTGAAATGTGAAAAGGCAGCTGGAGTAGATGATATTCGACCAGAAATACTCAAATATGGAGATATAAAAGTTTTGCAGTAGCTACACTGCATAATCCAGAAGGCCTTGGTCAGAAGGTCAAATTCCAGATGACTGGAATAGAGCTCTAATAATTTCGATCTATATATATAAAAAAAAAGGAATAGTACTGAATGTGAGAATTACAGAATTTCTCTACTAAGCACTCCATGTAAGATTTATGTAAGTATTCTTGAAAAGAAACTGAGAAAAATTGTGGAAGAGAAACTTGGAGAAAAACAAGCTGCATTCAGGCCAAATAGAAGTTGTCAAGATCAAATTTTCACTTTATGACAAATAGATGAGAAATCATGGGAATATGATAATGATTTTGTGCTTAAGTTTTGTAGATCTGGAAAAGGGATATGACAAGGTGCCCAGGAAAAAGCTTTTCAAAACATTTCAGTTACATGGAATAAATGGAACATTATAGAGGGCAACACAAAATCAATATTTAAGTTGTAAGTCAGCAGTTAGAATTGAAAAAAAATAAAATAAAATACAGCAAGATGGTTTGATATAAAATCAGGGGTAGGACAAGGATGCACATTATTTCCACTCTTATTCATTATCTGTATGGATTACATTATGAAAGAAAGTGGCATTAGGCCTGATATTATAATTGAATATGTCAAACTTAGCTCTTTGCCTTATGCAGAATGATGTTGTACTCCTAAACACATCTAGTGTAAGTCTCCAGGATTCTCTAAATTGAATAACAGCTATAACAAATTTGGTATAAAAATCATAATAAAAAGACCAAAACTATGAAAATGGGCAAGAACACAGAAAACTTTCACTACATTCTGAATATGAGAACAAGTAAAATATTTTAGGCTCACTTTTTATTGAAGATGCCAAATTAAATTTGGAAATAGACAACAGAATAAGCAAAACTGGTATTGTGGGAAGCCAGCTGAATAAATTTATATGGAATAAGAGACAAATTAGCCAAAACTAGCAGTATACAAGACATTCTTCAAACCAGCTTTAAGTTATAGACCTGAGATTGGGTTAGAAATAAAGCAATTCATCAAAGACTGAAGACCACAGATATAAGAGTGCTGAGAAAAATTAGAAGAGTGAACAGATAGCAGCAATGACAAAATCATATCTGAGCATAGTAATCTAAGGTGATATTGGACTCTTAATAATGGAAGAAGAAAGGTTAGCAAAATAAGTGATGCCAAGATAGCAAGAAAGAGAAGTAGTGGAACACCTAGGTGGATTGACTCAATCAGAAATGCTTTAGAAGAATGAAATGTTAGACAAAACAATATTGGAGTATTGACAAGTAATAGACCAATTTATAGGAAAATTGTTGATAGGAGATTAATAATAATGTAAAATTCATATAGTGCTGTCATAGTTGCCTGTACACCCCTGAAGGGTATGTATCAGGAAATAGATGATGATTGCCTTTTTAGTGCTAATTTTCATGTCAAAATTTGTCACAGCACTTATGGATCCTGAGGTCTCCTCATAGGAAGTACATACAAGGGTTGTCTGAAAAGTTCTCGGCCTCAACCATAGATGGCAACACTATGGCAAGATTTTTTTTTCTAAGTTGGTACATCTGTCATAAGCATCCACGTGAAATTGCAAGTCATTCTATCAAGTAGTTTGTTTTATACAGCTGTTTGAAGGAAACGTTTTGTCAGTATCCCTTCAAATGGATAAAATTGAGTATCATGCAGTTATAAATTCTTTGTAAAAGAAGGTTTAACACCAAAAGAAATTCATTTGAAGTTCATAAAAGTTTTTGGACACTCTTCTCCTTCATTTTCAACAATTAAGAAATGCACTGCTGAGTTTAAACATGGTCGCACCAACCATGTTTGAAGATGATCCATGTGAAGGATATCCAAAAAGTGTAACACACCAGAAATCATTGATCAAGTGCACAATATGGTATCGGATGACCAACGAGTTAAAGTGCATGAAATTGCTGAGACTATAGGCATTTCAAAAGAACATGCAGGATATATTTTGCATGAAGAATTGCATATGAAAAGCTTTGCGCAAGATGGGTGCCACGCTTGCTCACAGAGATCAAAAACGCACTTGCATAAAAATCTCTGAACAGTGCTTGGAGCGTTTTAACAAGAAAAAACTGATTTTGTGCATCGACTTTTTACTATGGATGAGACTTGGATTCACTGTTACACACTAGAATCTAAACAACAGTCAAAACAGCGGACAGAAGCCGGTTGTTCAGTGCCAAAGAAGACAAAGTCGGTTCCATCAGCAGGAAAGGTCATGGCATTGATGTTTTGGGATGCTAAGGGCATTTTGTTTATTAATTATCTTGAAAAGGGTAAAACAATAATCGGGGAATATTATTTTGATCTTTTAATCAAACTAGATGAAAATATTCGTGAGAAAACTCCCAGTTTGCAGAAGGAAAAAAATCATCTTTCATCAGGACAATGCACCTGCCCACAAAGGTGTTTTGGCAATGGGAAAATTAAGGGATCTGCACTATGAACTGTTGGAACATTCACCCTATTCCTCAGATTTGGCTCCCTCTGACTTCTATCTCTTCCCAAAATTAAAACTCTTCCTTGCTGGTCAGCGTTTTTCTTCGAATCAAGAGGTGATTGCAGCTGTAGAGGGGTATTTTGCAGATGTTACTGAGAACCACTACAGGCAGAGCCGAACTGGGTCTAAAAATATTGGTTGCCAGGAGACAAAGGGGACCCATTCACAACCTATAAGGCTATCATTTAATTTTTATAAGAAATAAATAAAATTTTCAAAAAATGCATAAGTGGAAAAAAAGGTACAATTAAAATGTTTGTGAAATAAATGTATATTTTTTAGTAATTACAGTGTACATATATTGTACATATTATAATCATTATCAATTATAACGATCGTTATAATTGAATTTTGAATTTTTTTTTTAATTCAAAATTCAAATTTATTTAATTATAAATAAATAGTGGATATTTTTAAATAGTTTGCTTGTACTGAACATTTTACACATTAACAGGTAGTTCAAAAGCATATTTCATGCAATCCACTATATTAACAGCAATCGTTTGAATTCACTAGATGATTGTACAAATCTGTCAATAATTGCCTCTGCATCCAATTCATCTAACAATTCCTTTTAAATGGATACCAGCATGTATGATTCCAAGTTCTCCACAGAAAGTGAATTTCTTAGCCCTGTCTTTATGATCTTTAGCTTTGAAAATGTTTTCTCACATTGGACTTGAGTAACTGACAATGTGCAAATGACTTTATAAAGTTCATAACGGTTATCACATAACTTGTCATGAAGTCTGTTGGATGTCAGAATTTTTAGTACACACAATCAGCAAGTGCTACAAATTTTATACTTGTTGCAACTGGAATCCATATTCTCACTATCATTAAGCTTTAATACATAATATAGCTTTAATAGATCAAAGTTCGAAGCAAAATAAAACAATTCCAATATTACTTGATCTTTGCTGATTAGTGGAAACAGCTTAATAATACCTTCCAATACTTCATCTTCAAGGCCCTTCTCTGCAATAGTTTTAAACTTTGCTGGGTCCAAGCAGGACCCAGCAAAGCTTAAAACACAGCAAGTACGAGGTGAAGAACTGATGAAGCACACTCAAACTGAAGCCGACGCAATGAAAAATATTTGCTGTCTTTGCAATATATGCAATAGCTCAATACAAAGTTGACTCCGGCTGCATGTCATGATCCCGGCTGGGATTCCCAGCTAAACTTCATTGCGCAGTCACAATATTAAAGATCCGAGCCTATATAACGCATGAATCGCCCTCACATAACTCAAATCAGAATTATTTTTTCTGTGAGTTATGTGAGGCTGTATTTCAGAGCTATTTATTATATTCTTAAATAAAAAGTATCCTTGAAAAATGATTTTATTAAAAATTTTTTATTAAAATAATAATATAAATAAAGTTTAGCTGCATACAGTAATAATATTGGACCTTCTATTATATTTTCAAGCTACTAAAAGGGCATTAACATTTTTAACATATTGGCTAATGATGAAGATGACACACTTGCCATCGGGCTAGCTGACACCTTGGCCAGTCTGCCACTGACTACAGGGACGAGATAATGGTGCTGGAGCATCGCTGGAATAAATGTATTAGTCTTAAGGGAGATTATGTTGAAAAATAAAAATAATTTTGAAATTATAAATTCGTTTTTCATTGTTAGGCCAAGAAATTTTCAGGACACCCTCGTATTAACCATTATTCACACAATACCTATTATACTTCTCCTTAACCTCATTTAGTAACAAAGCATTCACACACACACACACACACACACACACACACACACAACCTCGCTATCAATACTTGTTAATGCATTCATCATCCAAGTAATTCTTTGAGTTATTCTTGCCATTTAAATAAAGATTGGTAGTTTGGGCTAAGGATAATGGTTGTCATTTGAATGTGCCTTAATATCTTATGAAGTCGAGAGGGCGTACTTTTCCAGGACCTCTCGACTTCAACTCCCTGTCCATCATTACCCTTAAATCCCTAGGAATTTCTGTATGATGATTCTTATGTAAGGCAGAACTTGTAATCTTTACATCCCAAAGTGCATAAGATATTAAGCCACGTTCAAATGACAACCATTATCCTTAGCCCAAACTACCAATCTTTATTTAAATCATCCTACTGGATTTCTACATCACCTTTATTAACTATCCCCCCCCACACACACACCTTGTTTCAAATCATCAGCAAACAGTTGGATGTTCCTGCTTAAATCATTCCCTATCATTGATAAATAAATTTCAGCAGTGGTCCTAATACACTGCTCTGTGGCAATCAACTTCACTAGTTACCTGCAGTCTTGGATTTTATTATTCTGTTCTACCATATAATACTTATCTCTGTCTAGATCATCACTCTCTCCTATCTAGGTCACCAATTCATATCCATTCTTACTTGTGCTAACTTACATGATAGATTTCCATATATTATCTTGCCAAATACATCTGCAAAGTCCCCCCCTTTGGAAAAATGAAAATATTTCACAGCCCCCCCCCTCAAAAAAATATCGTAATAGATGTATGTTATTATAATATTTATTGTATTTATATTCAATGCAAAACATACACTGCTAATATTGCAAACATCTAATTTTTTATCATCTTACATACACATTTGACATGGCATATTATCTTATATTTTTATATAGATAGATATATTGTTATTGTACATTTGCAGTACAAGCACATGAAACATAAAACGATTAGTAACAAAAAAAAGAATTAAAACATAAAAGAAGTTTAATAACAATTTAATGTGATGGATGTGTTTCAATACTGCTACACAAAAAAGTCAATATCAGGTGAAATATTTGAAACTGCAATTCTCAGATTGCTTTCCAATTCTTCCATTGATAAGCAGGACCTGTGTTTATTTTTAATCACCAATAATGATGAAAATGCTGTTTCACAAAGGTATGTAGATGCGAATGGAATTAGCATATTTAAGGCTGCGTTTGCTAATGAAGGATATTCTTTTTGTCGTCGAATCCAAAATTCGGATAAATCACTGTTAACAAATTTTGATTCGAGGGTTGAATCTATTCTCATATCAATTAGTTCTTCTTGGGATGACCATGGAAGATTGCTAAATTGTAGAGAAGAAGCAAATGGTGTTCTTATCCAATCATATTCTTTATCTTCATTCAAATTAGGAAAATATTTTTCAGAAAAAAAACATAGAATTTGTGAGGTGGTTAATTATTATCCCTTTATTTTCTGTTGATAGTAAAATATTATTTTCTTTAACATATTCATGAAGAGAAGTAAACATTTCTGTTTTATTATCCCTAAACGTTTAACCATGCAGAATGTTTACTTTGAAATGCTTGCAATTTAATGTTTAGTGTTAATATATTAGTGCTTTTTCCTTGCAGAGAAAGATTCAATTCATTAACTTTTTTGAAAAAATCCGACAGATAAGAAATGAAACACAATCAATTTTAATCACAAAAATGAGATGCTAATATGGGATTCTTATCAAGAAGAAAAATTCGTAGTTCATATAATCAATATTAAAACTCGTTTTAGAACTTTTCCGTGGGACAACCACCTTACTTCTGTGTGATATAAAAGAGTGTCGTAATTGGAATCCATCTCTTGGCATAAAATACGAAACAGTTTTGTATTAGTAGCATTACTTTTTATATAATTAACTATAGAAGAAACTTCTGATAACATTTTACTCAGCGATACTTTCATTTGTCAAAATACTAAATTTTCTCTATGGAAAAGACAGTGAACATGTCTTGCATTCGAATAAACTTTTTTTACTTCTACTACAAAACCTGAAATTCTCCCCGTCATGGCTGGGGCACCATCAGTGTAAATCCCAATGCACTTTTGCCAATGAAGTTCATATTCTTTGAAAAAATTATTCATTTTTTCAAATATATCTTTTCCTTTGGTTGCACTGGAAAGATTTCTGCAAAACAGTAGATCTTCATGAATTTGAAAATTATAGAGGTATCTAACAAAAACTGTTAAATCAGTGTAGTTTATATTATCCGCAGATTCATCAAGCTGAATGGCAAATGCATTAGTTTTGTTTGATTCGTGAAATTAATGTAGACATGATATTATCGGCAATGCAATCTATTCTTCTTTTATCTGTGTTATTAGATACAGGAATTTTTTTTAAAGGTTCTGATATTTCTGAACCATTGATAGTTTCGCAAATTTTTATTGCTGCTGGTAAGACAAGGTCTTCACCAATTGTATGAGGTTTCTTTGTTTTTGCAATTAACAAAGCAATTTTGAAAGATATTTTTACTAATTTGTCATTCAGTTTAGTATGCTTTGAAAAACATTTAGTTTGTCGTTTTAATTCTTCAGCCTTTCTTTGAAAAAACTCAATTGTCTTACTCTTACATTCCCCATGAACATATCTAAATGGCAACAAAGTTTTCCAGGTCGCATGCAATCATTTGATAACTGTTTTCAGCAGATTACACACACATAGGTTTGTTCGTATCATTATATGATGGTACAAACCCATATTTCAAATAAGAAGGATCGTATTTTCGAATTTTTTCATGCAACATTTTTTGCTTCTTACCGTCTGGTGCTAAAGACGATGCAGACTGTTCTGGTAAAATATGAGATACTGTCGTTTGTGAGTCTGTTTCTGCTTCTGCTGATTGTTTTCTGGATATTTTTCTTTATCAGTCACTAATCCATCTCAAGGTTAAATTTTTAACATAGAATAGATCAAATAATAGCACCACAGACTAACAACATGAAATTAGTAAATTATTACTTGAATAAGGGAATCCTGAACCTGGAACATTTTTCTCTTTTGTGATTTTTCTCCCTTTACGGTAATTAAGCCTAATAGGAAACAGACAGCAAAGATAGGTTATTAAGACATGCATATCATTGCTGCAGTATTAACAAAAGATCGTGCTACCGAAAGATAAAAGCATAGCCGACAATTGAGTTGAAATGCTAACCCTCTTCAACCAAATTCCATATGTGAAACTGCCATAACATTCCTATATATAGATACTGTGTTTGCTGGTACAACGTATGGTTTTGCTTGAGTCTATACAGCATAGTTTCTGTATGAGGGGACATGTGATTCATTAATTAATGTCGTTTTTATCCCAGTTGTCTCTAATTGCACTATTTGTTGAGAAATATATTACACAGGCTGCTCATACCTTATTCACTGACATAATAAAAATATTTGTTTTTCTTGCCTCTGCAGTATAGTGGCTGTTGGGGAGAATGTGTTGTTTACTGCTGCAAGTGAGTTACCATTGCCCGACATGAACTTATTTAAGCTTTTTTCATGTGTGAGGTACAGGTAACCCTCGTATGTCGCGGATGTTAGGTTCCATAGAAATGCCGCATTATATAAATCGCATTATGCAAGACTCATATCACATAGAAAAGTAGGGTTATGTTCCAAAATCGTTTTTTTTTTAAATTAAACAATGACATATCCAACAAAAAATATATTTTTATTTAATTCAGGTAATCCATGTAAGTTAAGAAAACATATAAACTATGAAACAAATACATATACAAATATATAGTATAAAATTATAAAAATTACAAATTGTACGTAAACTTCATTGCACATAACGCATAAATGTTTTAGTAAAATAAAATAAAGTGCATATTTTAATCGTCATCACTGTGCAAAAATAACGTTTCGTAGATGTTCTTTATTTACGAGTGTCCAGATGATGTCATCATGTTTGATGACGTCATCAAACATGATGTCATCAAACATTATTTGTATAATCTTGGACATTATTTGTATAATTCTCATCGCATACTTCGGTTGGTTAAGTTATCAAGAAGTCAAGAAGTTTGTACCCGATATAACTTTCTACATCGGGTACAAAACACTTGGAAATCCAATTTTTAAACATGCTAGCTGTAACCCATGCCTTTTTGTTGCCCCCACCCCAATATACAGGTAGGGTGAACTTGTCGAGCCCTTTCATAGCACGAGGATTTGAGGATTGGTTAATAAACACTGGTTTTGTCATGTAATCACTGCATTACTACAAAACAGTAAAGTAATTCTATCTTTGGAAACTTTGAATCCAGGAGCTGATCTTTCATTTTTCAAAATATAGGTGCATTTTGTCATTTTTTCCCCCCCAACATAACCCAGATTCATCCGCATTGAACACCTAGTCTACGCTATAACCATTTTGTTCAATGATTTTTAAAAGTTCTCTTGGGTATTTCTGGCAGCTCTGCATCTGCTGATGCTCTCTAGATTTTAAGATTATGCAAAGAAAACCGCATTTTAAAGTTTTCGAATCAACCTTACTGGCACAAAATCCATGCTGAGAGCTTTCTTTTGAAGAATCTTGATCAAGTTCTTTTAAATGTTTATAAACTTTGAGAGCTTTTTGTTTAATAAGATTTCCCTCCAAAGGAATTTTCTTTTGAGTGCAATCTTCTATCCAAATCATTAGAGATTTCTTCATTTTTTTTCATTAGAATATCGCGTACACGAGCAGCTTTGCACTTACTGCTGACCCAGTAACTTTCTCGGATTTTATGTTCATTTTGTTTGATTGTTTGAATTATTGATTCTCCATTTGTCAACTGATCCAAAATTTTAATTTTTTCTTCGAGAGAAATTAATTATCTTTTCAATGTTGGTTTTCCTTTTGTTGCAGTTTCAGCAGCCATTACTACAAAAAATAAATTTTTACATAAAAAAAAAAAGCATTATATATTATGTAACTCACCAGAAAATAAAGTGCTTAGCTTGAGATTAACACACTTATGATTTTGAATGTGCTTTTCTGACAGAAAATGTAGACAATTTTCAACATAAACACTTTGTATGGTAAACAATTAACGTACATGCATGCTAGTATAAATTCACTATTTATAACTACATGCGTGATATGGGCAGACGCAAATTTAACAAAGATAAAATTTGATTTTTAAGTCGCAAGGTGAAAAATATATGAAAAGATAAAGGGTTACTAAACTTTGTAGACCATGATATACCGAAACGTGTTGTATAAGTACCGCGTTATATGAGGGTTACTACAATTTGTAGACCGCATTATATCGAAACCGCATTGTACAAGTACCGCGTTATATGAGGGTTACCTGTATATGCGAAACTTTTTAATTTCTTTTATAAAAGCAAAATCAGGGGTGCAAAGTTATATGCGAGGGCAAGTTATATTCGAGTAAGTATGGCATTTCAAGTATGGATAAGTACATTGGTACCTTCTTTAAACGAAAAAATAGCTCGGATGATACAAAATGAGTTTTGAATGTGTATATAAAGTTAATATCAACAGTTTCCTGATTACGAACGAGTGATGAAAGGGATGGGAAGGTTTGGAGCTTCTCCGGAGAGCATTCAAAGGTAAATACAATTGATTATTTTGTATAGAGCCCTGGAACTTATTCATTTAGAATTTAACCACTGCTTTGAAATGAAACTGATATGAATAAGCATATATTTACGAATATTCATTAAGTGCCGAAATACACAGGAAGCAAAATTTGTAAACCCGCACTAATGTGCGATTTTTTCCCATTAAAAAATAACAAAAAAGAAATAATAATAAAAATTAAATATGCTTCTTTTAAGATAAAATAAAATCTACTTAGTCTTAAAACATTTTAAATTTGTTTTCATTATTTTACGGCCCCCCTCAACAAAACCTACGGTCCCCCAAGGGGGCAGCGGCCCACAGTTTGGGAAGCGCTGTTCTAATACACAGGTTGATATCCCATCCAATCCACAGGGATTAAATTTAGTTTTCAGTTTTATATGAAGTTAATGCCCACTTTCCTTCATAATGTAATCTATGCAGATGATAAATAAGAATAGAGATTATATGCATTCTTGTTCCCATTCCTAATTTAATCAACCTATCTTACTGTAACTAATTCAATTCTAACTGTTGAACTGCATTATGTCTTTTTCAGATCTATAAATTAAAGATGCCAAGAAATTATATTCTTGATTATCATTTATCCAAGTGTAAGCAAACAAAGTTTCGTTGTGAAGTAACTTCACATCTGGGCAACTCGTATATAGAGGTTAATCACTTGCCTTAAGTATCCCATAATGAAAAGCATATATCCTTATGGCCATGTATAATGCTGTGCATTATGGGAAGGGTCATTACCCAGATGGGCTTGGACCTTTATCGAGGTCTCATCAATGGGAGCCAGATCCAGAAGTGATACCAAGTGGAAGTAATGCAGGTCATATTTCCATATACAAGTAGCCAAAAGATATCACACCTTATTACTAAAATACTCTGGATTAGAGATATATGTTGAAAGTTTTTCCACTTAATTATACCATAAATTAAAGATGTCAAGATTCTTGGTTGAGCCTGTGTAGCTCGGTGGATGTGGCGATTAAAGATGTCAAGATTCTTGGTTGAGCCTGTGTAGCTCGGTGGATGTGGCGTTTGCACACCACCGCGCTTGGCCGCACGAAAGAAGTCTTGGTTTCGAGTCTAGTCGGCGACTAGAGGAAATTTTTCTAAGCCTTTTTTCAACCGGTTCCCGAGTTAGTCGATCTCTGGCACGGGCAAGCAGGTTTTTCCTCCCGGAAACTCAGGTTTTTCGTCCTGTAAACTCAAGAAAATCGACCGTAGAACCCACATTATTTCAGACATTAAATATATTTGTGTTAGGGTTAGGGACCACGAGATGGCGGCACATTTGAGCCGTCTCTCTTCACTGCGTACCGCTTAATTAGTGATAGCCTTGGGCCATCTGTCTCTGATTGGGTACCAGTGGAGATTGAACTGCCCACTCAGTCTCCAAAAGTTAGATAGGGCTAAATGGCCTCGCCTACTCTCGTATACGGGAATAAAAAGGCGTTAGCTGATTTTTTTTTTTTTTTTTTTTTTTTTTTTTTTTTTTTTTTTTTAGATTCTTGGTTTAATCCTTTATCCAAGTGTGAGCAAACAAAGTTTGTGCTTGGTAACCTCACGACTGGGCAACTCGTATATAGAGGCTAATGACTTTACATCACTTGCCTTAGTATCCCATAATGCAAAGCACATATCCTCATAGACATGTATAATGCTATGCATTATACATGTCTATGAGGTAACCAGACCAGTTTTGACCTTTATTGAGGTCTCATCAGTAGGAGCTAGACCCAGAAGTGATCCCAAGGTGTGATACAAAGGATTAAACCAAAAATAAAATTTCTTGGCATCTTTAATTTATACTATAACCAAGTGGAAAACTTTCAACATATATTGTGCGATACCTTTTGGCTACTTGCATATGGAAATATGACTTCTGTATTACTTCAACCTTGGTATAACTTCTGGGTCTGGCTTCCACTGATGAGACCTCAATTGCATAGCATTATACATTATGTCAACAACATTTTCAACAACAATTCAGTATATCAACAACATTTTTTTATTGTCTGACCAGGACTGAGAGAATTTGCATGCTACTTAAACAGCCTTTATGGTAGACTTATAAGACATAAGGAATTTCCTATTTTCTGGATGCTCTTCTGGTTAGGTTAAACCAGATCAGAATAACTTTATGCTACACACAAAAAACCGACTATACTATACATATCTAGTAATATCTCAATCTAGGAGGGTTGTTTCAAAAGTTTGGTAAATTTCCAATACACAGAAACAATTCATTCATTCATACTAGTGTCAGCATGTATCATCTTGTTTATGATCCCTGGCAAAATTTTAGCCACATGCACGCGTAGTCTCATTTGGCAAACATTTAAAATGACCATTTTCGCATTTTTTCATAAAAATGGAGAAAAACGAGTCTCGTGCAGTGATAAAAAAACTTTTATTTGAAGAAGTGGATGGCCATGCAGATCAAAGCCAAGTTAGATGCAGTTCATGGGGACGCTGCACCAGAATTAAAGACTATTTATTTTTGGATAAATGAATTTAAACATGGTCATAAATCTGACTGAGGTCACTACGAAGGAAATGATTGACAAAATCCATGGTATAGTTATGGAAGACAGCCAAGTGAAAGTGCATGAGATTGCTGAGATTGTAGGCATCTCAAATGAGTGGGTGTATATAATATCCTTCATGAAAAATTGCACATGAAAAAGCTGCCAATGGGTGCTGCGATTGTTGACTGTCGATCAAAAACGCAAGCAAAAAGACATTTTAACACAATGTTTGATGATGTTTTAATTGCAATTTGCAAGATTTTTTGCATTGATTCATGACTGTAGATGAAACTTGGATCCACCGCTACACACTTGAATCGAAGCAGTCAAAACAGTGAAAGAGCACCAAAAAAAAAAAAGAGAGAAGACAGTTTTGTCAACTTGGAAGGTGATGGCCACTGTTTTTTTGGATTTCCAAGGAATTATCATGATAGACTATTTGGAAAAGGGTAATACAATAACAGGAGTCTATTATGCATCATTGTTGGACCATTTAAAAGAAGAAATTAAGAAAAAACTGGAAAAAAAAAAAAGCGCACAAAAAAAGTGCTCTTTCATCAAGATAATACATCAACCCCACACATTGGCCACCGCAATGGCAAAATTGCATGAATTGAGGCCTGAATTGATTCCAAATCCACCATGTTCTCTGGACTTGGCCTTGTGTGACCTTCTTGTTCCAAAACTTAAAAATTTGGCTCAGTGGGGAAAATTTTCTTCGAATAAGGATGTCATCAAGGCTGTCAATGACTATTTTGCATAATTTGACAAATCCTACTTTTTGATGGGATGAAAAAATTGGAAACTCGCTGGACCAAATGTGTAGACCTCGATGGAGACTTGTTGAGAAATAAAGGTGATTTTTTTTCCAAAAAAAAAAATTTTTTTTAACTTATTCTTTTATCAAACTTTTCAAACAACCCTCGTACATCGAGGCACAACAACGAGAAATCAGAAACCTATTTCAGCAGTCGTTACACATTTCAGATTTTTGATGGCTTTTCCTATCTCCAGTACCAGTGGATAGAAAAAGTATACTTACTAATACTTGCACTCCTCTTGAATATTTTCTATCCTGTTTTGCACTGATGATCTCATTTAATAATCATTCAAATAAATTACTCCAGATATTTAGAATATCTATTCATCAGTTTTTTATGTAACCTTTATCATCTCTATTCAATTTTACAGTACTCTTTTCTCCACTTCTAAGTGTAACTTAGAAGTAGAGAAAATGTTCTGGAGGTTATAAATAACCTCCAGAACATTTTGTTATCTTTATGATATTACCTTCCATATTCTTACCAGTCTTCCCATGATATTTGTTCTCATTTTTCTATTCTTGTTAACAACTTCACTACATGACTCCTTGGTAGTTAAATTAATCAACATTTTCTTCAGATGTTATCCAAGGTTTTTGTTCTTAATTTTAACCTCTTTAATTTTTTTTCATATAATATTTATTAATTTGAGGCTACAGTTCACCTCTGTTTAATTTTGATTATTTTTTAAAGCTCTTATCTTATCTTATCTTACTCAAAACTAAGTGGCAATCATTTCTTATTTCAAATCTCCTGTTGAAGCAATATGAGGATATTACTATCAACAACATGGCATGTGACAAGACTTTTCATTTCATGTATGCTTTCTCCATGCAAATTCATGCAGATGCACATATTTTTGTTGCAACATGGTATTTGTAAGGAATGGTCCTTGTCCTGAACAGAACGACAGTAATTACTTATCATTATTAGTTTTGCTATTTCCTCCAAATTTTCCCAACACATTTCTGAATCTGATATTGAGTTCTTACCCTGCTGTTTAGATCTCAGACAAGAATCAGTTGGCCAACTCAAAAAAATTCCTCTACTTCTTTCCTATCTGAATCTTGTTTGAAACCATCAGCACAAAAGAACACTCACTGTCTGATACTCCACTTTCAAATTTGTCCTCAACTTGAAATTGCCTTCCATTCAAGAAGCTTATCTTTGTGTTCAGTGTTGAAATGCTATAACTATCCCTTCCTTTCCCTTATGACCATTGCCTGAATATCTCAGCAACACCACCAATTATAACACCTCCCTAATTTTTCTGCAAAGTTCCTCTTCTTTTCCAATATTGCTTCTGATGCTGATTGAGCCTATCTTCAATTTGGCCAAGGTTGAGTTTGTTCCAGCATACTTTCACAGTTTGCTTGGTTCTCTGACAAAAACAGCACGGCCCCATCCATCATAACATTTCATAATGTCATGATGGATGGTTTGTGGTTTCAGATGACACAAAATATGATTTGTTCAGGTAAATCTCAAACTGCTGATTCATTCAATTCATTCACTATCCAGGCAGATATCTAATAAAAAAATTTTTCATTTATTTATTAGAAAGATTAGAAGCCCTGGCTGATTTTATGCATTCGAGTCTATGATTCTCCTGGTTATGTAGCTAGCTTTGATCCTGAAGTGACCCCAACAGCTAGTAAAAAAAAAAAAAAAAAAAAAATAATAATAATAATAATAATAATAAATAATAATAATAATAATTAGTAACACATTTCATTATCAAGGCCTGCCTGCAGTGTTACGTGGTACATAATTGTCATAACTTGGGTTTATTTACAAATGACTGAGTGAAGCTTTTGTTTACTAACAAAATTTTACTTGGGATTTTACGGAGAAGCAAAAGGAAAGGAGTAAAAATGTAATTATGAAAATGTCTTGTAATCTAAATTGTTAAACATGGAAAGATCCTTGCTGTTTCCATGTTTAATATGGAAGTAGATTTTCCATGTTTCCTTAAAAAAGAATCTTCTTTAAATTAAATTTTTCTCTAAATTCTTAATATACATATGAGAGCATATAGCAGCAATGCATCTTACCATAAACAATCCCACTGATGGTAATGGATGCTTCAGCAATGTTTGTTGAAACAACAACTTTCCTAACATTATGAGAAACTCGTTGAAAGACTCTTAGCTAATGATAAAACAGGAAGATTAAAAATAACAACACATATCTCAGAAAATATAATTAGAGAAAAACAATTAACTGCATATAAGATTATGTTCAACAAGATATGGAACCGAATTTAATGGATCATATTGTTAAAATATGATGGACAATATTATTATGCTTCATTTTCAAAACAACTATCATTTCACTCAGAATGAATCACATCATTTTAAATAAATTCTTTATAAGTGTGTGTAAAAAATTATGTATAAAAATGTTTAAAAACAGGCAAGAAACAACGAAAGAGTTCTTAGAAGAAGCAAAAATGAAGAGTAAGAAAGTAAAGAGTCTGCTGCCTTGGTATGATAGGACAAAATTGAGAAAAAGGGCCATGACTGTCAATAAGTCAATGAGAAGATTGTGAAGGAGGAATGGCGTACAATTTATAGATGTGTGGAATGGATTTGATGGATAAGGACCTGTATATGATGGAAAATTCAGGAATGGGTGGATAGGAATATGATATTCTACAGAGGCAGCATGGCTTTGTAAAAGGTAGATCCTGCCTCAGGAATTTATTCACATTTTATAATAAGGTGACAGCAGAATTGGATAAAGGAAATGGCTACACCATGACACCGCTGGACTTTGCAAAGGCATCTGACAGAATACCACTTGGAAAACTATTATATAAGTTGGAACAAATGGATATTGATATAAGGCTGGTGGCAATGGGGGGGAGGCTGTTAGGCAGACATCAGAGGATGGTGTATGCTGGAGTAAAATCAAGGAGAATGAGGGTGATTGGTGGAGTGCCCCAGTGTCTATACTAAGACCACTACTCTTTAATTTGTACATTAATGATATAGTGGAAGATTTGAAGGGGAATTTTCAGTTGTTTGCCAATAATGCAAAACTAGGGAGGGCAATAATTGATAAAAGTGATATCTTACATGATGAATTAAATAAATTGGCAGTGCGGGCAAAGAACAATGGTCATCAATTCAATGTTGTAAAATGTAAGATAATGCACTTCAGGATGAAAAGATTACATACTTCATATCATACTGATGGTATTAGTTTACAGAATATTGATGAGGCCAGGTATCTGGGGATGATGGTGGATAAAGATTTGAAATTCAGAGGACATATTGCAAGAGTTGGCAGAATAGCTCAGATGATTACTTGGATGCTGAAGAACACATCAAAACTTAAAGACAGGGAGGTTATTATTCCTCTTTATAAGAGGAATAATAACCACATTTGACCCTATGATTAGGCCACATGTTGACTAATGTGCACAGATTGGTCAACTGCTTTTCTTGGGGAGTGGAAGGTGGAGGAGAAGATTCAGAGACAAGTGACCTAGCTGGTAAGAGGTCTGTGGAATGTTTCCTATGAGGATAAATTAAGAGCATGTGGGTTGCAGAGTTTAGCTACAGGCAGAGGAGAAGAGATATGAGAGAAACATAAGTTGCTAAAGGGATTTTATAAGATTAATACAGAAGATAATTTTCAATACATGGGGAGTAAGGGGAAAACAAGAGGTCACACTTGGAAGTTGTCTAAAAGTATGGTTAGTAAAGATGTGTGGACTAGTTTCTTTATTTGGAGAGTGGTAAATGAGTTGAATGGATTGAGAGAAGTGGTTGTGGGCATCTCTGTAAACTTAATAACATATATACTTATTATTAATATTAATTAATTAATATATATAATAATAATGTAAACTTAATCATGTAGTGCTGTCATTGTGACCTGAACATCCCTTGAGGGTACATATCAAGAAACTGATGATGATGATAATTATGAGCACCCCAACAGTGAATAGGTTTAAGATATATTATAGGTATTGTGTTAATAGGTAGAGTGGGTCTTCTGCGATGAGTCTTTTCACTCTATGGAGTAACCATATAAATAATAATAAAGTTTTACTGTCTAATGCATATCTCAGATGAATGAATAATGAACTGATGGAATGAGTAACCTCCTCGTTCATAATCTGCCTGCCACTTATTGAGGTTAAGAAGTTTGTATCCTCTGATGATCAGGCTATAGTAGCAGGAGTTTAAGCTCCTGATAGGCAACCTTAGCCAAAATGTTCAAAAGACAAGGGACAGATTCATTGACAAGGGGAGAATAGATGCAACTCGACTGCATGAAGACAGGAAACCAAATCTCTCATACAAACTTAGCCACTGATGGGATACTAACTGTATGAGTACCTTAAGCAGAAAGCCAGTGATGGGAAATATGCTACAGTCTCCAAAGTTACTGTATATAAGAAAAAAACACTTACCTAATATTTCCAAAGGAAAAACGGCAAAAAAATATCCATGTTAACCTTAAATGTGAGAATACTTAAAACAGATGGCAGAATAAATAAGGTGGAAAGGAATAATATGAACAGTAAAATAGGGCATGTCATATCTCACCAAAAGAAGGAGAAACTCAGAGCTAATATCTTACCAGAAGAGCTTGTATTACCATATTAGATCAACAAAGGAGCAATCCACAGTGGTACTGTTGAGCAAACAGAGAGAAAAACCAAACATAATATAATTCCATGCATAATCTCTTTGAATGTGCACTAATAAGTTTTCATAGTACTACTGAAACTGAAAACTACTATAACATCATAGATGCTACAATAAATGAAAGCAATCAAAATCAAACAGGCTTATCAGGTGAATTCAATACTTTGACATAAGTAGGCTTCTATTTGAAGTGACAATGACCGGACAGTATGAATTTGGATCTCAAAATCCATAAGGAAACAGTTGGTTCAATTTGCACAAGTAAATCCCTTACAGTGACAAATATTACCTTCAAGAGAAAACATGAATGAGCATAAATATGATGTTCTTCAAACAACTCAAAAAAAGATTACATACTAATAAACTTTAAAAAGATTACATACTAGTATAGTATGTATAGAATAAAAAGAATATATAGTATAGAATATAAAAACTGCCCAGAATAAAAAAAAAGTACTAAATCATTTTAATTCATATTATAGACTAGTTGTAGAAAGTTTTTGCACTTACATACAAATTAAATTAAACTTGCCAAGAAATTATATTCTTGTTTAATCCTTTATCCAAGTGTAAGTAAACAAAGTTTGCATATGAAGTACCTTCTTGACTAGGCCACTTATATATATATAGTGACTGATGACTTCATATCAATTGCTTTAATATTCCATACTGCAAAGCATACTTCCACTCATTGTAGAACAATATACACTTTTTATATACCTATACATAAAAAGCCCAGTTGTGAAGACATATACATCTTATTTTCATATACACATTTGTGTATATGAAACCTTTTGGCAACTCATATATGAAAATATGACTGGGTCTGGCTCCCACTGAAGAGACCTCAATCAAGGTCGAAACCGGTCTGAGTAGTGACCCTTTATACTTCTTTATATGAGTATCCCCAGTCCTGAAAATAGTTCAGGCGCAAATTTGTTTGCTTACACTTGGATAAAGGATTAAACCAAGTATACAATTACTTGGTATCTTTAATTTATAGAATTGGCCATTGTCTCTTTCAGCAAAGCAATGCACCATGTCATAAGGCTGCTGCTGTAACAGTGTGGTTTGTGAACATAAACATCACCACACTTGACTGGCCTCCACAGAGCCCTGATCTCAACCCAAATGAACATCTGTGGGATGAATTGAAGTGTTGGTGAGGTAAAGGTACAGTCACCTCACAATAATCCAGGACCTCATTATGTGCCTATAGGAAGAATGGTCCAAAATTCTTATTGATTGTTATCCTACCCTTGTAGAAATTATGTCCCATAGGATTGCTGCAGTCATAGCAGCAAAAGGAGGTCCTACATCTTATTAAGTGCAGGTGCCATGGCTGTTTGTTCCTCACACTATGGTGTCTGTTGGCTTCTTTCCAATCAGTGAATATACATACACCCAATTCTCCATTTACAGATTGGTTCCAAAAAAAAACCATGTAAATTAAAATCGTGTAAAAAAGAATGCAGTGCATATGAAAAAATAGAAGAATGGTTCCAGATGTGAAAACCCGATACGAACAATAAATTATTTTCAAATAAAATATGTGAAAATTATTGAATAAAACTCTGTTTAATTTTACTGTATATTTTTTTATTTTAAATACTTATTTAAAGTATATACATTTGTATCTTTCTTAAAGAAAATAGTATGTCACTAACAAAACAAAAATTCGGATAGTCCCAAATACACCCACACCTATGGTTATTAGTTAAATTTTATTTGATGTCACTTTCTGACAGTAGTTGCATTTTTTTGTGTGAAACTGGAATTAAATCATTTCCATTACTTGAAACACTTTAGCTGTCATGTTCATACTGTAATGGCAAAACGTTTTCTTTGATAAAATGAACTAAATTAGTACTAATTTCCAATAATTCTGAAGGTTGTTTTTTTTTTTTTTACCACAAACTTTGTAATTAATCACTGAGATCCTGTTTTGACTAGACCTTTGTATAATTCTTCATATCGCACCATACATGACTTCAGTTCACGTTTAAACTGTTCAGCTCATTCAGGATTTGGATCATGTGTAAGAAAATGACTTTGCAATTTATAAGCAATTTGAAGCCCTTCTTTAATTAATCCTGCTGTGAGTGGAATAATCAAGATTCTCCAGGACAGCTTCTATTATTTCGTCATCACAAACAGCCTTGTCAACTATCAATTCTTCAATATCTGCAGACGAAAAATCATGAAATCCTTCTCCGCCAACTGCATGTGCTAATCTGATGATATTGGGATATTCAGTTGTATGCAAAGAAAGGTATGGGGTTTTTCTTTTTTACACATTCTGGCCAAGTAGCTTTCCAGCATACATTTACAGTTGATGGTTTTAATTCTGATAATGCCAACTTAGCAAGTTTGATGCAATCCAAAATAGAAAATTTCTTTCACATATCAATAACTGTCAGTAAATTATCTTTATCTAATTTATCCAAAATGAATTGGAATGTTCTTCTTATGTAGTAAGTTTTGAAGGTAGCGATCACACCCTGGTCTAGTGGTTGTATTGAGGATGTCGTATTAGGTGGCAGAATACAAAATTCCACATTCGGGTATTTTAAAACAGGATGACCAGGTGCATTATCTATAATCAATAAAACTTTAAAGTCAAGATTTTTTTTCCCATCAAATAGCGTTTAACTTCTGGAACAAAACATTGATGGAACCATTCATTAAAAATTTCTTTTGTAACTACCCAACCTTTTTTGTTTGCCTTCCAGTGCACTGGTAACGTGTTAAAATCCACACATTTCACTGCCCATGGTCTTAGGGATCAATTAACGAGTAATGGTTTTAATATACGATCTCCTCAAGCATTGCTGCGAAATAATAGAGTCACATGATCCTTAGCTGTTTTAAAGACACCAACACACTCTTTTGTGATTTCGCTATATAAGTTCTACTTGGCATTTTTTTTCCAAAAAAGGCCAGTCTCATCTGTGTTCCAAACTTGATCAGGAGTGTAGCCGCCATTTTTAATAATTTCAGACAGTTTTGAAAGAAATTCCCTAGCTGTCGGCTCATCTGCAGATGCGGCTTCTCCTTTTATTTTTACATTAAGAAGCGAGTATCTTTTGAGAAATTTTGTAAGCCAACCTGTGCTTACAGAAAAATCACAATTGTTGTTTGATGTTCTTGGCTCTTGTTCCTGTTTGTACAACCATAATGCTTTTTGTTTGATGACATTTCTGTCTAAAGGTATTTATTTTTGTGAGCAATCTTTTATCCACATCACTAGGGCCTTTTCCTAGTTCAAAATTTAATATATACCTGTATAACTCGATTACAAGAACAAAACTTTCATGAATAAAACACAAGATGTGTAAACATTTTGAATTGTAAACAAGAAATGATTGTTTAGCAAACAGCTTCACTCCTTCCAAGCAGCTTTATATATGCGGGCCTCCCATAACGGACCAACTTGACTTCGAGGAATCAGCATAGCACCCTTCTGCTTCCTGGAACTGACGGCAAGTGAATATAACAGATCATCTGTCAGCTTAACTTCGGGGAATCATAATTACAAAAATTGATTTTTTTGTTGTCACCACAATTGTCTATTGTCTACATTTGGTAGCACAGAGATAAAACATCGAGGGGGGGGGTGAGTTCCCCAAAATTCAAGTTTAAGTACATGTGTACCATTCGAGGAAATGATAATTATAATGAAAATACACTTTTTAAGTGTATTTCCTTGAAATCTGTTACAGTGCTGCCTCTCAACACAGAAACTAACCGCATTTGAGGGAGTTTTTTTTTAATCTATTTTTTTATGTGAATCCCATCAATAAAAAGCCATAAACCAATCATACAAATTCATAAATGCTATCTGATATTTAAAGTAAATCAAATGAACATATATATATATCCTCTGTCAATTAACCCTTAAACTGTGTGTACACATATGCACAGGACAATAACTTAGAAATTTTATGTCAATTTTCTATTCACAAATCTGCTACAATGAAACACAACATGTATATTACCTTTCAATACATTTCAGGATTTCAATAATAAGATGGCCATTAGGTTTTCTGACACACTGTTGCTATATACATCCAGCTTCTGAATTTACTATCATGACATACCAGTAGTAAATTTGAAATATTTTAAACATACGAAGGCTTGTTCCTGGGTGATTTAGATTCATAAGGAAAGTGAATCCAATATTTGTATTTTTAAAATGTGCTATGGATTTTTGTTTTATTTTATTTATTAATTAATTTTTTTTGTACTTATTATTTATAATTTTATCTGTGTGCATAGATATCATTGCTAGAGTTTCCTTGATGCGTGGTAGGTAAAGAGGGATTTTTTTTTTTAATGTGATTTCCACCCATAAAAAGTTTCTTTGTAAACCTATAGTACATTAATACCATGGGTGGACTAAGGATTTTTTTCTATTTTTTATTTCATATATATTTAAAAAAAAAATTTTTTACATAGTCCAGAAACGCTGCTTTAGAAACCAAATATGAAACTTTTCAAGCCACTTCAGACTTCAAATGAGCAAAGAGTGGTCTCACACCAGGTGATCAAAATTCATTTTCTACCTAAATTGCAAAGAGTCATGTCCACAGCAGGATTCTAACTTAGAACCAATTAGTTGAAGAGCATATATATTAACCACTTAGCCAACTAAGCCAGATATGATAGAAGTGCATAATTTACAGTTTTAGAGAAGAGATGCTTCAAAAATTTCAAGGGGGACACACTGGAAATTGTGTAAAGGTTGGTTGGCAAAAGCATGAGAACTAGATTTTTGGCTCATTCCAGGGAGGACTTGCCTATTGTTAAAAGTTACTTGAGGGTTTCACCAACTGGATAACGATTTTGGAAAAATCTAAATCTAACTGAATATCTCTATGAAGCAGTCACTACAGAAGCAAAAGTTGAAATATGTTATTATAAAAGAGAGCATACATTTTACTAATATATTATTAAATAACCATCACTAATATTCTTGTTAAATTTATGTATCCTTTCATTTCAATGTATTTCCATCATCTTAGAAATATCTGCTCTTAAAATTGAACATATTAATAAAAAGAAAACCTAGAAGCTAAACAGCAGAGTGAATTATAACCAACCTGATCTGATGCCGGTAAAGCTGCATACATAGGAAATACGAGAAGTTTCTTTGGATCCTTTTTGTTTTGCAGCTCTTTTGCATAATCTCTATAACATAAAATAAAGACCAATAACAGTATTATTTGACCTGATTTATCATATAAACATACTTTAATTAGCACTAATGTACTAAGGCTTTCGAATCCTTCATGGGACTGTCATTAAAAAATATATAACTTATATTAATTACTTATTGCAAACATATTTATCTTTTAACATAATTTTCTGTAGGCATAGCATTCTGCAAATTATTTGCAAATTAGCAAAACTATTCCAAGAAGAAATTCATTCTTGTGAGGGAATTCAAAAGAACTTCAAATCTTCTAAGCTTCAAGATCTTCTATTATCAATGTCTTACACAGTGGGATAAGAACAACATAATGAATTTCAGTGCTATGAAAACAGTCCTGTCTTATTTCTCAAAAGGAAGACCTCAATTCACCTCACTTTACCTTTCATTATACTCAGGTTTTCAGTCAAGAGATTTCACTTCTCAATGCGACTTACATCGCAGCGTCCTCTGCCTGCAAAAAACTTGATAACTTCTTCTGTTTTCAAGGCACTGCTACTCACCTACACCATGCATAATCCTACATAAATCCAAATTTGCCCAACTTTATAATACTGTTTTCACATTTGAAGGCAATGCACTAAAAACTTCCCTTAAAACCCTTGATTCTATTTAGAAGAGGGCAGTTAATTTATAAGGTGACACCTCTCTCACTGACTCACTCGTAGATGTTCTGTTCCTGCCTCTTCTATATTTTAGGGTAATGCTTCACAAAACTGGCCATCATCATTCTTCCACTTCCATCTGAGCATGTGAAAAAAAAGAAAAAGAAAAAAAAAAGAGAGAAAGAAAGAAAAGCTGCTGGTCAACATCCACAAAGAGTTTGGTTTCAAACTCAACAGACCAAGTTTTTATCCTTTGCCTTCATTCCATCTTCCTTGTTCTTTGGAACAGTCTTTGTCAATGTTTTCTGCTCCTTAACTATTTACATTAATAGCAATGCATTCTGTTGTTATAGGTTTTGTGACCTCTTCTGTGATTTAAAAAAAAAAAAAAAACTTTTAAGAACTTGAATACAGATTTTCCTTTTTAACATGATATTCATTATTATCCTGTCAGTACTCGGTAGTTACTTCCTTCTCCTGTTTTATTTCCCATGTGTGTTCTTTTCATACCAAGAGCAGTACAATACATGGCCTCACAACTTGGGCTCCAGACCTCTCAGAATAATTATCTATCCTATATCATCTCTGCAGTCTATTTTAATCATCTACCCTAAAGCATAGAAGGAAGCATATATTCAAAACATTCCATAAAGTGTTTTGAATAAGTAATCAAATCATTTCCTCATCATCTTCGCCACAAATTCTCTCAAAAATAATGGAGATCAACCATCAACTTTATTATCTGGAGGTCAACAGTAAATCATAAGCTAAGCAGGAATTCTGCTATTTTTTTAATCCACAGAGGTTCCATTAACAACAGTACCTGTTTTGAACACAAGCTATGGAAATGTCTGGAGAAATATGTGGATAGTCTTGACATTTCCACCAGATCTGACAGGGCCTAGCATACAAGTCTACTTACTACTCTACAATCTTATGGTTTACCACATTTGCAGTTTCTTCTCTGCTCATTCAATTTTTATCACAGTAGATGACTTCCTCTCTTTAGATTAACCTGCTCACACTGCAGTATCTCATTATCTGCAGTAAATCTGATTACTGCAAAAGTTTTTGCCCATGCAAGATCTTCCCATATACAATAATGACCTTCTACCACCAACCAACAACCAATCTTAAATGTGAAATAGTGCACCAAAAACCTCCTTAAATATACGTTCTGTTTCTATCACATGGCTTTGTTCTTAAGCTTTTTTCCAAGCATTGTACTGTTGAATTGGTTCCTCATTCCCTCACTTTTCTTGGAGACTAAAAATATACATGCACCTATTGATTAACATCCATTCACAATTCAGCTTCAAACCAAGGCTCCTCCTTTTTTCTCTGGAAACATCCTTGTTAACATTATTTTCTTTAAGGACAATAATTCTAGCTGTTTAAGAAACTTTTTTTTTTTTACCACCTTCCCATTCACTCACTCACACACAGAGTACTTGATTGCTACCCTGGTTGGCCTAGTATTTAGGATATCTGCTAATGAACCGACTATAGATTTGACATCTGCACTCTCCAACCAACTTCGCCATGGATATCTATGATTGTCTTTAGATGGAAGGTGAATTTCTGCTCTGGTTATTGGCGGCTTGAAGTAGCCCAAAAAAATTTCCATTTTGATCTCTAGGGCAGGGTTTTTGGATTACATTAAAAAAAAAAAAAAACACTAATAAATAGAAAAATTCCTTATCCCTCCATGATTGTTGAAGATTGTTGTAAACCTGTAACATACTACACATTTACAACCTTTAGTGGCTGGAAGTTATATAAAAAAAAATTAACTCATAAACTTCAATTAAATCACCTTTCCATCTGGTAAATTCATCACATTGCAACAAGCTAAGTGATTTGCATAATTATCATAATACAATTTGTCCACACACTTAGTCAATTTTCTCTAAATACCTTTGATTCTGTTGATATCCATTAAAAATCTTGGTGAGTAAAACTAGGAGCCATAATCCAACATTGGCATGACAAAAGACTTGTAGATAAGCTTACATGTTGGTTAGCCATACTTCTAATTTTTTAGGAAATGACAACGTAAACTAAATTATTAATTATAAAAACTTTAATTAATAACTACCTATATTTTGGAAATGTTACATTGCCATCTTTAGAATCGCAAAACAATGATATGTGCATGTATGCACACACTAAGCAAATGAGGCTGAAGAAAGGCAACTGAAGTCAGTCCTAGAGTCCTAAAAGGTGCCCCTTAGCGGGCTAAATTGGGTTTTCTTGGCCATGTGGTTGACGATCTTAGAATGTTGGCTTCCCAAATTTGGGGCAGTTTCATGCACCCAAATTTGTTGAGGTTTGGGAAGTTTTTCAGAGCTGAGGCTGATTCAAGGAATAATCTTTCATACTTGTACTTGCTGCAGTGTAATGAAGTGGCCTTCTTCCAGTGTATTCTGCGGTGGGTGTGGGTGTCCAACATGGTCAGCAAGTCCTGAGTGACTGTATGGGTGGAAAGGGATGTAGTCAAGATATCAAGATATTTGATATTTGCATATCTTGATATTGGCTGTCCTGCCTGTTTGGCCATAGTAGGACAGTTTGTAACTGCAAGTGACCTGATATACTCCAGGTAAGTCTAGGGGAAGTGGCTAGTCTTCGGTGGAGTGGATAAGAGATGCCAATTTCTTATGTGGTTTGTAACTAGTTGTGATGTCATATTTTCTTAGGATTTTTGTTAGTTTTTTTGGATGTACCCTGGATATATGGAATGGTGATAGATTTAGAGTAATCTCTGGTATGAAGGGGAAGGAGATTATGGTTAACTGGTTTTAGTATTTTTTTGGAGGTTGTAGCTAAGAAGGTGTTAAGAATATGGTTAAGTTCAGATGTTTACCTTTTTCTGTAAACAGATAAAGCCAGGGATCCATCAGGCTAGCATGAAATCATAGTGTCTAGGAAAGGGAGACCATTGTTGTTTTCCTTTTACAAGGTAAACTGGATCCTGGGGTGTTGATTGTTTAAGTGTGTTGAGAAATTGCGAGTGTATCCAGGTCATGTGGACAAATGGCAAACACATCATCCACGTAGTGTAGCCAAACCGTGGGTTTATGTGGGGGCAGAGTTTAAGGCTTTTTGTTCATAGGTCTCCATAAAAAAGTTGGCCAGGAGTGGCAAGAGTGGAAAACCTATGGCTGTCCCCTCTATCTGTTTGTAGAATTTTCCTTGCCAAATGAAATAGCCTGAGTTCATGGTGAACTGAAATAGGGCTGAGATATCAGGAGGAAATTTGACTTGGATGAGATCTAAGGTATCTTTGAGTGGGACATTGGTGAATAAGGAGGAGACATCAAAACTGACCATTATGACAGTGTGTTGGAGTGAGAGGTTTTCTATACTGGCTTTAAAGTGGGCTGAGTTTTTTTATGTGTGAAAGTGTGTTGCCAGTATATTGTGTGAGCACTTTGGCTAAATGTTTGGCTAATTTGTATGTGGAGGAATCAATGCCATCCACAATGGGATGTAATGGTACATTTTGCCTATGGATTTTTGGTAGTCCATACATCCGGGGGGGGGGGGGGGGGGTCCTAGAGTTATAAGGTTTTAGTCTGTTAGTCACCTCCATAGGCCAAGAGGTAATCATCTTAAGGAGCCTATGGAGTATTCTGATTTGGGTGCTGGTGGGATCATATTCTACAGGGAGATAGGTAGACCAATCTAAAAGTAAAGAGGCAAGCTTACCTGTGTAATCTGATTGGTTTAGAACCGCAGTGGCATTTCCCTTGTCCACTTTAGTAATTACTATTTTTCTGTTGTTTTTCATTTCTTGCAGAGCTTTGAATTCTTCTTTTTATAGGTTGCTTTTTGGTTGCTTTCTTCTCAAAAGAAGAATTAAAATAATTCAAATATAGGCAGTTATTAAAGTTTTCATAATTAATAATTAGTTTACATTGTCAATTCCTACAAAATGAAAAACAGACTTGTATAACAGTATCATTACTTCCTTACTCCTACAGATGAAACTTGTTTTAGTTAATTCCAAAATTGCTGAGCTTTAATAGTTATCTTACCGATATGATTCCTAAACTTAAATTCCTTATCAATCAAAATTCTCAAATCTTTAAATTTGTCAACTTAAAGTTTGTTGATTCATTTAATATCCATCTAATATTATCTTCTTACCAAATTGGATATACTTGAATTTATTCGCATTTAATTTCAATCCCCATTTCGCTGTCCCCCCCCCCTCTTCCAATGTCTTAAGATCATCATCATGTAAAAAAACTTAGGTCATCTAAACAACTGATTACTCTGCCCAACTTTACATCAGCAAAGAGAAAGATTTTACTCTTAATATTTGAAACTAATGATTTATGAATATGTTAAACATGGATCCTAACACTCAACTCTATGGTACCTGCTCTTAATCCTAACAACCTGTTTCTTTGAAGATCTTCTTGAAACATCACTTTCTGTTGTCTATCAGTTAACAATTATCCCACCCATATCAATAGATGATCATCAATACCTGTGCGGTACATTTTAATCAGCAGGCTCTTAGAGGAATCCTATCTAAGGCATGGCTTTGCTAAAATCCAAATAAATAACATCATGGCCATTACCTTGGCCTAATTCCTTCATGACCTCATCATAAAAAAGTAAGAAGATTCGATCTCTCCCTAACAAAACCATGATATGCCGTGCCATGCTTGACAAGTGATTCATACCAAGAATATTCTAGAAATTATTCCTAATTAATTTATAAATAATTAATAAATCTATGTTCATAAATAAAATAAAATAATAAAATAAAATAATAAGAAAACAGGTTTAAGACTTGTTTTCTTGGCTGGTGGTTTTCAAACTTTTTAAAGAAAGAGATGCCCCTTTTTGTAAAAAAAAATTCTTATGACCTACCCCCCATACACTTTTCATAAAATAATATATTGACCTATAGTTTTCTTAGCATGTAATTTTATACTTGGAAGTTGCAAGTGCTTTTAATGCTATATTATATTTAAATAAGTATATGGAATGCTGAGTACATGCATGAGTTGTGTTCAAAAATAAACACGAACATTGACCACTTCTTTGCACTTTCCCCACCAAAGGGTCTCATAATCCCTAGGGAGGCATATCCCACAGTTTAAAAACCCAGTGTCTTAGGCTGATCTAATTTTCTGACCCATTATCCAAAATTTAAATATTACAATATAGCAAGATTCAATATCAAAATTCAGAGATCTGAAATAATTAAATTAAAATGTTACATTCATGGGGGTGCTTAAGGGTCACAGCTATATAACTGAGAGGAGACCTCCACATAGCCTTTAAAGGAATGTGGAGAACCGACCAGGGCTTCTGACCTAATGTCCAATCCTCACCTTCTCATGGTGCACCCTGTTGGGTATCTACCCGGATACTGGATGAACGAGGATGGGCTGGCAATTTGGGATTTAGCTGACCAAATTGTATTCTTACTGGCTTAAACCAAAATACAAAATGATGGTACAACATGACAAAATTTCATGCCAACTAGGGCGTCGCCTGGTTAAACAAGGCCCCCCATTGTTTTCACCAGGGAACCAGGGCGAACAGCAAAAAGTCAGCTACTGGAACAAATCTGAAAACACAACCCAACTCAAATACATCACCAGAGTTAAAGATCGGTACTATCAACATAAGAAGCCTGAATGGCAAAGAAATGGAACTAGCTGAGGAATTAGATAAGTACCAGATCGACATAATAGGAGTGACTGAAACAAAAAAGACAAAAACTGGTGAGATCTTTCTGAGCAATAAATACAAAATGTTATATTCAGGTGTTACATCCCCTTATTTTCAAATATGTTAGTTTGTACATCTGAAAGGGATCTCTTACGTGTGACACGTGATATCTCTGGTTCACAAAGGAATAGCCCGAGGGTCGAGCCAAAACCTATGTGGATGATTCTTCCTAACCAACCTCTCGTTAAGCCTAAGAATGTTTATTTTTTTACTGCGCCACTTAGGACCCTTAGATTAATTGAAATATTAATCAAGAGGTTGGTAGAGAGCTTCGCCAAAGTATCACAAATAATTGCAATCGTGACTGAAAATTTACACTGAATGAGTTCCCCGCTGGAATTTAATGCACCACCTGTGAAATAATACGGATGGTGCATTAAATTCCATACAGACACAGGATTTAGTTAAAGAATAGCAAACATTTATTTAACATAAGACATACAATACTATTTACACAAAGAAAGTTTTTCATCGATTAAGGGTTAAGAATTAAATCAAGTCTAACAGTATTAAGTCACTCAAATGAAATTCACACTACGTTTCAATAAGCCTTATATATCTCTCCTGATACAACTATTTAACACTATGAACCTTAATTAAACAATCCTTAATTTTATATCCTCACTCTAGACACAATCTTCTAATTCCTTTTACAAGCAGACATTAATCTAATACATATTTCATCAGATTACTCATAATATTCCGCACACTTGTTTCCCTTTGTCCTAAAGTCCTCATAATAATTGCCTCTGGATTCTTTGTTGCAATAATTCTATGTGAGATTAAGCTCTTAATTCATACACGTGCTATGGGAAAATCGTACACTCTTAGTCACAAAGGATCGTACAACCACCATTCAATTAACCTTAGTTATTCCATACAAAATATCCTTTATACACTACTAATTTTAGAATTAACAATTTTTTTCTTTAAGCATTCACTCCTAAGATCAAATTTCCATTATAATATTCTTGGACAAGTTTAACAATTTTCAACCACACAGTGCCTATTCATTTAATACTTTCTTTAAATCAAATTAATCACTTTCCTACAGTCCTTATTTTTAACTATTCTTAGAGTTCTTCACTGATTAATTCTTTTACAATTCTTAGATTCTGCTTTCACACACAAATCAGAGAACAAAATTTTACTTATCTATATGCTTTGTTTTCTTTCCCTCCGATTGACAATATTCCAATGTGATCTTCTTTATGGGCCTCTAATTTCTTAGCACTCCAGGTACAAACATTCTTGGGCACTTCATGCTGTATAGCCTGCTACTATTTGGTGGAAGTTTGGAATCAGGATCTTCGCCGACAACCATTCCTTCCTCATGCTAGCGAGGGAATCGGCACCACCTATACACGTGGCCAACCACGAGGTAAAAACCCAGGACATCCACAAGGATCTCAGGAGCACAACTCAGGAACACAGGACTAAGACCAGAAGACCAAAAGACCTCGGGGGAGGGGGGGGGGAGATTTCAACCCTTTTATACCACTCTCCTATCGGCTGTTACCGTAAACTTGGCCGTTCACCCGAGGTGCGAACATGCTTGTGACGTCACAGCATCTGATTCTCCTGCTACTCACTCTCGCTAGCACAGGACAGCATGGAGTAACGGCTTACTTTCCCCCTTTCTTGTCTTGGAGTGTACATAAGCATAGAATTTTCGTGATCATTTTCTTTTTTTTTTGTTGTTTTATAAAATGAAAAACAATTTGACCAAAATTTAAGCATTACTATCAATACAACGTTAGCATATCTTCTTAAATATTCTTTCCATTTCTTAAAGTAAACACGTTTTTTTTCTTTTTACATTAGTACATAACCTTTCCTTTAGATATTTTACAATTTCTTCCTTCCTTTTTCTTGTTAATACACTTGGTATTTAAAGTACACATTACTATTACCCAGATAACAAGTATTTTCAGTAAGCATTGTATATAGTTTATACTCTGCAATACAATGATAAGTAGAATCTTGACATTCTAAGCTTATCAGGGTATAACACAGGTAATAACAATCAAAGAAAAGAAGGAATAGTCATAGTATTCAACACTAAATACAAGGCTAATTTTCTTGAATGGCAGGCAGTCTCAAGTAAAGTGGTGTAAGAAAATATGAGAATGGGGAACTGGACAATGAGACTTATTTGTGCCTATGGTCCCACAGAAGGTTCTACTAAGGTAATATTGGAGGAATTTTTTCATGCTTTAGAGAAAGCAACTGACACAATGAAAAAGGAAAAGTTGTTCCTTGATGGGGATCTAAATAACAGAATTTGAAATGATCAGACATACAAAAATATTTTGGGAAAATTTGGAGAAAAGAGCAAAGCTAATAATAATGGCAAATATCTGTTGGATTTCTGCTCAGGACATGGACTGGTTATTACTAACACAATGTTTCAACATAAAAATGTGCACAAATTCACATGGAGAGAAGAGGCTAGGAATAAGAAAAGTCTCATAGAGTATGTTATTGTTGATAGTAATGTTTTCTCCCTGGTGCAGGACACCAGAGTGTACAGAGGATTTGAAATTGGAAGTGATCACTATTTAGTCTTGAGCAGGATAAAACTGAATTTCATATTGAAAAGAATAACATGTAAGAAAGTTTTAAAGTGAACAAAAGTTGAGCAGCTCTCAGATGTGAACTGTAGACTAAAATACACAAAGATTATTGAAGAAAAAATGAAAGAGTTTGAGAACAGGAACCAAACCTTGGAGATTCAGTGGTAAACTCTGAAGAAAACCCTGATTGATTCAGCCAGAGAGGCATGTGGTGAGGTTGTCTGAATGATAGAAAAATCAGAACTCCATGGTGGAAACAGGAAGTTAAAGAGGCAGTGAAGGAAAAGAAGAAAGCATATCAAAAGTTCCTGGCAAATAAGTCAGCTTGTGCTCTTAGAGAATACAGGGACAAATGTAAGAAAGCTAAACACAGTGTAAAACTAGCTAAACAAAAGTCATGGGAGGACTTTGGCAAGAACATAGAAAATAAATATCAAGAAGATGGTGAGATATTCTTGAGGTTGTTGAAGAAGCTTAGAATGGAGGAGAGAGTGCTGTAAAAGGAGTTAGAGATGATAAAGGTAACATGAAAAAACAGGAGAAAAAGATATCATTGAAGTATGGAGTAATTACTTCGAAAAATTGCTAAATAAAACAATCAGCGATAGCAGTGGTAAAAAAAAATTTATCAGGCATCTCCTGGTCAATCAGGAACACATATCCATACTTGAAGTAGAAAAAGCCACCAAAAGACTAAAATGTGGAAAGGCAGCAGGAATAGATGATATTCAACCAGAAATACTCAAGTATGGAGGTATAAAAGTCTTACAGTGGCTGCACTGCATAGTTCAGAAGGCATGGACAGAGGAACGAATTCCAGATGATTGGAGTAGAGCTCTCATAGTACCCATACATAAAATGGGAAATAAAACTGAATGTGAGAATCACAGAGGTATTTCTCTACTGAGTGTTCCTGGCAGATTTATGCAAGTATACTTGAGAAACGGTTGAGAAGAATTGTGGAAGAAAAGCTTGGTGAAAAAAACAAGCTGGATTCAGGCCAAATAGTGGCTGTCAGGATCAGTTCTTCCCTTTACGACAAATAGTTGAGAAAGAATGGCAATATAACAAAGATCTATATTTAAGTTTTGTCGACCTGGAAAAGGAATATGACAAGGTGCCACGAGAGAAGCTATTCAATACGCTACAGTTATATGGTGTCAATGGGACATTATATCAAGCAATACTTAGTGTTTATTTGAATTGTAAGTCAGCAGTTAGAATTGAAGGAAATACGGGAAGGTGGATTAATGTTAAATCTGGTGTGAGACAAGGATGTACATTATCCTCTCTGTTATTCATTATCTATATGGATACATTATGAAGGAAAGTGGTATTAAACATGATATCAAAATTGGAGATGTTAATGTCAGCTCTTTGCTTTATGTAGATGATGTGATACTTCTAAATAAATCTGCTACAAGTCTGCAAGATTCCCTGACTAAATTGAATAACTGTTGTAATAGATATGGTATGAAAGTCAGCAATAAAAAGACAAAGACAATGAAAATAGGCAGAATCGCTGAAAATGTTAACTGCGTTGTGAACTGAGAACCTGTGCACTTTAGGCACGATTTTTAAAACACTAAAAATCGTGCCTAAGTAAAACATTTCAGCTACTTAGGCATGATTTTTAGTGAAGATGGTAAATTAAATATGGAAATAGACAACAGAATCAACAAAGCTGGTATGGTAGGAAGTCAACTGAATAAATTCATATGGAATAAGAGAGAAATTAGTCAGAACACTAAATTAGATGTATACAAGACAGTGTTCAAAACCAGTTTTAACTTATGGATCTGAGAGCTGGATCAGAAGTAAAACACTTGATCAAAGACTAGAAACCGCAGATATGATAGTCCTGAGAAAGATTAGAGGCATGAACAGATGGCATCAATGGCAATATCATATTAAAAACGAGGATATTAAGAAAGAACTTGACATTGTCAGCATCCAGGAATGCGTTAGCAGAGCTAATCTCAGATGGTATGGTCACTTAAATAGAATGGGCTAGGAAAGATTAGGAAAACAAGTGTTCTCTGACAGGTTGACAGGAAAACGACCCAGAGGAAGACCAAAATATAGGTGGATTGATACAGTACAAAGTGACTTAAATGATAGAAATATAAGATCTGATAATGTTCGAGTCTTGACAAGTAACAGACTGATTTGGAGGAAAATTGTAGATAGGAAGTTAGTAATGATGTAAATTTTTCATGTAGTACTATCATATCCTGTACACCGCCTTGAAGATACATGTCAGGAATTTGATGATGATGATGACATTCATTATGATTTACTGATTTTATTGAAGAATTTAATATTATTTAATGAAAAAATTAAGAGTGAAAAAAGTAAAAAAAGAAAAAGAGAAAAAAAAAAAAGAAACAAAAATAAAAGCTACATACATGAGCAGTGATACAGCAAACTCCACTTCTTCCTGTCCAGTGAGAAAGACTAATAGATCGCCAGATGGCTCCTTTTGGTGAATTTTTATTACTGTATCAACACATGCATTTACATAGTTTGGCACAGGTTCCTGAACATAGTATATATCCACGGGATTATTTCTACCCTCCAAAGTCATAACAGTTGCAATATCTTTTACACTTGAAACAAGAATAGAAAGCTAATTTACATCTTCACACATTTTGTGAAATAAATTTCAAACACATAAATGACTTATATGGCATATTTAACATTTTTAAAATTAAAGTACAATAGTATTCCTTCTGTTCTACAACTTCCATATGCACGAATTTACTCATCTAAAGCAAATTATGCATCCTACTACCCACTATTTGCAAAAGTGAGAACACATTTAGGACTTAGTGAAGAAAATTGCCTAAAACAGAATTGGGAGAAGAAATAAAAAGCAGACAGAAACTTACCCAACATTTTGCTAGGTAATATTTAATTTTGTTTTCTAAAGTACACACACATGCATGGAGGCAAGCTACGTTAATACACATAATATGCTCAAGTCACACTCGTTTGGTCAACCATGAACACTAGTAGTATGACAAATGGTGGGGAAAAAAGTACTACATAAAAGTTCGAGTCCTGTTACCTGTTTAGCTAGAAATGACAAACAGATAAATTAACAAAAGTTAGGCTAGAGATTACTCACAGATAAATTAGAACAAAACCAGTATTGATGGTGGCCAACTATTGAAACAAATGCTGTAATCATCGCTTACAGTCCTAAAATGAGGATTTGCTAGAACTTGAAACAGTTATGTGGGCTGAATGTGTGCCGTTCATATTCTTGGGATTTTTAGGCCACAAAGCAATTAATTTAATCTAAACAAATAATTTTCATCTAAACAATAATGTTTAGATTAGAATGGTTGATCAAAATTTCACTGGCTTCCTTAAATTTGCATTCATACACAATCATCCTTCCTTACAATCACACAAAAACTTGTGTGATTGTAAGGAAGGGGGATTGTGGTTTCTGGAAGGAAAAACCCTATCACCTCTGTCGAGGCTGATAATATCTTTGTGACTGTTTAAGTAACACAGTCAAGAAGATATTATACAGTCTAACTTTTTGTTGCTTGTGGTAGGGTAAAATATGCATGAAAACAAGAATGCAGCATCTTGTTAAGTATAATATAATTTCCAACTTAGCAAAACAAAGCACAGACTGTGGTTCATTTACATGTGTTAATCAGTGACATAACACCATTTATGCAATAAATAAGGATATATGGATAGTATATGTTCTTTCATTATTTTAAGTAAAAATGTTACCAAAATAAAAATGGTGAAATGCACATTATTGCAACATGTCATGTAAAGTTAATTTGACTCAACTGATTCAAGGAAAATATTGGTCTATTACTTTTAAGGGTGCCAGTGACTTGGACAGAATAATCAAATGATCATATAGCAGATTGTTACTTTTGTTTAACCAAAGTGTTTTTTTTTTGTTTTTTTTTTAAATAGCAAACATAGGCAGTAAAGAACAGAGGAGGAACAAGGGTCGAGCATTTTCATTTTGATCATCTCATCACAGGATGTTATTATAAATGGGATGTTGAATCTTCCTCCAGATAGCAAGAGTGACCATGAAGTGATCACCTGTATATTGGATGGCAATATGAAGACTTTTGTGAGAAAGGGATATGTGAGGAACTCACATATCCCATATGTGAGTTCACATATTACAACATGTGATATCACATATTACAACATGTGAGGAACTACTAGCTGATGATTATGAAAAGCTAAGGAGACAGCTTGCAGCTGCACCATGGATTGAGGAACTGGATGATCAAGAGATCAATTCTGCAGATCTATTCAAGCACTATTTAACAGAGGCAATGCCTGAATGTTTCCAACGGGCAGGAGGTTAAATAAGATAGGTGAGAAATGGATGAATGAAAAAAAAAATCCCAGGGAGGGAAGTATTTTGATATGTGGCCAGTAGAAGAAAGAATAATTATGGAGGGATGATATTGGTTGTTGGAAATGAAAGAATGATAACCACTGCAGAGAATATAGTAGAGATATTAAATTATCAGCTCATGAAAGTGTTTCATCCTCATAAATGTGACAGCATGCAGAATTTGAGTGTAGTCTAGTGGGAAGGGTGGAAGAGGGACTGATGGTAGTGAGCAAGAGATATATGGGGAAATAAATAAACTTGAAATTAATAAGTTGTAGGGCTTGATGATATATCATTGTGCTTTTGAGGGAACATTCCAGGATGTTAACAACAGCTTTTACATACTGCTTTAAAATGAGTCTTACATTGGATCAAGTTCCAAAGAAGTGGAAAGATGGCAAATTTGTTCAACATCATAAGAGATGTGATAAAACTAATTTGAATTATTGGCCAATCTCTGTGCCTGGAGTTGTGGAAGAGATGAAGAGGTTAGCGAAATTATGATTAGTTATGATTCGGAATTGGGTTGACAACAGCAGTATTCTCTTTGAGAAAGCATAGGTTTCATGAAGGAAGACTGTTTTAGCAATCTATTTATTATAACAAGGTGACAAATGCACTGACAAGGAAGATGCATACTTCTTCTTCTTCCAGGATGTTATGACGAATTATGGCTATAGGCCTTCTTCATTTGTCTCCATTTTTCTCTGTTGAGGGCTTCCCTGGAAAACAAATGCCTGGTCATCCAGGCATATGTCTTCATTCATATATGGATGCCAATGAGTGATTGTCTTTGTCCATCTATCACTGTTCATCCAAGCAATATGTCCTTCCATCTTCATTTTAAAATCTCTTCCCCAATGTCCAACACTTTTGTTTCTTTTCTTATATCTTCATTCCTTATTTTGTCTTGCAGTTTGATGTTTAGTGTGGCTCTCTTCGTTCTGTCCAGTATTTGTTTAGTTATTGGGCCATGTTTCTGATCCACATGTCACAATTGGGATGATGCATTGATTGAAAAGTTTGGCTCTATTTTCAGGTTTTATTTTAGCGCACAAGAATTGTTTTAGTTTGCCAAAAGATGCCAAGCCTAGCTGAATTCTCCATTTTGTTTCTTTGTAAATGGTTCCTTTTTCCTAATGTAAAGGTTCTTCCAAGGTGTACCTATACTTATTCTATTTTGTTATTGTCATTTAGATCTATTGTTATTTGTTCTTTCGTTATCTGGTTCCCTTCGATATTTGTCATTATTATAGTTTTTTCTTAGTTTATGTATAAGCCTACTTTATTTGATGCTGCATTTCATTCAGTCATTTCTTCTAGTTCTCTTTTGTTGTTTCCTATTACTACAATATTATCAGCATGTCATAAATGATTTAGTTTTTTACCATTAATTTTAATCCCTTTGTCACTCCAATCTAGTTCACTCAGGGCATATTCTAATACAGTATTGAATAATTTAGGTGAAAGAACATCCTTTATTTATTTGAAATGGGCTGCTATGTTTATTTATAAGGATACTAGCAGTTGCTTTTTAATATGTTTTGTATATCAGCTGTATATAATTTTGGCTTACTCCATGTTTATTTATTGCTATTAGGATTGTTTGTTTTGCAACCAAATTGAAGGCTTTTTCATAATCTATAAAATAATCCAGGTACAACAGTAAGTTATATTCTCTGCATTTTTCTCTTAGTTAATTCAATGTCTGTAAATGATCAATTGTGCTAAACACCTTTCTGAATCCAGCTTGTTCATCATTAGGCTGAGCTTCATCCAATAATCTTGTGATTCTGTTTGTTATTATTTTTATAAATAGTTTATATCTTTTTTCTTATCATCCTTTTTGAATAAGAGTAACAGGATAGCATTGTCCTAGCAGTGTGGTATATCTTTCTCTTTTAGACATGTAGATCTATTTTTTTAGATCTGTTAATATTTTTCTTGCTACTTTCATTATTTCTATTGTAATTCAATCTTCTCCTAGCATTTTATTATTTTTCATATCTTTCATTTCTTGTTCAATTTCAAAGGTTTGTATTTCTGGAATACTTTCTTCTTCTTCAGACTTCCATGTAACTGTGTTTTCAACAGTGCTTGTGGTGTTATACAATTCTGAAAAATATTGTCTAGCCCTTTCTACTATGCTTTTTTTATCTTTGATATCTAGTCCATTTTTTCATCTAATATTAGTATATTTTTCCCTAGTGTGAGACTGTTACATAGTTCTTTAATATTTTTGTTGCTATCTATTATTTCTTGATTCATTTTATCTTCTCTTTTCTTTTTATCTTATTTAATATTTTTTCTGGTGGTTTTATTTATTTCTATAAGTTCTATTGTATTTCTATTTCCTTCTTCAAGTGGTAGTCTTCTTTTCTGTAGGAGATTTTTTGTTTTCTCTGAGAGGTTTTTATTTTTAATCTTGTTATCTTTTGCAATGTTATGTACTTTATATAATGATTAGATTTAAATTTTACTGTATATTATCCATTTGAAGATTTCTGTTTTCGTTCGTTTTATTTCTAACATGAATGAATACAATTTCTTTGATTGTATAACTTTCTTACAATTTCTTCTTGATATAATTTTTGTTGGCTACTAATGTATCATTATTTATCATTAGATATTTTGCTTTATTCTGTTTCATCCTGTAATTTATTTTCTTCTATTGTTAGCTTCCCATCTACAAGGGTAAAGGGGATGCACAAGATAAGAATTACAGAGGAATACAGTTGATGTCCCACACAATGAAAATCCTAGAAAGGGTTCTTAATAGAAGACCGAGGAAGGAGGTGGAGATTGCAAAGGAGCAATTTGTCTTCATGCCTGGTCGATCGACGACAGATGCTATCTTTGGGTTATGGCAGATGATGGGAAAAATTTTGAGAGAAGTAATGGGAGCTACATCTGGTATTTATTGATCTGGAGAAAGCATATGACAGAGTGCCAAGGCAAGAAGTCTGGAGGTGTCTGAGGAAGAAGAAGGTACCAGAGAAATATGTCAGGTCGGTGCAGGAGATGAACAGAAATGTGAAGACAAGAGTTCGGACCTGACTGGGAGAGACAGAGAGTTTTCAAGTGACAGTTGGCTTGAATCAAGTGTCAGCATTGTCCTTTTCTGTTTAATATTGTGATGGAGGTGGTGACAGAGGAGGTGAGAGAAGATGCGCCTTGGACTATATCATATGTGGCTAACATCGTGCTGTGTGCAGAATCAAGAGAAGTGGCAGCTAAACTGGAAAATTGGAAGAAAGTACTGGAAGAGAGAGGTATGAGACTGAGCAGAAGTAAGACAGAGTATATGTGTTACAAAGTGGATGGCAGCCAGGAGACAGACCTGGAAGGAAATGTCATCAGGAAGGTCAGTGACTTTAGATACTTAGCTTCAACAGTGAAAGAGGATGGAGAGGCTGAGAAGGAAGTGGGATGCAGGAACTGGAGAGAGATGGCTGGAGTGCTATGCAATAAGAGGGTGCCGATCAATCTAAAAGACAAAATCTACAGGACAGCAGTGAGACCAGCTATGACGTATGCTATGGAAACTGTGACTCTGAGGAAAATTAACATCAGCAGGATGGAGGTAGTGGAGATGAGAATGCTTAGGTGGATGTGCAGTGTGACCAGAAAGGATCGTCTGAGAAATTACTATGTAAGGGGAATGGTGAAAGTTACGAACTTAGGAGCAAAGATACAGGAGGCAAGGTTGAGATGGTATGGTCATGTGATGAGGAGGGAGGACGAGTATGTGGAAAGAAAGGTCATGCAGATGGATGTGCAAGGGAGGAGGAAGCATGGGCAGCCAAAGAAGAGATGGAGGGAGATGGTGGAGGAGGATTTGAGGATGAAGAACTTGGATGTGGTTACAGCCCAAGACAGAAGGATGTGGAGGAGACTTGCTAAAAAACAGCAACCCTACTGAAGTGGGACAAGCTGCAGAAGAAGTTATCTTCCCTCAAACTATTCTGTGATCACTTCTTATGCCTATTTGATTGATGACTGAAACATCTTTAAATATTCTCACGTGAGATAATAAAATATAATCTATTTCATCATCATCATCAATTTCCTGATATATACCCCCATGGGGTATTCAGGTTACCATGACAGCACTACATGATAAAGTTTACATTATTATTAATCTCGTATCCACAATTTTCCGCTAAATTAGTATATTACTTATAAGCACTCCTATATTTTCATATCTAACATCTGGTTCTTCTAAGGCAGTTCTACCTGAATCAATCCACCTAGACCTTGGTCTTCCTCTGGATCTCTTTCCTGAGATCCAGAAGAAGATCAGAAGATTGCTAACCTTTCCTTACCTATATAAGTGGCCATACCACCTTAGATTAACTCTGCTGACACATCCTTGAATGCTAATAATGTCAAGTTCCTTTCTAATATCTTCATTTTTAATATGATTCTGCCATTGATGCCTTCAGTTCACTCCCCTAATTTTTTTCAGGACTCTCATATCTGTGGTTTCTAGTCTTTGACCAAGTGCTTTATTTCTAACCCAACTCTTAGATCCATAACTTAAAACTGGTTTGAACACGGTCTTGTATATTGCCAGTTTGATGTTTTGGCTAATTTCTCTCTTATTCCATATAAATTTATTCAGCTGGCTACCCACCATACCAGTTTTGCTTATTCTGTTGTCTATTTCCAGATTTAACCTACCATCTTCACTAAACTGTGTCCTAAATATCTGAAATTGTTTACTCATTCCATAGGATCACCATTCAGAATGCAGCTGAAGTTTTCTATGTTACTACCTATTTTCATAGTTTTGGTCTTTTTAGTGCTGATTTTCATGCCAAATTTGTTATAGCTATTATTCAATTTAGTTAGAGAATTGTGGAGACTTGCACTAGATGCGTTTAGGAGTACAACATCATCTGCATAAAGCAAAGAGTCAAGTTTGACATCTCCAATTTAATATCAGGCTTGATGCCACCTACTTTCATAATGTGATCCATATAGACGATGAATAAGAGTGGAGATAATGTGCATCCTTGTCTTACCCCTGATTTTACATCAAACCATCTTCCTGTATTTTCTTCCTGTTGTTTATTATTTTAACGGTATAATAGAACACAGAAACTAAGTAAATAATTAATTTATTGACTTGATATCAACTGGAAAAACACAAAAGTACTACACAGAAACCCATATAAATCAGAGAGATTGTTCTTAGAGGCGACAGAAGCCCTAAAACACACTCCAAATCTCAACAAATATGGCTGTATTAACTTGCCGAAGATCTGGGAGACAGTCATATTAAGAAAAAACTAGCACTTTTCTAGGACTCTAGTAATATATGATAGCGTTTTTTTTTTTTTTTTTTTTTTCCAGATAGAGGGCGCCAAAATCAGGACTCTAGTCTTTGTGTTGCTACTACAATTTTGGTTAAGTACACCATGTTGTTTTAGTCTCGCGTATTGTGACAAACAGTGTTTTTGTGCTCTGAAGATGCTGGTTATAATACCAGCGAAATATCAGCATCAAGTCAATAAATTAATTATTTACTTAGTTTCTGTGTTCTATTATACCGTTAAAATAATAAACAACATGTTCGACGAACACATAAGTCTGTCCACATGTATTTTCTTCCATTCTAACTGCTGACTGACAACTTAAATATAGACTATACATTGTTCTGTATAATGTTCCATTGACCCCCATATAATTGTAGTGTTCTGAAAAGCTTTTCTCCAAGCACTATTTCATATGAATCTATTTGATATTTGGACTTATCCATGTCCATTTTCAGTTTGATCTTTTTTTTATATATAAAATGTGTTCATAGCATTTAACCATTTCATCATCATAAAGTTTAGCATCATATTTCCTCTTTCATTTCATTCTTCTATTCCATTTTTTCCTATACACTTTTCAAATTTACTTCTATTTTTTCCCAATCATGCATTAAAGTCTCCCAATATTATTGTGTAAACTGTAGTATCCTGCTGTATTGAAACTGGACACTGTGTTACAGAATTCTTCTACTTCATCTTCATAACTGCTAGGCATATATTTGTATTATTTTAATGAATTTCTGTTTGCACTATGATACCCAATCAGATATTCCTGCATATTTAGCAACCTTGTTTGCTATACTCTCGTTTATAAGAAAACCTGCTCTCTCTGCTTGACATCATCTGGTCCTTTCCAGTAAAGTACATTTCATGATTTTAAAGTATGCATTCTTCTGATTTTCTATTCACTTCACTTAGTTCTATTATATCCCATTTAATTTTGCTTATTTAATATTCCATTTCTTCTATAGATAGAACTAGAAGATACATCCAGTGTAGTATATTTAGATTTGCAAAAGCCTTTGATAGACTGCCACATGACAAGCTGGCAATTAAACTGGAATGGGTGGGATTGGATAGCAGATTAGCGAGCTCGATTGGAGACTATCTGTCTAATAGGTATCAACAAGTTGTGTATGGAAAAATAATCATCTCAGAAGAGGAAAGTCACTAGTGATGTGTCCCAAGTGTCTGCTTTGGGGCTTTTGCTTGTTTAACTTATAAGTTATGATATTAGGAAAGATTTGAATGGTGATATGCAGTTCTTGCAGATAATGCCAAGTTGGGAAGACCTATCAGTAATAGAACAAATATGTTGTGGCCTTACAAGAAGACTTGAGTAGACTGTGTGAATGGCCAAGTGAGTTGGGTTATCAATTCAATGTTACAAAGTGTAATGTCTTAAATTCAGGAAGTGAAGATGGCATGCAAATTATGCAATTGGTGGGGATATCTTAGAGAACATGGAGGAGAAAGAATCTGGGGGATAACAAACTAAAATCAGGGAATATATTTCTAAAACTGTGAGGACAGTACGACAAATAATGGCAATGATGTGGAGGACATTAACAAGCAGAAATAAGGAAATTCTGGTTCCACTGTATAAGGCATTGATCAAGCTATTTATGGATTACTGTGCACAGATTTGGTCGCCTAGTTTGCAAAAGGATGAAGAAATTAGAAAAGATCCAGAGATAATTGACTAAGCTGACTTCTGGTCTCTGGAATGCTGAGTATATATGAAGAGAGATTGAAGAAATACAATTTGCAGAGTCTGGTGAATAAGAGGAGAGGGGAAATATGTTCAAGTTGGAGGCCTAATGGAGTGAAACAACACTGAGTGAGAAAGGATTAAAATTGCTACTTAATTCTTCCAATATTTCATCCCTGTCACAAACATCTTCAGGGAATACAATGGGAGACGTAACACACACACACGCACGCAAAGGCAACACAGAACTAAGTGAAACACACAAAACATGACTATCTAATGGCAACCTGTCCTTTTCAGTATATAGGAAACCCACTCACACAGGCAGATACATTCACAAACTTTCTCATCACCTCTCCCTCTCAACAATATGGTATCATTAAAACACTAACCAATACAGCCTATAACCTTTGTATCAATGGAGCCGCTCTTGCAACAGAACCCGATCATGTACATCACACCTTCCTATCTAACGGCTGCAGTTCCCACAGAAGAAAAAAAAAAATCAGTCCTTCTCCAATCCACAAAAAAATCCTCTTCAGAAGGATTTTAGTAGTGCTATCACCATTCCCTACATCCAAGGCATGTCAGAAAAAATAGCCAGAATCTTAAAGAAATATAACCTCTGCACAGCTTTCAAGCTTCACTTGAAACCAGCTTTATCTGCTTAAATTTAAACCCTTATCTGCTTCACTAAAGACCAACTCTCTCTCTCCTCTCTCAGTTCCTGGTATATACAGAGTTCCTTGTTCCCTCAAGTTGGTCTACTATAAACTAAGAGGAAGATCAGCCACCATCCACATAAAAGACCATTGCCAATGTGGGATTCTCTGATCAACTTTAATGTTTCACAAAGAGGATGAAAAAAAAAAAAAAGGAATTTCTATTTTGGACTACAGAAAATTTTAAAGTGTCCATTGCAATCACATAAAATTTGCTTTTATAAACCCAATTACTGACAGATAGCATACCACACTATCACCATAATGTGGTATCTACTTATGAATGCATTCTCTAACTAGTTCTGATTCTTTGGAAAAAAGTTACCAGGAAGAGGGAAGGCTCATTGACATTCTCCTCATATTCTTGCGCTAGGATCTGAGGAGAATGTATATCCTTTGATCAGAAAGAGGAGGGTCCTTAAATGTCAAAGCAAGGATAGGCAGGTAATTTGGGATTTAGCCAACCAAATTGTGTTCTTATTGGTTTAAACCACAATACAAAATCATGGAACAACCTAACAGAATTTCATGCTGACTGGTTCATCACCCAGTTAAACATGACTCTCATTGTTTTCGTGAGGGAACCAGGGCAAACAGCGAAAAGTCAGCTACTGAAAGAAACAGCCACTTCACATCAGCAAAGTTCAAGACTAGCAGACTTCAAGAACGGCACCATCAAAATAAGAAGCTTCAATGGAAAAGAAATTGAACTAGAAGAAGAACTGGATAAGTACCAAATCGACAGAATAGGTGTTACTGAAACAAGACAAAAACAGGTGAGCTCTTTCTAAGCAACAAATACATGATGTTATATTCAGATAATAACAATCAGGGAAAAGGAGTAGCTATAGTATTCAACACTAAACAAGAATAATCTTCTTGAATAGCAGACAATATCAAGTAGAGTGATGTGGACAATATCAGAATTGGGAATTGGACAATGAGACTTATTTGTGCCTATGGTCCTACAGAAGATTCTACTAAGAAAGAAGTAGAGGAATTTTTTGAGGCATTAGAGCAGGGGTCTTCAACGCATGGCCCGCGGAGCTCTTTGCCGTAGCCTGCAGGCCATTTTAAAAAAATAACTACTTAACATTAAAACGCGATTAAATAAAAAATAATTTCAATGAAGCCTGCAGACCACTAAGCTATACTGCAGTATTTAGAATTGTAAGATGCTTTCCAGATTCACCAGGAACACAGTGCATTTGATACTTTACATAAAATCCTATAAAAATAAATATTAAATAGACATGCTTCTTCAGCCATCTACCAATGCCAAGTGGGACTTAAGTACTAGTACTAATGTCGCAGGTAGATGGCTGAAGCAGTAGTTTGTTCGAATGCACCTTCCAGATACATCTCGAAGGTTCTCGATACTTCGTTATTTTCATATAAATACAAGAGGATCTCATCCACAGTCAGTCAGTTGTGAACAGTGTGATATTCGTGTATAAGTGCACACAGATTCGTCGTGTCAGCCATAGCCTATTGTGGTTTTATATTGCCAGACTTTTTTCATTAGTGTGAGACATATTCAGTGGATAATAACTGTTACACAGCCATTTTGGATCGTTTTTTGGGTTCACCTTCCATCACTATGGCGTCTACAAGTAAAAAGCGTAAATCAAGTGATTATTGTCGGGTTTTAAATGAAAAGTACACCAATTTGTAATTTTTTGTGCCGATCGATGATAAGTCAGTGTGTTTAATTTGTCGTGAGCCAGTGTCAGTATCAAAAGAATACAATATAAAATGACACTATAAGGCAAAGCATCATAGTGTCATTTTATATTGTATTCTTTTGTATTGTATTCAATTTATATTATATTCAACTGATATCTTTGTCCAAAGCATGCATTCAATTTCGATCACCTTCAAGGGCAGCTTTGTGTGGACAAAATTAACAATCTCCAAATTGATTTAAAATGGCAGCAGGATACATTTAAAAGGCAGAGAGAAAATAGCGAAGTATGCGTCAAAGTAAGTTATGTAATAGCTGAAAAAACTGCTAAAAAATCAAAAGCCTTCTTGGACGGTGAATTTGTGAAAGGGTGTCTCATAGTTGCTGGGGGATATTCTGTGCTCAAATAATAAGAAAGTGTTTAAAAAAACGATTTGTTTGGGGTACCTGTAGCACTATGAGTCGAAAAACTTGCCAATGACATTGAAGGAACTTTAAAAAAACGGTCATCCGAATTTATGTCATATTCAATTGCTTTAGATGAGAGCACAGATGTGAAGATTACAGCACAACTGATATCTTTGTCCATGGCATTGATCAACGATTCAATGTGACAGAAGAACTGCTAGCGCCCGTATCTATGAAGGGAACGACGAAAGGCACACTGATATTCTTGAAGCCACCAAGAAGACTCTCCAGTGTTTTGACCTCAGCTTAACCAACCTTGAGGATGTGGAAATTGATGGTGACCCTGCTATGGTGGGAAAGAACAAAGGGATTGTTCCAGTAGCTGACTTTTCGCTGTTCACCCTGGTTCCCTGGCGTCGCCTGGTTAAACAAGGCGCCTGTTGTCTTCGCCAGGGAACCAGGGTGAACAGCGAAAAGTCAGCTACTGGAACAAATCTGAAAGCATACCTCAACTCAACATCACCAGAGTTAAAGATCGGTACTATCAACACAAGAAGACTGAATGACAAAGAAATGGAGCTAGCTGAGGAATTAGATAAGAACCAGATCGACATGATAGGGTTCACTGAAACAAAAAAGACAAAAACTGATGAGATCTTTCTGAGCAATAAATACAAAATGTTATATACAGGCAATGACAATCAAGGAAAAGAAGGAGTAGCCATAGTATTCAACACAAAATACGAGGCTAATCTACTTGAATGGCAGGCAGTCTCAAGTAGAGTGATTTGGGCAAATATCAGAATGGGGAACTGGACAATGAGGCTTTTTTGTGCCTATAGTCCCACAGAAGGTTCTACTAAGGTAGAAGTGGAGGAATTTTTGATGTGTTAGAAAAAGCAACTGACACAATGAAAAAGGAAAAGTTGGTTCTTGTTGGGGATCTAAATAGCAGAGTAGGAAATGATTGTCAGACATACAAAAATATTCTGGGAAAATTTGGAGAAAAGAGCAAAGCTAATAATAATGGCAAATACCTGTTGGATTTCTGCACAGGACATGGACTGGTTATTACTAACACCATGTTCCAACATAAAAATGTGCACAAATTCACATGGAGAGAAGAAGCAAGGAATAAGAAAAGTCTAATTGACTATGTTATTGTTGAAAGTGTTATTGTTGATGTTTTCTCTCTGGTATAGGATATCAGTGTGTACAGAGGATTTGAAATTGGAAGCGATCACTATTTAGTCTTGAGTAGGATAAAATTGAATTTCATTTTGAAAAGAATAACATGTAAGAAAGTTTTAAAGCGAATAAAAGTTGAGCAGCTCTCAGATGTGAACTGTAGACTAAAATACACAAAAATTGAAGAAAAAATGAAAGAGTTTGAGAACAGGAATGAAACCTTGGAGATTCAGTGGCAAGCCTTGAAGAAAACCCTGATTGATTCAACAAGAGAGGCATGTGGTGAGGTTGTCTGAAAGTGAGGTGGTAGAGAAAAATCAGAACTCCATTGGTGACACAGAAAGTTAAAGAGGCAGTGAAGGAAAAGAAGAAAGCATATCAAAAGTTCGTGGCAAATAAGTCAGCTTTTGCTCTTAGAGAACACAGAGACAACTGTAAGAAAGCGAAACACCGTGTAAAACCAGCTAAACAAAAGTCATGAGAGGACTTTGGCAAGATCCAAGAAAATAAATATCAAAAAGGTGGTAAGATATTCTGGAGGTTGTTAAAGAAGCTTAGAAATGGAGGAAAGAGTGCTGTAAAAGGAGTTAGAGGTGATAAAGGCGACATGAAAACACGAGATAAAGATAGCCCTGAAGTATGGAGTAATTAATTAGAAAAATTGCTAAATGAAACAAGCAGTGATAGCATAGTGGTAAAAAATACTCATCAGTCATACAGTCAGGAATACATATCTATACTTGAAGTACAAAAAGCCATCAAAGGCTTGAAATGTGGAAAGGCAGCAGGAGTAGATGATATTCAACCAGAAATGCTGAAGTATGGTGGTAAAAAAAGTCTTACAGTGGCTGCACTTCATAGTTCAGAAAGCCTGGACAGAGGGACGAATTCCCAATGATTGGAGTAGAGCTCTAATAGTACCCATATATAAAAAGTGAAATAAAACTGAATGTAAGAGTTACAGAGGAATTTCCTGACTGAGTGTTCCTGACAAGATCTATGCAAGTATATTTGAGATACAGTTGAGAAGAATTGTGAAAGAAAAGCTTGGTGAAGAACAAGCTGGATTCAGGCCAAATAGAGGCTGTCAGGATCAGATTTTCACTTTACAACAAATTTTTGAGAAAGCATGGGAATATAACAAAGATCTGTATTTAAGTTTTGTCGATCTGGAAAAGGCATATGACAAGGTGCGAAGAGAGAAGCTACTCAATACGCTACAGTTATTTGGTGTCAATGGGGCATTACATCAAGCAATACTTAGTCTGTATTTGAGTTGTAAGTCAGAAGTTAGAATTGAAGTACAGGAAGATGGTTTAATGTTAAATCTGGTATCAGACAAGGATGTACATTATCCCCTGTGTTATTCATTATCTATATGGATCACATTATGAAGGAAAGCGGTATTAAATATGATATCAGAATTGGAGATGTTAATGTCAGCTCTTTGCTTTATGCGGACGATGTTATACTTCTAAATAAATCTGCTACAAGTTTGCAAGATTCCCTGACTAAATTGAATAACTGTTGTAATAGATATGGTATGAAGGTCAGCATTAAAAAGACAAAGACAATGAAAATAGGTAGAATTGTTGAAAATGTCAACTGAACTGTGTTGTGAACGGGGAACCTCTGGAACAAGTAAAACATTTCAGCTACTTAGGCACGAATTTTAGTGAAGATGGTAAATTAAATATGGAAATAGACAACAGAATCAACAAAGCTGGTATGGTAGGAAGTCAATTGAATAAATTCATATGGAATAAGAGAGAAATTAGTCGGAACACTAAATTAGCTGTATACAAGACAGTGTTCAAACTAGTTTTAACTTATGGATCTGAGAACTATGTCAGAAGTAAAACACTTGACCAAAGACTAGAGACCGCAGATATGAATCCTGAGAAAGATTAGAGGCGTGAACAGATGGCATCAATCTGTTCATGCAATTGAAGATGAAAAGTTAGCAAAACAAGTGTTTTTTCCAGAATGGTAAGAAAAAAGATCCAGAGGAAGACCAAGATCTAGATGGACTGATACAGTAAAAAAGTGTCTTAGAATACAGAATCATAAGTTAAAACATTGAAGTATTGATACATCACAGATTAATTTCAAGAAAATTGTCGACAAGAAGTTAGTACTGATGTAACTTTTTCATTTCGTGGTATCATAATATTCTGTACACCTCCTGAGGTTACATGTCAGGAATTTGCTGATGGTCAGAAAGATCTGAATCAAAGTGTTTTTGAAAAGGATACCAAATGTGCTAGGCATACTACCAGTAAATATTGTGTTTGTTTGTAGGCATTAAATTAGAAATAAAACAATACGAAATCTTTTAGGAAAATTATAGTACAAACAGATGACGTTGCTAGCAAAACCATATTAAAACTTGAGATATTAAAAAATGCACTTTACATAACATGAAAGAATATGAAAACATCAGGACAACCATGAAGATGAGTATTTTCAGCATGCATCATAGTCTTTTGTCTTCTTTTTTTTTTAATAATTTAAATACTCTCTGTGTGAGAAGGAACACTATTAAGCATATTATTATTTTATTTATTTATTTTAATATTATTATTTTATTTATTTTTTTAAATTTTTAAATTTTTTTCAGGATGGGCTAAGTCAGTCTTGGAGTTGGTGTCAAATCCTGGAAGCTTAGATTCCTTCCACCTCTTCTAAAGAAGCAACCGGTTTATACACATACAAATGACAGAACACTCTATCCTATAAAAGTCAGTTACTGAAAGCCAATTGGCCAATTGGCCTCACATTTAAGTACAATAATGTAAACATATAATAACTGACACAAAACCAACAAAATAGGCTTGATGTAAAATAACATGCATGTGTCCCAAAAAAATTATGAATTAATGCAGTTGAAATTATTTGAAAAATGAATTGAAAAATAGCTGTTAATAAAAGAATAGTAATTAAATTTTGTGTTATATGCTAGCATTGTATCCTCCTGCACATGTTTTACAGGTGTGTCAAGGAAATAATGATGATGAACTGTAATTATTATGAAAATAATAATAAGCATCATTAGATACAGGGAGGATATAATTAAAATATATAAGTTTGTGAGAGGTTGTTACCAGATTAATGTGGAGTAGATTTTTCACATAGAACAAGAGACCAACTCTGGAAGCTATGTAAGAAGGACATGAGTGAGCAAGGGAATGAGAAGCAGTTCTCTGGATGGAGAGTGGGCTGATGAATGGAATGCAATGCCTGAGAGCATGGTGAGTGAATCATGAATGAATTTAAGGCATGTTTCAATGATCTTTTGTGTGAGATTGTATACCTCTCATAATGAGTCTTTTTGTCTCCATGGAAATCTAATGATAGTAATAATATCAAACAATCTTTTTTTTTTTAATAACTTACATGTCTCTATCATATCCCTCCCTTTTCTGCCTATCAACCAATTTCTGTAAGGAGCATTCCATAGACTAGTCCACCATCATGGTCACACTGGATCCTCTCCACATCTTCCTCATCCAGAAGACTAGGTGAAATGTCCAGATTCGTGCACAGTACTCCAAATTGGGACAGATCAAAGTCTTATAAAGAGGTATAATAACCATTTCATCTCTGCTTGTTAGCGTGTTCTTCAATAACCAGGTAATCCTATGAGCTATTTTAGCAATATAACCCTTAAACTTCACCTCCCTCTCCACTGGCATCCTGAAATCCCTAGCCACATCATTTCCTGCAGTCCAGTTCATGGATAACAAACAACAAATAAAAACTTAAAATAATAAAATATAAAGCATATAATCTTGATAACATTCACAGTATTATTGTATACTGTATGGTAAGCAAATAAATAAAGTATCCTTTCATTTCTGTAACTGAGAATTGTTTCCTGGATAGCATTTTTAAGTAAATGTCACTTTTTGTTCCTCCTTAACACCTTTTGCTACATATAGATATTTCACTAAGTTTAGCTAGCAAATACTATGTAAAATATTGAAAAACAACTTAACCTGTTAACATACAAAGACGTCTGTGACAAGTCTTTTGTTTATTGCACCAAAATCGATTTTGACATATCGCAGATGTTATGAAGTTCGCGTCAATTTCAAACAAATTTCACACAAAGACGTCTGTGACATATCTTTTGTTTACTGCACCAAAATTGATTTTGACGTATCGTAGACATTACGACGTTCACATCAATTTCAAATGCATTTAGGCAGTGAATATATATGCATATAAATTCTATTCACTAGTTAGTTTGTGTTGCAATTAATTATCATCCCTAATATATGTCTGCAAATATTTATAATATGTTAGCCGAAAGTGATATTGAAAGCAGAGAGGACAGTTTGGATAAAAACAGCGAGACAAATTTATATCATCAAAGTGTTGGCATTTTTGACTTGCCTAGCGACAGTAGCAGTGGAAGTTCGGTTTGAGGCATGTTCGCAAACGTTTGAGACCAATATCGTCTGGTAGCGATGATTCCAATGTAACAGAAAATGAATGGAATTGGCAAGAAAAGGAAAATATTCCTATTATAAAACCATTTACGGAAATTCCCGGCGTGAATGCAATTTCTTTGCTAAGATTTGGTGCAAATCCGACCCCTCTTTCTGTTTTGAAACAAATACTTTGTGATGATTTCTTTGACATGATAGTTACAGAAACTAATAGATATGTGGCTCAAGCAATAAACGAGGAAATTATTAAAAAGATTAAAAAATGGTATCCAATAACAAGTGACGAATTCCAGGCATATTTTGCATTATGTATAATTATGTCACAGGTAAAAAAATCTAATATAAACATATTGGTCAAAGAGGGCTGTAGTCAAGACACCCATATATTCAAAAATTATGGCTCGTAAACGCTTCTTGGCTATATCTCATTTTCTCCATTTCGTGGATAATGAAACAATAAAGAAAGACGACAAAATATGTAAAGTGTGAAATATAGTCGACTACCTGAAAATAATAAGTTTCAGCAATTATATACACAGATAAAAATGTAGTAATTGACGAATCCCTTATGAAATATAGAGGTCGACTAAATTATGTACAGTTCATTGCTAGCGAACGAGCATGATTTGGAATAAAATTTTACAAGCTATGTGAATCAGACTCTGGATATTGTTCAAAGTTCAAAATTTATACAAGAAAGGATAAAATTCTGGGAAGCGATACACCTGCATCTCAAAATATCGTCATGGAGTTGACAGAACTTATTTTAGGAAAAGGATATACGTTATTCTTAGATAATTGGTATTCGTCACCAGAATTATTTTATTTCTTGAGAAAAAATAGTACAAATGTTGTGGGGGACAGTTAGAAAAAATCGCAAGAATATGCTTAAGAAATTGACGACATATAAAATAAAAAAAGGCGAATCAAAAACTTTATCTTGTCAAGGAATTTTGTCATTATGTTGGCACGATAAGAAGGATGTTTACATGATAAGCACAAAGCATTCAAAAGAAGAAATGGTAGATACAGGAAAAGTAAGGAGAAGTAAGAGGGGCGATGAAGAAAAAGTGATAAAACCTAAATGTGTTCTTGAATACAATTGCGGAATGGGCGATGTTGATAGGCAAGACCAACTACTTGCTTGTTTTCCAATTATGCGAAAATGCGTCAAAGATTACAAGAAAATATTTTTCTATTTACAATGCTTATATTTTATATTCCAAACTACCCAATACATCAAAACTAACAATAGTCAATTTCCGTTTCAACGTAGCAGAAGATATGTTGTCAAACATATCTTTACCTAATTATAGTACCCATGGACGTCCATCACAAAAGGACTGCCCAATTAGACTGCAGGCAAAAAATTGGGCACATTTCCCTGAACATATACCCCCTACTGATAAAAAGCAACATCCAGCAAAGAGATGCCATGTATGTGCCAAGCATAATGTAAGAAGTGAGACTACATGGCAATGTAAAAAATGTTTGATACCGTTACATTTACCTAAGTGCTTAGAAAAGTATCATAGCTTGCAAAATTATTAAAAATTAACGAAATAAATCACATGAATTAAATAAATAGTAGTTTTATCTGTTCCAACTTTAAAAATCATTTATATGTCAAAGGGTTAAGGATGCTATCTTGTAATATACATAAAATGTTAGCTCTGTATATAATTTAAAAAGCTGTGTCACTAAATAAGTCTAGTCCTAAATCTTATCAGTGTGAAAATATGCATTGCATATTTATCATATAATATTAAAAACAGAACTTAACCAACTATAGCATTCCACAAACATAAGAAATAAAGAAATTTCATTTGTTATTTTTTTAATGTGAATTCCACCCATGAAAGGTTGTAAATATGCTGAACATTAGTACCAAGAGCAGGATAACTGCTAGGTAATCTGGAAGCCCTGCAGCAGAGACCAAACATGGCAATTTTCAAAGACACTTCATGTCTCCAATAAACAAGACATTCATAACGTCTATCATGGTGGGATTTGACCTTAGCTTGATGGTTAGCTAGCTGTGCAAGAAATGAACAGATCTCATACTTTTACTGAACTGGTCTTGCATATTAAAATCACTATTTTCCAGTATTAAACCACTCACAAAGAAGTCAAAAAGAAATTATGTTGCAATTCAACTAGTTTTGTGAAAAAATTTTGTTTCACTTCATCAGAAAATAGCATGAATAAATTAACAAGTATATTCGTAGTAGCCTCACAAGCCAACTACGAATATACTCGTATGTCGATTACCGACCTCCTATACCAAGCACGAGTTAACCCTTAGTATAAGTACCTTAATTTGGACCCTTCACTTGTGAATAAAGTGAGAGCACTTCTAGGGGCTTGGTAGAAGGTATTTTGCCTCAGAAGCCAACTACGAATATACTCGCATGTCGATTACCGACCTCCTATGCCAAGCACGAGTTAACCCGTAATTTGTAAATCAAATTAAAACTAATAAAATCAATAAAAATAATAAAATGAAATCAATAAAATAAAAAACAATTTATTCAAATTACGAATGATACACTTTAAAACAATTTTCCATGCACAATGGTGGTTTTTCCTGGCAAACAGGACAATAATAACGTGTTTCGCGTCGTTGTTTGTTTCGTGTACACACTCGGCATGGCTTTGTCAGGCGATTCTTTTTTTCTGTAGGTAGTAAAAGTTACAAATAATGAAGATCCCGAATCCTGCTGATATTCTGTGATGCTGTAAGCTCATCCATTCCAACAAAAACTGAGATAAATTGATCTCTAAATTTTAACGCAGTCATTGCATTTCCAGTAATTATATTATAAAATTCATGCGCATTTTTAAATGTATATATCAAAAATGCGTATTGCCAATTACTTTGGCCATCTAATTGTCTTTCATAAGGCGGAATAGTAAGAAAGCATTTGATCAGAAAGATCGATGTCTGACATACCCAAATTATAGTCCCTAACGATATTTGGTTTTAACTGAATTTTACCATTCCGATTTTTCACTTCAACCATTTCAAATTTGTGCATATTTGAAAAGGAAAGAACTTCCCTCTTATCCTTCCATTTGCGATGATGAATTCATTAAATTCATCATCGCTCATATTAGAGTATGCTTCTAATTCTTTATCAGTAAGTTTTCTTTTACTGGTCATGGAGTAACTGAAGGTTTTTAGAGACTAGATGCAATAAACACAGTTGTCAGCGCATGTAATATATAGGTGGGGTGATACGAGATTACTCTTTGGTGTATGAAACAAAATTCTGTCTGATAAGCCAGCTACGAGATTACTCATAGTGACCTTGAAGACATGAAAGCGCTTGGCGTGCAGGAACAAACTATGCCTGAGGAGTGTGGCAGCAAACATGTTAAAAAACTACAAGCAAAGTAATAACAGTTAACATTTCTAGTGAAGAACATTTGAAATGTTTAAACAGTAGAAAGTGTGCATTCGCTGTTACACTGGCTGCTGGTTCATGGGTTGCTGAATACTGCTCTTAGATACAAGTGTCTTGATGGATTAAGGAAAAGGAGATCTCATGTAAAATCGTCCCATGTTTTTTTGTTACACTGTGTAAATACTCTTGAGTAAAAGTAGTAATCAATATGGAGGATTTCAGTTTATTGTAATTTTACTAAATATTTTGTATCTGTTGTATGTGCTGCAAGCCCTGATTTGTGCTTTCTTTCATTCTCAATGTCCTTGATATGTTCCAATTGGCATATCTCCCCAGATCTACCAGTTTGTCCTATATAATGTAGTCCACAACTGCAACTGATCTTGTAGACACCTGATTTTTTAAGTGACAGATATGGTTTAGGAGGTTTCAGATGACTGGAGATTTTGTTGATTGGGAAGAAAGCGACTTTGAGATTTTTTTGACGAAGCAATATGCTTGTTTATTTGTGATTAATTGTATATACATGGGAGAATCACTGCTCCTTTATATTCTTAGTTTATTTGTTCTTCTGTTTGTTTTGAAAGTTGAGATAGAATTTTTTTGAGTAATGTTCTATTGCAGCCATTTTTTTGTAAGGACAGAATTAAGATACTGTAGGTCTTGGTTTCTTTTATCTATATTTGTGGAAATTCTGTAGGCTCTATCATGTAAGGAATAGATGAAGCCTATTTTTTGTGCTGGATAATGATGAGAAGTTGCATGTAGATAATGTCCTGTGTTAGTTGGTTTCCTGTAGACTGAGAAGTTGAGTGTGTTTTGCTTTGATATCTCAACTAATGTACCCAAAAATGGTAAAGACCTATTTCTTTCTAATTCAACTGTGCATTTGATTTGAGGATGAATGTTTTTCAGGAAGGTAATGAAATCTTCTAATTAGGAAGAACTGAGTCAGATGATAAAAATATCATTGACATATCTTTGCCAAATTTGTGGTTATGTTCCTTGATACTAGAGATTATTTTTTCAAACCACTTCATGAATAAGTCAGCTAACATAGAAGAGGGGGGGATAGTCCATAGCTAATCCTTCTTTCTGTTCAAATAAATCTTCAAATTTCAAAAAAGTGCTATTATTGCAATGTTTAAAAAGGTCCACTGTGTCCAGTGGGAATATTTCCTGAAGTATTTGTATGATTTTTATTCTTGGTACATTTATGAAAAGATTTACTATGTCTAGGCTTGTGTTATATCAGTAAGAAGTCAATGTGATGCCTTTGATATTTTCTGTGAAGTGTATTATTGTGTTCTTAACATAAGAGGATGTTTGCCACATGTTTAGATAACAAAAAAAAATGGAGAGAATCTTGCATCAACAATTGGTCTCAATGGCAAGTTTTGTTTATGCAGTATAGGGACTCCATATATTCTAGGTACAAGAGGATGTCTAGATTTCAGGTTTGTTTTTGTTTCTTCAGACCAATTCATCATACTTTTTTTATTATATTATTAGTTTTAGTATTGAAATATCTAGTAGGATCTCATTCTAACTTTCCATAGGTGTCTAGGTCTTCTAGGGGTGATTTCATCTTTTCCGTGTATTCTGTGGAGTTCAAATTGACTGCTGAGTTGCCTTTGTCAGCTTTCAGTATTACGATGTTTTTGTCCTTTTTAATGTTATTTAAGGCTATTTAATTCTACTGTTGTGATATTCTTGTAAAAGGACAGAGGCTGTTTGAGGCTTTTTTCCACATTTGCCACGATATCTAATTTAGGAATCTTACTTTGGGTAATCACAAAACTGAATTCATAGGAAAGGATGTTCATTTCAGGATCAGATAACTTTTTTTTTGAAGACTTGTTGATAACTATTTTATTGTATGGTAATCTATCACATTATTGTTGTTTCTTTCACTGATAAAAAGAAAAAGAAAAAAAAGAAGAAGAAAGCTTCTTCTTCATTCTTTCTTTAGTTACAGTACTAATGTATTCTGATTTTTCATATGAAAGTTTGTCCAAACTATTCCAAATGTTTGTGGGGAGAGAAGGACATAAATCTGTATGAAGAGTATATGTTAGGCTGTCTATTTTTGAAAGCTCATACCTTGTGTGCACTATATGTTCTTTGAGTAATGAGACTTCCATGTATCGAAAAATGCTTAATGCATGCTCAATAGTGAACTGCTGGTGCAATTTCAGAAAACAATGGATGACACCACTGTCTCTACACCTTAACAGAAATGTTAATCTACTGAAGAACAATTTCCACCACTCACAAGGAAATCAAAAAAGAAATTATGTTTTAATTCAACTAGTTCTGTGAAAAAACTTTGTTTCACTTCATCAGGAAATAGCATGAATAAATTAAAAAACTACACACAAAGTAATAACAATTGTATGCAGCACATACAACAGATACAAAACATTTAGCAGAATGGCAACAAACTGAAATGCTCCACAATGATTGCCACTTTTACTCAAGAACATTCTTTGAATGTTCATTTCAAGCTGAAATGAACATTATTTACAAATGAACATTCATTTCAGCTCTGATTCATTTCTGATACTTCATTCAGCTGAAATGAAGTATCCTCCACAATGCATCAAATCTGGTCTTCCTTAATCCATCACAACACATTTGGATCTACTAACAGTATACAGCAACCCATGAACCAGCAGCCAGTGTAACAGCAAATGCATGTTTTCCATTGTTTAAATATTTTTAAATATTCTTCACTAGAAATGTTAACTGTTATTACTTTGCTTGTAGCATTTAATTTATTTGTGCTATTTCCTGGTGAAGTGAAACCACGTTTTTTCACAACTAGTCGAATGAAAACATTATTTCTTTTTACTTCTTTGTGAGTGGCTTAATACTGGAAAATAGTGATTCTAATATGTCGTTTCTCCACATAAGCTTACAGAATGGTCATATAATTTTATATTATTAAAAGTATAAAATGTAAAACTTACTTATAATAAGTACTGTTATTAAAGAAATTCTGCATGGTCTCTGCTTCTAAGGTTGCTGAAGATATAATAAGCCTCAGATCCTTTCTTTTATTCAGGATTTTTTTCAAAAGACCAAGCACAATATCTGTGTACAGAGTGCGTTCATGTGCTTCATCTACCATAAGTACAGAATAAGATCTCAAAAGGGGATCAGCCATCATTTCTCGAATCAATATACCTTCAGTCATATACTGGAAATTAACCAAAAAACACTATAATCATTAATGCACATTACATCAAAATCATTAATATTTTTAATCAAAATCTTTTTAATTCCTAAACTTGACAAACATTTTAATCTTTTCAGAGTTTTCTAGTAATTATTTGAACAATAACATTTTACAAAAAAATTCACAGTGAGCTATCAAGAAATGAATGTGATTGTTGTGAGTAGATTTAATTAAACTCTCATTAACTTTCAAATTTTGTGTCAAACAACCAACTTAACTTATATTTCTAAACAGCACACTGAGACGTCCTTCAATTCTTGTTCAGGATGTAATTTTCAGAGCTGGAGAGCATCCATTTTGAAGGGTGGTTGATTTAGTAATTTACAGGTTTTCTAATTATTTATAGCATGAATGATTTGAAAGGAAAGAAATATACAATGAGAGAAGATATAGAAGAGTTGCTGGAAGAGTAATTATTAAGGCAAGGACAGCATTCACAAAAACCATGCAGCCTATACCACCTGTGTTACATTGCTGTCCATCCATTCATAAACTGTGTCTTTAACCAGCTTCCTTAACTATTCCTGAGATACTAAATGGTCTATAATTTGCTATTTCTGTCTTTGGAACCTCCTTTATATAATGGAATTATCTTGCCCTCTTGCACATTTTGTAATGCTCATATGCTATCCAGTCCCACTGCTGTATTTGCATTGATATAATCTTGGTATGCAGAGCACTGCCAGTTCATCTATCACAATATTATTATTATTATCTGAGACCTCCAGGGAGTCAAGGACTCATTGAGGAGGCTATAAATCACCCAAACCAGCTATCATGCTTTCCCTTAAATTCATTCATACTAGATGCACTCACTACGACTCGATTATAAAGAAAATTTTCATCAGACAATATCCTATAACATCCATTCAAAAGTTTATAGACCTCCATCATATCACCCCTCTTTCTCCTGGTAACCAGAGTCTGTAATTCACATACCTGCAAATCTGTCCTCCAACTTCCATAATCTGGATATAATCTTTGTTACTCTTGCACTCTTTCCACAGCTTTTTTATCCCATTGGAATCTGGGAGACCAAATCTATGCACAATAATCCATGTGTGATCTTATCAAAGCCTTATAAAGAGGCAAAATGATTTCCTTATCCTTTACATGTCAAGGTTTGCTTGAACATTGCAATTATCCTCTAAGTTGTATTTGCAACTTTTGCTATGTGACCTTTGAACTTCAAATTCCTATTCACCAGAGCCAAGATTCCTTCTCTTCAGTTTCTTGTGGCATAAGCCTGCTAATATAATATGCCGCTGGAAATCTTGTCATGCCAAAGTGCTTAACTTTACATTTACTAACATTAAACTGACAGCCATGTTTGTTTGTCCAAATTTCCAGCCTATTCAAATCATTTTGTAAGTACTGAATATCAGCAGCATCTTGATTGACCTGCCAATCTTCGCATCATCAGCAAGCAATTGCATATCTTATGTTAGACCCTGCCTGATGTCATTAATGTATAGATCGAACAGTAATGGCCCAAGGACTGAATCCTGAGATGCACCAGTTTATATTCAATCCTGAAATCAAGAGTTTATATTCCAATCCCATATTCTCCAGTTTATGCAACAGCCTTTTGTGTGGTATCCTATCAAATGCCTTAGAAAAATCCAACATTATCATAATGTATCCATTCCCTTTATCCAACTCAGCCATAACATTGTTATAAAATATGAGAAAATTGCTAAAACATTACCTTTCTTTAGTAAACCCATGCTGCTCCTTGCAGAGTATAGCTTGTTTGTCTACCCATTTCTGTATGTGAGTTCTTACCAACTTCTCTAAAATCTTCACTACCACACCAGAGATACTGATAATAAATTACCACCTAGCTTATTCTTATAATTACATATGCAATCTATTTCGCCTTGTTGTAGAACTTTCTCTTTTACCTCCCCAGACATACTTAAAAGGTCCGAACCCAAAGCATATTTTTTCACCCCCTCCGCCACATACCTAACCATGTTCGAAGACATTCATATCATTATCACATCTGCATACCATAGCATATTCTTACATTATTCGGTCAAATTGGCAACTGCAATATCATCCACCTGGATGATACACTCTTGCAAAGCAATCGGTTAGCAAATAAACTATTTTTTCTGCTTCTGTGACTTTCCTACCACTGGCATTAATTAAACTTATTCCTTCATCATTCTTCCTCTTATTTCTGGATTTCCTCTGGCCTTTGCGGATATGACAAACTGATGTAAGAAATGTGGTAGATTAAATGGAGGTGCTCAGCATACTGAGAAATATCAATGTGAATACAGTAGTGGAACTGGATGGAATGTCAGCCAGTGTTATGAGAATGTGCAAGAGATCTAGCAGTGCCTCTGACCAAGTGGTTTAAGTCACAGCTCTAGCAAGGTTCTGAAGGAGTGGAAAGAGGTTTGTTCCATTCTAGGAACAAACCTCTTTCCAAAAACAAAACAAACAAAAAAGACAAGATAGTTCCATTAAAGGAAGCTCCAAAGACAAAAGTAGCAAATTACAGACCAGTTAGTATCCCAGTAGTTAAGGTACTGGAAAAGTTGTTTAACAGTAGAATTCACAAATGGGTGGATAAGAATGATTCTCTGTGATAGGTAGCATGGCTATGCAAAAAGGGAGGTGTTGCCTTAGTAATTTACTCACATTTTGTACCAGAGTGAAGCTGAGCTGGATAAGGGAAACTTCTACACTATTATGATACTACAGTATTTTGTAAAGGCATTTGGCAGAATATATAGAAGAACTATTACATAAGTTGAAGCAAATGAGAATGGATGTGAAGTTGACAATATGGGAAAGAGTTTTCCAAAGTAAAGTGAATGGGAATGAGAAGTGGTTTAGTACCTTCAAATGAATGCTGGCCAGCAGTTCCTCATGTGAATATAGGCTTGAGAGAAATTGGAGGAATGATATTGGCCAGTTTAGTGGAACAGCACTGCACTCATGAAAATACTTCTGTAGATTTGTCAATTAGGTAAAAACAGTACATGTATGGGACAGTAACTGCAGAGAGAGAGAGAGGAGAGGGAGAGAGTGAGAGAGAGGGTGTGTGTGTGTGTGTGTGTGTGTGTGTGTGTGCATGCGTTCACACACGCAAGAAAGGGATCAGGTAACTAGACTGCTCCTGTTCTGGATAACATCAAGCCTTTTTAGAGAGGTAATTAGTGTACCACCCCACATTTAAGAGTATTCTCAGATAGGGTAGATTTGGGATTTATACAGTTAGAAGTTGTAGAGAAGAGAAACCTATATTGTCTGAGTGAAAAAGGATACACAATTTCTGAAGGCAGAGATAGCTATTGATAAGATGTTTATATACAGAGAGAGAGAGAGAGAGAGAGAGAGAGAGAGTGTGCAGAGGTGTAAGTCTAACCTAGAAGAGATAAATGATATCAGATGAGATCTGATATCACCTTGCAATGAATATGCTGATATGGCAGAGAGATAGTGAAATAAATTTATATACAATAAGAGGGAAATTAGCTAAAACTCTAAGCTAGTAGAATAAAAAACAATAATCCAACCAATTTTATCTGATAGATCTGAAAGGGGGTTAGAAATAAAAGAGATGACTGAAAGCTAGTAATCACAGATATGACAGTTCTTAGAATAATTAGAGGAGTGAGTACATGGAATCAATGGTAGAATCCCATGTACTCACTCCTCTAATTATTCCTCTGTATTCATGAACTAATATAAGATATTAGTACTCTGTACTAATATCAGAAAGAAACTTCACAGCATTATCATTCAAGAATGCATGAGCAGCTAATCATGCAGGTCCCAACCAGGGTACTGATTTTTTCTAAATATCAAACATAGATAGACCTGACGATTTCATAAAAGGAATATAGCGTAAAAGAAAAAAACGTGAATTTATGCCACTGAATACCCCATCACCACTTTTCAATTTCTGATTTCCCTATTGCAAGGATAAGGCCTTCCCTACATTCTTACTGTTATTTCAAATGGAGTGATAATACCTTGACATCATATGCTAGAAAGAGGAGTGCAGTAAAAAAAAAAAAGGAAGGTGCCATAAAATGTTTAAAATTACAAAGGGTTTATAAAAAGGTTAGGAACCACTGAACTAATTTAAGGTGGTCAATTGAGCCAGTTTGGCTCGACTGACCACAACTGAGGCAAACTGGCCCAACCCTCCTTCAGAGCAAGGATAAGGCCTTGTTTGTTTTCTGGACAGGAATTTCGAGCAGCAATGCATTTCCTTATTGCATCCCAAATGTGTTCTATGGGGTTTGAGATCTGGGAAGTGTGCTAGCCACTGAATTCAATTAATATCTTACTTCTCCAGAAGTATATCCACTGCTCATTACAATGTGGTGTGGCATTGTCATCCATAAAATGAATTCTTGGCCTACAGCACCACGGAATAACTGAACATACATTAAAGAACTTTGTTGCAATATTGTTCACCAGTCATAGTTCCTTTTTTCAGCACTTGTAGCTCAGTGCATCCTCCCCACATAGGGTTGCCAGATTTTGGAAAACCAAATACGAGACAATTTTGGTGAGTCTGAAAATATTACAGGAACAAGTTTGCTGTTGCAATCATTAGAATTAAAAGAATGATGACGCTTTATGCCATAGTTATTTCGGCAGCAATAACTTTTCTTTCATTGCTGGTATTTGGTTTTACAAAATAAGCATCAATACTTTTGGAACTGGAACTCGAAATGCTCAATTTGTGTTTCTGAGTGTTAATGTATTGTGTAATATCCGATCGTCCGCACATGTGCAATACTAAATGTTTATCTACAGATTTTGCATTCAACTTCGTTGTTATGTTTTCCTTTTGCAATAAAAGTTCATTCTTTCAAATAGTCATAGTTAAAAAGGAACTTTCATTTTGGCATTGTTAAGGACTTAAGGAAAGAAACAAAATTTAATTTACCTTTGTATAATTAATAAAGAAAATTAATTTACCTTTAATTATATATTTTATGTATTAACCAAATATCGCACATTCAAAAAAAAGGCGAGATATTATTTTTTTAATAATTATTGAAATAACATCCACATACTATACTGATACCGTACCGCACGATGTCTAAATAACAACTGTTTGAAAATAAGCAAATGCAATATATCTGTACAGAATTATAAATAAAATACTTATACTAAATAAAAAGCGACCAATGAAAGGGACCAATGAAAGAGACCGTTGCAACCATGCTGCCACCATAAACTGTAAACACAATTAATTTCCTCAAATTGTCAGTTTTTATGGCTTACAAATCAATTTAAGTTGAATCATTCAAAAAGAATATTGAAAATTATAATTGCATCTTTTCCTTAAAATACAGGACATTAGGCTATCCCTACATGTACAATATGGGACAGCAAAATTTGACGTAAAATACAGGACACTCCCGTATATATGGGATGTCTAGCAAGCCTATCCCCACACCACGACTCCAGCACTGTCGGTATCTATTCCTTTAAAAAACATCCTGGCAATGGTAAGCAGTAACACTTTCAAGCCAGATAAGGTGTCAATCTAGAATCAGAGGAAACACTAAAATGACTCTTATCTGTAAAGAGCACATTAGCCCACTGGTGTCTTCCCAATTTTTATGAATACAACACCTAAAACCGTACTCTATGATGAGCTGTGGATAAAGGGACACAGACTGCAAGCCTTTGGGGTGTACAGGTCTACTTGTCACAGACATCTTACCACAGTTTATCAAGATACCTGCATACCTGTGCTTGAATGGAGCCAACTTGCAAGCTGACCTACCATAGTGCATCGATTACATTTTGCTGTTATGATCAAAAATCTATCTTCGTGCTCCATGGTAAATCACTAATTCTGGCCTTGTTCAAACTTTCCAATAATTCTTCCCTATGTGAAATCATGTAGATGTCTTTGAAACATTACAGGACATCCAAGTTTTCAACTTTATTCCTTCATGAAGAGCTTCTTCATTCAAACACAATATGCTTAGCACAGTCTTTTGCCTTTTATCGTGTGGAGTGCTACCATGTGACCCCTTTGCTCACGATTTGAAAATTTGAATGTGTACCTGCTTTCTACTCAAAATCATCATCTATACAAATTTCACAAGCTGATTTGCCTGAATTTGTGGTTGTAATTTTCAGAGAAATATTGTTCTTCCTTAGGTTTTGGACACCTCTCTCTCTCTCTCTCTCTCTCTGTGTGTGTGTGTGTGTGTGTGTGTGTGTGTGTGTGTGTGTGTGTGTGTGTGTGTGTGTGTGTGTGTGTGTGTGAATAATTGTTACTGGAGAAAATATAAAAACGTGATTGGTAAGCTCAAGAACATACAAAACATGGACAAGTAGGGTAACTAGAATGTCAAAAAAAGGCAAAATCAGATGAAAGAAAATGAGCTGAACAGATCAATGGAAATCCTAAAGAGCCCTTTTTTTTGCGACAAATAAAAGAAAGAATGATTATGGTAGGATTAGCTGTATACAAGACAGTGTTCAAACCAGTTTTAACTTATGGATCTGAGAGCTGTCAGATGTAAAACACTTGAACAAGGACTAGAGACCACAGATATGAGAGTCCTGAGAAAGATTAGAGGCATGAACAGATGGCATCGATGGCAATATCATATTAAAAACGAGGATATTAGGAAAGAACTTGACATTGTCAGCATCCAGGAATGCGTTAGCAGAGCTAATCTCAGGTGGTCACTTAAACAGAATGGGCGAGTAAAGATTAGCAAAGCAAGTGTTCTCTGCCAGGTTGGCAGGAAAACGGCTCAGAGGAAGACCAAGATATAGGTGGATTGATACAGTACAAAGTGATTTAGACGATAGAAATATAAGATCTGATAATGTTGGAGGCTTGACAAGTAACAGACTGATTTAGAGGAAAATTGTAGATAGGAAGTTAGTAATGATGTAAATTTTTCATGTAGTACTATCATATCCTGTACACCCCTTGAGGGTACATGGCAGGAATTTGATGATGATGATGAACTTTAATGATTACTGATGGTAGAGAGGTGACAAAAACAGAAGTAACAGTTAAATTACTAAGTAATCACTTTGTGAGGATGTAAAATCCAGGTAGAGACAATGCAATGACAGATGCTACAGGGATTGATGTAGAAATGGAGTTATGAGCTGTAGGTGAATAGGGTATCACAAAACTTTAATGCAAATACTACCATAGGATTAGGTTATATAGGATCATTGTTTTATGAGAAGATACAACAAAACGTATTGATTCCGATCAGATTGTTTAAGCTTCAGCTCTGGCAGGGTTAAATAGTAGTGCAAAGAAGGCAAAATACTTCCATTACCCATTGGAGGATCAAGCGAAAGCAAATTATAGACCACTCAGTATCCCAGGAGTAGTGATTAGGGTATTGGAAAAGTTGCTTAAGAACAAAATTCAAGAATGGATGGATGGGGAACAGCTTCATTAAGGATAAATCTTGCCTTAGTCATCATCATCATCTTCCCTATACCCTCTTTTACCTTGAGGTGTCGAGGGTCCATTGGTCATTGGACCTCACTCCGTTTACAGGATAAGGTGGTCAGCCTTATGCCCCGGTGTATCCTATGGCCTGTAGTGTTGAGTTCTGAAGGCCAGTTTGCCTGCTTTGCGGGATGAAAAACTCCAGAATAAACTGGGGAAAAAACCCTGCTGTCCACGCCCAAGACTGGCTAACTTGGCTATGGCTGAGGAAGATCCTTCAGCTCCTCACGTCACCGACTGGAATCGAACCTAGGACACTCCTTCCCCAGGCATATGGTTGAGAAGCGCACAGCCACTAGGCTAACCGCGTGGACTCTTGCCTCAGTAATTTACTTATTTTATATAAGTAAATTACTTATAAAACTTTGTATTATATTAATTACTTTATATAATAAAATGACAGCTCAGGTGAATAAAGGAAATTGAAACCATGATAGTAATGGATTTTGCATGGGTATTCAACAGGATAAAATACAGAAATCAATTATGATATAAACTGGATCAAATGGGGATCCAGTTTATATCATAAACTGGATCCCCAACATGAAGTGACAAACAAATATAAAAGGGTACTATAAGGCATAGCATTAACCAGAAGTATGCACATGACCAGTAGTTTGTGGTAGGGCTCTATACTCAAGCTTCTGCTATTTGATTCATAATTTCATCAAGTAACAGTTTTGGCATAATTTTTATGCCAAAACTGTTACTTGGGTTAAGAACATCAAGTTCAAGAGGTAAGTGAAAAACATAGCAAAAGGTCTGTAGAATGCATCCAGTAAAGATGCCTTCCTTACAGTTTGAAGGCCTGTGTTAGCTGACAGCAGAAAAGAGAAATGTAACGAAACACATACATTACTAAAAAGGTTTTACAGAATTGATGCAGAAGAAACTTTTTAATAAATAACAAGAAAGGAAAGAAGACGAAGAGTTCACCACAAGAAGGTGCAAGAACAAGATTTTCTGCTTGTAGAGTAGTGAAACAGAATGTTTCACTACCAGAGGTAGTTATTTGTCAGTGAATACGTGCTTTGTCAGTGAATAAGTTTAAGAAGCAGAGGTTTGATATTACTCTGTGAATAATGGTTAGTGTAAGGCCTCCTGCAATGAGGCAGCATAAAGTATGATAATTTAATAATAATATGTGCATATATATTCTATATGTTGCTGAAATATATAATCATGTGACCTGCTAAGTGAATTATAAAATATTAATGGTAATAATTCCAGAATGAAATTAGAATAATATAATTATATTGAAATTAGAATAACATAATCATAACTAAATTAGAATAACATAATTATATTAATGTCATTATTGCTTATGAAAACAGCTTGAAATTAAAAAAAACCTGCCTTTATTTTAGTCTCTTTAGCACTATAACAGTCGTCAAACCGAATACTGTAGCCAACTTCATTACCTATGAAAGTCCCTCTTTCGTCTGCAACTCTGTTTGCAAGCTGTAAAAACAAATAATTTAAAGTAAGATTTAGCAGCATCATAAGAGAGTGAATATTAAATAAAGAAGGTTTCATAAATATAGGAAAAATTTAAGTACCCCTGAATGTGAAAATATTTAGAAAAGGAAAAAGGGAAAAAAAAAAACAAAAGATAGAAAGAAAGAAAAGCATTGAGGACGACAACAATTGATGAGCACTGCAAGTACAATAATGAGATAACTAATAATTAAGGCATTGAAAGTGTAGACTAGAAATATAAATTAAATAAACTTTAATATATACTTTCCAATATTTCGGGAAATGTCACGTTGCCATCTTCTTGGGAACTTAATACAAAGACAAGTGCACGCAAGTACTACATAACAGCAAATGAGAACCGAAGCTAGGAAGCCAACGTTTTCTTAAAGTCCTGATGATGCCCCTGGTGGGCTATATTAGTAGTTCTTGGCCTTTGGGCTGAAGTTCTTCTGATAAATGTTTCCCAAATTTGGGACAGTCTCATGCATCCAAATTTGTTGAGGTTTGGCATGTTCCTAAGGGCTGAGGCTGATTCCATGAATAGTCTTTCATATTTGAACTTGCTGCAGTGTATTACTGTGGCTTTCTTCCATCTTATTCTGTGGCGAGTATCCAGAGCATGGTCTGCAAGCCCAGAGTGGCTGTACTGATCAAATCAGATGCAATCCTTGTGTTCTGATATTCTGATATTTGCTGTCCTGCCTGTTTGGCCAAAGTAGGGCAATTTACAGCTGCAAGGGACCTGGTATACACCAGGTAGGTCTAGGGGAAGTGGTTGGTCTTTAGTGGAGCGGATAAGGGATGCCAATTTTTTATATGGTCTGTAACAAGTGGTCAAGTCATGTTTTTTTAAGATTTTGTTGATTTTTTCCAAGGTGCCTCGGATGTAGGGAATGGTGATGGATTTAGAGTAATCTTTTTTGTGAAGGGGGGGGGTGGATAACTGGTTAAAGTATTTTTTGGATTCTTTTTGGGGGGGGGGGAGCCATTGGCTGAGAAAGTGTCATGGATGTGATTTAGTTCAGTGGTTAGGGGCTGATCATTTGAACAGATTATTTTGGCCCTGTTGAATAGTGTCTTAATAACTCCATATTGTTGTGAGGAGGGGGGGGGGGTGTGATGGGATTGTTGGTGAATGTATCTGCCTGTATGGGTGGGTTTTCTATAAACTGAGAAAACCAAGTTTCCATCAGGTTGGCTGGTGACTAGTGTGTCTAGGAAGGGGAGGTTATTGTTTTCCTCTTTTTTCAGGGTGAACTTGATTCTAGGGTGTTGGTTGTTTAAATGTGTTAGGAAGGAGAGGAGTGAATCTGGGCCATGTGGCCAAATAGCGAACACATCATGAACGTAGCGAAGCCATATGGTAGGTTTTTATGGGGCTGAGTTTAAGGCTTTCTCTTCAAAAGTCTCCATAAAGAAGTTGACCAAGGGTGGGGAAAGTGGTGAACCCATGGCTGTCCCCTCTATCTGTTTGTAGAATTTTTCCTGCCAAACGAAATACCCTTAGTTCATTGTAAACTGAAATAGGGCTGATATATCGGGAAGAAATTTAGCTTGGATTAGCTCTGAGGTTTCTTTGAGGGGGACATTCGTGAATAAGGAGGAGACGTCAAAACTGACCATTATGTCATTATGTTGGAGTGTAAGGTTTTCTATACCGACTTTGAAGTGGGCTGAGTTTTTTATATGTGATGGTGTGTTGCTAGTATAGTGTGAGAGCGCTTTGGCTAAATGCTTGGCTAGTTTGTAAGTGGGGGAATCAATGCCATCCACTATGGGACGTAATGGCACGTTTTCTTTATGTATTTTTGGGAGCCCATATATGCGGTGGGGGGGGGGGGGGTAGAGTTATATGGTTTTAGTCTGTTGGTAATCTCCACAGGCCAAGAAGTGACCTTCTTAAGGAGCCTATGGAGTTTTCTAATTTGAGAGTTGGTGGGATTGTATTCAATAGGGAGGTAAGTGGCTCGATTTAATAGTAAAGCCTTAAGCTTACCTGTGCAGTCATTAAGATTAAGTACCACAGTGGCGTTCCCCTTATCTGCTTTGGTGATCACCAACAGACTAAAACCATATAACCCTCCGCATATATGGGCTCCCAAAAATACATAAAGAAAATGTGCCATTACGTCCCATAGTGGATGGCATTGATTCCCCCACTTACAAACTAGCCAAGCATTTAGCCAAAGCGCTCTCACACTATACTGGCAACACACCATCACACATAAAAAACTCAGCCCACTTCAGAGCCAGTATAGAAAACCTTAGACTCCAACATAATGACATAATGGTCAGTTTTGGCGTCTCCTCCTTATTCATGAATGTCCCCCTCAAAGAAACTTTAGAGCTAATCCAAGCTAAATTTCCTCCCGATATCTCAGCCCTATTTCAGTTTACAATGAACTCAGGCTATTTCATTTGGCAGGAAAAATTCTACAAACAGATAGAGGGGACAGCCATGGGTTCACCACTTTCCCCACCCTTGGGCAACTTCTTTATAGAGACTATTGAAGAGAAAGCCTTAAACTCAGCCCCACAAAAACCTACCATATGGCTTCACTACGTTGATGATGTGTTCGCTATTTGGCCACATGGCCCGGATTCACTCCTCTCCTTCCTAACACACTTAAACAACCAACACCCTAGAAAAAGAGGAAAACAATAACCACCCCTTCCTAGACACACTAGTCACCCGCCAACCTGATGGAACCTTGGTTTTCTCAGTTTATAGAAAACCCACCCATACAGGCAGATACATTCACCAACAATCCTATCACTCCCCCCCCCCCTCCTCACAACAATATGGAGTTATTAAGACACTATTCAACAGGACAAAAATAATCTGTTCAAATGATCAAGCCCTAACCACTGAACTAAATCACATCCGTGACACTTTCTCAGCCAATGGCTACCCCCCCCCCCACAAAAGAATCCAAAAAATACTTAAACCAGATATCCACAACCCACCTTCCCCCCCCCCCCCCATTCACAAAAAAGATTACTCTAAATCCATCACCATTCCCTACATCCGAGGCACCTTGGAAAAAATCAACAAAATCTTAAAAAAACATGACTTGACCACTTGTTACAGACCATATAGAAAATTGGCATCCCTTATCCGCTCCACTAAAGACCAACCACTTCCTCTAGACTACCTGGTGTATACCAGGTCCCTTGCAGCTGTAAATTGTCCTACTTTGGCCAAGCAGGCAGGACAGCAAATATCAGAATCTCAGAACACAAGGATTACATCCGATTTCACCAGTACAGCCACTCTGGGCTTGCAGACTATGCTCTGGATACTTGCCACAGAATAAGATGGAAGAAAGCCACAGTAATACACTGCAGCAAATTCAAATATGAAAGACTATTCATGGAATCAGCCTCAGCCCTTAGGAACATGCCAAACCTCAACAAATTTGGATGCATGAGATTGCCCCAAATTTGGGAAACATTTATCAGAAGAACTTCAGCCCAAAGGCCAAGAACTACCAATATAGCCCACCAGGGGGCACCATCAGGACTTTAGGAAAATGTTAGCTTCCTAGCTTCGGTTCTCATTTGCTGTTATGTAGTACTTGCGTGCACTTGTCTTTGTATTAAGTTCCTAAGAAGATGGCAATGTGAGTTTGCCGAAATATTGGAAAGTATATATTAAAGTTTATTTAATTTATATTTCTAGTCTACGCTGTCAATTCCTTAATTATTAGTTATCATGTCTAACCAGCGTATAAGCCTCTCTACAAGAATTACAATAATGAGAGATCCAAAAATCTCAGAAATCAGATTACAGATGAATACAATTCTGGAATGGCAGTTCACAGTGATGCATGAGTCAGATTCGTGAATACCAAAAAAAAAAGTTTTACAGTTTTACTGATTATATTCCTATCTGTATTTGCATAATAGATTCCAAGCTAATACAACAAAATGTCAGTGAATATATATATATATATATATATATATATATATATCCTTCTCGTCCATCCTAGGATGGGTTGAGTCCCCTCCTAATGAGGGGTTGCTGGCATATTAATGTAGCCAGTTCGCCACTCCTCTGCTGCATCCCCTAAGGACAATATTCATGACTGTAATCCGTGTATGTTCACGGGGCCGGTTTGCCTGCTTACGGGATGAAAAACCCCAGATAAACTGGGGGGGAAAACCCTGCTATCCACGCCCAAGACCGGCTAACTTGGCTATGGCTGAGGAAGATCCTTAAGCTCCTCACTTCATCGATGGGAATCGAACCTAGGACACTCCTTCCCCAGGCATATGGTTGCAAAGCGCATAGCCACTAGGCTAACTGCACGGACATATATATATATTCATATTTATATATACTGACTATAACTGAGACTAGAATAACAATTAAATTTATTCAAAAATTAAATTTTTGAATAAATTTAATTGTTATTCTAGTCTCGGTTATAGTCAGCATATATAAATATGAACATATCCCAATTCCGAGTTAATACTACAAACTGTTATATATATATATATATATATAAATCAAGTGGATATTAAATTCAGCATTATTTCAAAGCCAAATGTACAAACTATGAAAGTTTCGTAAAAAAAGTAGTTTCTACATTCAGCTTTGAAATAATGCTGGATTTAATATCCACTTGATTTATATAATTTTGCATCACTGAACTAAATCCTTTTATGACTATATAGCCAAATGTTACAATAGAAAATAACTATTATTTAAATTAAGGGATATTAAATCCTACATTGTTTTAAAACTGAATAAGAAACTCAAAGATCGGAATCAAAGAGTTTCATGCCAAATATAGTAACCATAAAAGTATCGGCGACTACTAGCGTAAGCTAAAGCACGTAGTTCAAGTACGTAGTACAAACTAGGGCAACTCGTAGCAAAGGTGGGTAAAGATCTGATCGCTATTCTTAATATTTCCCATAATGTAAAACACATCTCCTAGGAGATATATATGATGTTATACATTATGGTGGGAGGTCATTACCCAGACAGGTTTCGATCTTTATTGAGATCTCATCAGTGGGTAGCTAGACCAAGTATAATACTAAGGGTATAGCGAAAAGAACTTATATACTCTGCTATACGAGTTGTCAAAAAGGTGCACCCATAAATTATTTAAAATAAAGAGCCAATAGGCTTCATTTCGGCGATGTAAACATTATTTAAATTAAGGGGATATTAAATCCGACATTGTTTTAAAACCGAATAAGAAACTCAAAGATCGGAATCAAAAAGTTTCATGCTGAATATAGTAACTATAAAAGTATCGGCGACTACTAGCTTAAGCTAAAGCACGTAGTACAAACTAGGGCAACTCATAGCAAAGGTGGGTAAAGTTCTGATCACTATTCTTAATATTTCCATAATGTAAAACACATCTCCTAGGAGATATATGATGTTATACATTATGGTGGGAGGTGGGAGTTACTATATTCAGCATGAAATTCTTTGATTCCGATCTTTGAGTTTCTTATTCAGTATTAAAACAATGTGGTATTTAATATCCCCTTAATTTAAATAATGTTTACATCGCCGAAATGAAGCCTATTGGCACTTTATTTTAAATAAAAGAAAATAACTAATTTATTTCCAAAACCATCACTAGTTTTATCTTTCACTTTTATCTTTCTAGAAGACTTCATCAGGTGCATAAAACATAAAAGAAAAAAAGAGATACATAAAAACATTACTTGGGTACATCACCAAAGTTCTAAATTATCAACAGATTGCTCATATTAGAATGAATTCGCAGACTAGCTACACTGTTGTTCTCATGCATGAGGATGTGGTCTTATTCTGACTGAATAAGACCACCATAACTGAATAGCAGAGTAACAATCAGAAAGGTTGTGGCTGAGGTTGACATTAAGGTGAACAGGATTTAGTGCAATTTCTGTTGATTCTAGGATTTTTCTGTCAAGTTCATCATAGCATTTGTAAATAATTTCAGATCTATCCCAGTTTAATGAGATGATAATCACTGTGATCAGAAGAATTAATGAATTGATGGTCATTGAGATCAGAAAGATTAAAAACATGACTGGAAAAGGCTGTGGCCCTGTTCTACCATAGATCATATCTCTGAGCTGTTTTTCGATATATGAAGCTCAAATGATTTCTCTGTTTATCCATAATATGGGGAATTACAGCCACACAGACAGTACACACCTGGATGCTTCAAACTATTATGTTTAGGTATTGGTCGAAGCCAGAATTGAAGCTTCTAGCTTAACATCCCTTTGTTAAGGGATGAAAGGTATGAATCTTATATTTCTTGAGGATTTTTGACAATTTATTAGAAATGGAGCTGATATATGGAATGGTGATATAACTTTTCACATCATTAGTCTCTTTGGCATGGTGTGTAATTAAACAATAGTTTAGAAATCAACTGTTTACAATAACCATTCTTCTGATAAAAGCAGCTTTAATTCTTTGATGATCTCTCCTTCATTACTGATGAGATGAGAGTATGTGTGTGGGTTTCTAAAGTAGAAATAATACCAAACTTTTAAGGTAGATAATGATGGGACAGTGTGAAGATATCTGTTGGTATGTGTAAATTTTCTGTAGAAGGAGATTTTTAGTTTTTCAAATGAAAAATTAAATTTTATATCAAGAAAAAGAATCAAACTGTTAACTTCTAGTTCTACTGTAAATTTTATCCCAGGATGTTGGTTGTTAAGATGGTTTAAGAACTCTTGGAGTGAACATGGACCATGGCTCAAAATCAAGAAAATGTCATCTGTATATCTTTTCCACAATCTTGGTTTCAATGGAAAGGAGTTTATTGCTTTTCTTCGAAAGCTTCTAAGTATATAATTGCCAGTGCAGGAAAGAGGGTTTCTCATGGCTAACCTGTAATTCTACTTGTAGATCATGTACAAAATGAAGTAGCTTATACAGTGACTTAAAGAGTGTCAAGATTTTTGTAGATAATTTATCTTGTAAAAGAATTAATACTTCTTCTGTAGGTACATTAGTAAATAGCGAAGTGACATCAAAGCTGGCTAAAATTTCATCCCTTTGCAGATGTATGCTTTAATCATGGAAACAAAGTGCTCAAAATTCTTAATGTAAGAATTAGAAGAACCTGTAAAAGCTTTTAATAATTTGGTCAGATGTTTGGATAACTTATAAGTGGGGGGAGGGAGTCAATTCCATCAATAATGGGTCTTAGTGGGGTGTTTTCTTTATGCATTTTTGGAACCTCATACATGTGAGGAATAGAGGGATGCAAGGACTGGAGAGATAATCTTAATTCTCTAGAGATCTTTCTCTTATACATAAATGGCCTACTCTCAATCACTACAAATCCTATCATAGTTTTGCCAATAATAGCACTCTCCATTCATCCTACTCCTTTGACAAACCCTGCAGTTTCCAGACATACCTTACATCAAATTCATCTGCAACCAGTGCCTTAAACACTGATCTCCATACCATCCTTCAGTGGGACAAGGATAACTTAGTCAACTTTAATGCTACCAAAATGCAGTCCTGTCTTTTCTTTTGAAAAAAGGGACTGCACATCACCTTCCCTCATCCTCAGTAATACACACATCACCAGATAGGATAAACTTCCTCATTTATTCCATTGACCTCTGTCCTCTGGAACAGGCTTTCTCATCACGTGTTTCCCAAAAATTTCAACCTATATAACATTCTTCTTAAAGAATTTCAACCTATATAACATTCTTCTTAAAGAATTTCAACCTATATAACATTCTTTAAGAAGAATGTTATATAGGTTGAAATTTTTGGGAAACACGTGATGAGAAAGCCTATTCCAGAGGACAGAGGTCAATGGAATAAATGAGGAAGAGGAAAAGCAGGTTCAACGAGTTTGCAGTTGTATGGTAAAAGGATATTTAACAGGCAGCTGCCTTGTTTTAACAGGCCTAATAACAAGTGGGAGAATGATGTTTGTCAATTCACTGGAGCAGTGACCATGGAAGTACTTGTAGAAAAGACAGAGCTGAAACATTACATCTGTGAGACAGAGGTTGAAATGAGCCTGTGAGGGAAGAGTCATCTATGAGCTGAATTGCTCTCCTCTGGAGCGTTCAAGAATATTTAAGGAGGTTTTAGGTGCACCATCTCAAATGTGTGTACGGTATTCTAAGGATGAGTAGATTTGGGATTTATATAGGGTTCATAGCTAGATGGGTTATAGTTTCTTGAGCAGAAAAGACTGCCTAGTTTTTTAGAAGCTGAGGAAGCTATTGATGTGATGTGTTTGTGCCAAGAGAGGTTGGAGGTAAATATCAGTCCAAGGAGGGAGGGAGAGAGAGAGAGAGAGTTTATCTTATCTGGTGATGTGTGTATTACTGAAGATGAGGGAAGGTGAGCTGCAGTCCCTTTTCTTTCTCAACCTTCATCTGCACCTCACACACAACGTTGATGTGTTATAGGTTCTTGTATCTCTCATGTGTGGGATAAAAATAAATATATATACAGGCAGCCCTCGGTTTATGCCGGTTCAATTTACGACGATTCACAATAACGCTGGTTGCCTGCGCGTGCTTTCTTACTGTAGTGTGGTTGACTGAGAAATGACGCTAACAGGCACTCTAGTGTTTGAGTGTTTACTGAGCTACTACGACGTATATGTATCAAACCTAGTTTTAATGTTGAATCAACCTAATTGCGCTATTTAATTTTTTTTATGTACATACGTATTTAAATTGATAAAGTACGTAATTACATACCATGTCTGATAATAGAAGTGCAGAAAAATTAGCAGAACTTGGTGTTAAGAAGGCGAGGAAATCAATCACACTTGAAAAGAAGATGAAGGTGATTCGAAGAATGGAAGATGGGCAGACACGTGCTAAGGTGTGTAGAAGTATGAACTTACCTCCATTGACTGTTACTACAATTATGAAAAATGCAGATAGAAAAAAACAGTCTGCACAACAATCTATGGCAGCATTAAATGCAAAACATGTACATTATAGCAGGGGCAAACTTCATGAAAAAATGGAAAAATTATTATCATTATGGGTGGATGACTTGAATCAGAAAAACATTCCTCTGATGCAGGCTGTTATAACTGAGAAAGTAAAAACAATTATTGAGGATCTTAAAAAGACAGATGAAGGCGAAGAAACATTCTTAGGAAGCAAAGGTTGGTTCATGAGATTTAAGTCTCGAAGTAAGTGCCACAGTGTCAAATTATGTGGTGAGGCGGCAAGTGCAGATGTTGCGGCAGCAGCTCCTTTTCCTAAAGAATTTCAAGACTGTGTAAAACAAGGAAGTTATCCTCCTGATCTCATTTTTGATGTTGATGAGACTGGGCTCTACTGGAAAAAATTCACAAAGACTATAACCTCCAGAACTTTCATACCCTTCTATCATAATTGCTATCCATACAAGACACCAATTTCCTATTTTGTGTGCGTGCGTGCGTGCGTGCATGCGTGCGTGCGTGCGTGCATGTGTGTGTGTGTGTGTGTGTGTGTGTGTAAGAGAGAGAGATAAAAAAAGAAATTACTTTGTGATATACATCCTCAAAGGATACACAGGATAATACTAAAATAGTACTAGATGATTAAGTCCGCATTATTGCTAGCTTTCTATCTGCATCTTTCTTCTAAATTAATTTTTTATTTGTAAGATCTCCAGCAGTGCCAAAATTAACATTTCGATTTCATTTCAATTTAATTCCTTTAAAGTTCTACTAATGGCATAAATCCACCTAGATCTCGGCCATCTATGTCTTATTCTTATTTCTTAGTATCAAATATCAACTGTTCTGCTAACCTTTCCATTCCCATTCTTTTTGGGTTTTTTTAATCATTAAACCATCTTAAGTGAGCTCTGCTCACACATCATTGAATGCTAACAAGTTCTTTTCTAACAGCTTAATTTTTAATATGATTCTGCCAATGATGCCATGTATTCACTTCCTTCATTTTTCATTCAATCAACTGTTTTATTTCTAACCAAGTTTCAGATTTGTCAGTGAAAACTAATTGAATACTATCTTGTATATTGCTAATGTACAGGCAAATTGGCCATAAGAACATAACACTTAATTTACAAACAAGAAACACTATTGTTGGTGGCGGTGATGATGGCACTGATGGCAGAGTGCCCTCCCGTAATGAGTCCTAAGAGGTGTCACGCAATATTAATAATAATTTGAGGTCTTTTGGCTAATGACAAACACACACATATACCATAACAATGATAAAACATAATTTTTTGTCATGTATTATTTATTTGGTAATAAAAGTAGCCTATTAATATAATGTATATTAATAATTCTATAGCATCAGCAGAGTTGTTTTTATTTTTATATTATTTTATTTATTTTTTATGATATTCTTAAGAATGCAAAACCTATATGCTGGAACTTAATTCAACACAAGGTGAAAATATTAATGAAGTTATTTAATGGATAATCTGGAACTTTGTATCTGGAGGAAAAATCTTCTGAAAAAAAAAAAATTTTTCGTGCAGATATTTTAGAATGACAGTGAGTTACACGCCATCTAATTCCTTTGGTTCCAGGATGGGAGATCAGATGTCTGGAGTAATTTGATATTAGGATAGAGAATTAGATGTTCAAATAATCAATAAAACTGCAAATAACAGACACAAAAACTATCAACTTTCTGATGCTTCCTATGCTAGACAGCAGTTCTTCATCATCATCAAATTCCTTATATATACCCTCAAGGATATGATAGACTACATGAAAAATTTACACCATTACTAACTTCCTATCTACAATTTTCCTCCAAATCAGCCTGTTACCTGTAAAGACTACAATATTATCAGGTCTTATATTTCTATCGTCTAAGGCACTTTTTACTGTATCAATCCACCTATATCTTGGTGTTCCTCTAGGCCTTTTTCCTGCCAACTTGGCAGAAAACAATTGTTTTGCAAATCTTTCCTCTCCCATTCTGCATAAGTGACCATACCAACTGAGATTCGCTCTGCTAATGCATTCCTGGATGCTGACAATATCAAGTTCTCTCCTAATATCTTGTTTTTAATATGATATTGCCATTGATACCATCTGTTCATGCCCCTAATCTTTCTCAGGACTCTCATATCTGCAGTCTCTAGTCTTTGGTCAAGTGTTTTACTTCTAACCTAGCTCTCAGATCCATAAGTTAAAATTGGTTTGAACACTGTCTTGTATATACAGCTGATTTAGTGTTTTGACTAATTTCTCTCTTATTCCATATAAAGTTATTCAGCTGACTTCCTACAATACCAGCACTGTTGATTCTGTTGTCTATTTCCATATTCAATTTACCATCTTCACTAAAAATCGAGCCTAAGCATCTGAAATGTTTTACTTGTTCTATAGGTTCTCCATTCACAATGCAGTTAATATTTTCAATACTTCTGCCTATTTACATTGTCTTTGTCTTTTTAATGCTGATCTTCATACCATATCTATTGCAACAGTTTTGTAATTCAATTTAGTCAGGGAATCTTGCAGACTTGTAGCAGATTTATTTAGAAGTACAACATCATCCACATAAAGCAAAAAGAGCTGCAATTAACACCTCCAATTTTGATATCAGGTTTAATGCCACTTTCCTTTATTATAAGATTCATATAGATAATGACTAACAGAGAGAATAACGTACATCCTTGTCTCACACCAGATTTAACATTAAACCATCTTCCAGTACTTCCTTCAATTCTAACTGCTGACTTACAACTCAAATAAACACTAAGTACTGCTTGATATAATGCCCTATTAACACCATATAACTGTAGCATTTTGAATAGCTTCTCTCTTGGCACCTTGTCATATGCCTTTTCCAGATCAACAAAACTTAAATACAGATCTTTGGTATATTTTCATGATTTATCAAATATCTGTCGTAAAGTGAAAATCTGATCCTGACAACCTTTATTTGGCTTGAATCCAGCTTGTTCTTCACCCAGCTTTTCTTCCACAATTCTTCTCAACTGTATCTCAAACATACTTGCATAGATCTTGTCAGGAACACTCAGTCGGGAAATTCCTCTGTAACTCTTACATTCAGTTTTATTTCCCTTTTTTATATATGGGTACTATGAGAGCTCTACTCCAATCATCTGGAATCGTCCCTCTGTCCATGCCTTCTGAACTATGCAGTGCAGCCACTGTAAGACTTTTATACCTCCATACTTGAGTATTTCTGGTTGAATATCATCTATTCCTGCTGCCTTTCCACATTTTAGTCTTTTGGTGGCTTTTTCTAGACATATCCAGACTTTTTCAAGTGATATGTGTTTCATGGATATGTGTTCCTGATCACATGCCTGGTCAGTTTTTTTAACCACTGTGCTAACACTGATTGTTTTATTTAGCAATTTTTCGAAGTAATTACTCCATACTTCAAGGATGTCTTTTTCTCTAGTTTTTTCATGTCACCTTTAACATTTGTAATTCCTTTTACAGCACTATTTCCTCCATTCCTAAGCTTCTTCAACAACCTCCAGAATATCTTGCCACCTTTTTGATATTTATTTTCTATGTTCTTGAAAAACTCCTCCCATGATTTTTGTTTAGCCAGTTTTACACAGTGTTTAGCTTTCTTACATTTTTCTCTGTATTCTCTAAGTGCACAAGCTGACTTATTTGCCAGGAGCTTTTGATATGCTTTCTTCTTTTCCTTCACTGCCTCTTTCTTGTGTCCACCATGGAGTTCTGATTTTTCTATCCTTGCAGACAACCTCACCACATGCCTCTCTGGCTGAATCAATCAGTTTTTTCTTCAGGGCTTGTCACTGAATCCCCAAGGTTTGGTTCCTGTTCTCAAACTTTTTCATTTTTTCTTGGATAATATTTGTGTATTTCAGTCTATGGTTCACATCTGACAGCTGCTCAACTTTTATTCACTTTAAAACTTTCTTACATGTTATTCTTTTCAATATGAAATTCAATTTTATCCTGTTCAAGACTAAATGGTGATAACTTCCAATTTCAAATCCTCTGTACACTCTGGTGTCCTGCAAGAAAACATCAACATCAACAATAACATAGTCAATGAGACTTTTTTTATTCCTTGCCTCTTCTCTCCATGTGAATTTGTGCACATTTTTATGTTGAAACATGGTGTTAGTAATAACCAGTCCATGTCCTCAGCAGAAATCCAACAAGTATTTACCATTATTATTAGTTTTGCTCTATTCTCCAAATTTTCCCAAAATATTTTTGTATGTTTGACCATCATTTCCTACTCTGCTATTTCGATCCCAACAAGGAACAACTTTTCTTTTTTTTATTGTGTCAGTTGCTTTCTCTAAAGCATGAAAAAATTCCTCCACTTCTACCTTAGTAGAACCTTCTGTGGGACCATAGGCACAAATAAGTCTCATTGTCCTGCTTCCCATTCTCATATTTGCCCACATCACTCTACTTGTGACTGCCTGCCATTCAAGAAGATTAGCCTCGTATTTAGTGTTGAATACTATGGTTACTCCTTCTTTTCCTTGACTGTCATTGCCTGAATATAATGTCGATCTGATACTTATCCAATTCCTCCACTAGCTCCATTTCTTTGCCGTTCAGGCTTCTTATGTTGATAGTACCAATCTTGAACTCTGGTGATGGTGGGTTTTAGGATTTGTTCCAGTAGCTGACTTTTCACTGTTTGCCTTGGTTTCCTGGCGAAAACAACGGGGGCCTTGTTTAACCGGGCGACGTCCAGCCAGCATGAAATTCTGTCATGTTGTACCATTGTTTGAAATTTTTGTTTAAGCCAATAAGAATACAATTTGGTTGGCTAAACCGTAAATTGCCAGCCCATCCTCGTCCGTTCAGTATCCAGGTAGATACCTAACAAGGTGCACTACAAGAAGGTGAGGATTGGACTGTAGGTCAGAAGCCCTGGTCGGTTCTCCACATTCCTTCGAAGGCTATGTGGAGGTCTCCTCTCAGTTATATAGCTTTGACTCTTAAGCACCCCCTTAGACAGCAGTTTGATGTTCAAATTATCAAATTATTTGACAATTAAATTTTATCTGATGTTCAGATAACATTTAAAGATGAAATAACATTTGTTTAATATTTGAATATTATGTCAATATTCAAATAACATCAAATAATATCCAATGTTCATTATTTCCAGTTTTACTGCAATAACAGACATTGCAATGATTGACCCCCCCACACACACACCGTACATGACAGCTTCCATTGTATAGTTCTCAATGTCCTAATAATTATAAAATTTAAGGTAGAACTGAAAATAATGGACAAAACAATCAATTTTCAACTATTCCAAAGTAAAGTAGAGTTCATATAAGTAGAAAAATTGTAAATAAAAATGATGTAAGAATTGGTTTGGGGCATTTTAGATGTTAAGAGTGACTATATGTTCAGATGGTAGATGAAGATCCAAATAACATGCATCTGATATCTGATGTCCAAACATTCAAACATTAAATAACATTTGTTCAACATTTGAATATTATACCAATATACAAATAACATCTAATAATATCCAATGCCCACTATTTGCAGTTTTACTGTAATACATGACATTGCAATGATTGAATACTCTATACATCAAATTCCAGGGTTCAGCAGAGACTCAATGTGCAAATAATCATATGACTCATAAAGCATCATAGCTCATACAGCTATATGCTCAAATGATAGTAAAGCTGCAAATAACACACATCACTTTTCATATGTTATTTCAGAATTTGAAAGGCTGGAAAAATGAAAGGTAAGATATTCAGAGGCCGGATGCCACATAACTCAATGTATGGTATATAGAAGTCAAGATAATTCATACAATCAAGTTGGCAGAACACACAGGATTGTTTTTCGTATCATATACAGAACTTTGAGCAAATGTCCTAATTCTAACATCAATCTCTATCTTTCTTTATGGTATATTATGTTGATATTTTTGCCATCTGGATTTCTCCTACTCAGAGTTTCATGAAATTCTACATAAGATCAACTCTATCCACTACAGGATTCAATTGGTTTTGAATATTAAATTCAATAAACGTCTTCCCCTTTCCACATTTTTAGACTCATTCAGAATAGAGAGCAGAAATTTGCTGCCCTTCACTAAACTAGACTTTACTAAAAACATAATAAAAAGTTAGGGGAGAAGAGAGTTATAATAAATAACTTTGATTTTACTTTTATATATAAAATATCACTTTCCTTCATAATGAGATCCATACAGATGATGAATATCAGTGGAGATGATATTCATCATCTGTATGGATCTCGTTGGTTTGATGTTAATCCTAATTAACATCAAACCATTTTCCTATATCTCCTTCAATTCTAACTGCAGACTTACAACTCAAATATAAATTATGTATTACCTGATACAATGTCCCATTTACACTACATAACTGTAGCATTTTGAACAGCTTCTCCTCTTAGCACCTCGTCATATGCCTTTTCCAGATCTACAAAACTTAAATAGAGATGCTTGTTTTCACAAGCAACAAGCATCTCTATTTAAGTTTTTTTTTTTTTTGGCAACCTCTATTTAGCCCAATCCTTGTTCTTTTTTAATAACTTTATTCATTGGTGTTTACTATTAACTATTTTCCTCTATAATCTTTTTTTTTTTTATAACAAGTTAAACTTTCATCAAATGGCTCCTTACAATGCACTTCATACTTTGGTGTCATGTTTCATTGCTACAAGATCTGCAGCTAGCAAAATACTATTCTCCAATGTAAATCAGTTTTAATACATGTAACTTCATCTTATTTTCTGGTAAAAATGCCTTCAAAAAAAAAAAAAGATTCATCCTTCTCCTTCTCACTTAGCATTGATAATAATTATATCCACTAACAACATCAGATATGACTTCTCTAACTAATATTTTAGTTAATCCTTTCCTAGTACCAAAACACATATCTACAGCTTCCTAAGCCTCCGCTCAGATTTCTCTTTTTCTCTAGAAGCTGCTTGTCATCTGATTAACATCTCATATTATACAAATCTCAAATCCACCTTATAATTTCTTAGATTTGGGATGAAGCACCAAAAATCACTCTAAAAATTCTTGACTCAAGAAGAGAGCAGTCCAAGTAGCTGACAACCCATCTCTTACAACTCATTTCATCTATTGCACACAGTCTGTTTCTGACTTTTTTTTAAAACTCCATGTTCACTGTTTAATGAAAGTTGCATCCATAATCTTTCCACATTACTTTTAAAGTCATTTGCATGACATTTTAAGAGTTTAATAAGGAAAATATAAAAAAAAGAATATCAATTAAAAAAAATAATAAATAAATTTCAAAAAAGACCTCCTCCATAGTAAAATTGGGAGAACATATGCTCTGACAGGAAAAACACCCTGTAGTTAGAAAAATCTATGTTGGTTAAAATCCCACCTAGGAATATTTAAAATGGCTAGCTGGTCCTCGTATGGAGGTGGAAAAGTCCCCCCCCCCCAGCACACACAAAAAAACTAGCATGAGCCAGCAAATTACAAAAACATGATTAAATTATATTCTAGCATAAATTGGATTTTTAAGAAAGCAAAGTTACTTATCTGTAGCACGATACTGGGTCTAACATATTAATGAAAAACATTTAAAAAATAATGAAAAGTAAGAAAAATAAAGTATAAATGCCTATGTTAAGCAGATAGTACTGTTCTAAAATGACTCAGTATAAAAAAATAAAGAGTAGTGCTTATGCTCTTTTTTGATCAAACTTAAAGTGACTCTAATAGTGAAAACAAATTATTATACATGTAGTGTAACTAATGATTCTTTTTTCTGCTTCTAATATACACAGCTTAGAAACTGTTAAGACTAATGTTTATTATAATGATATTTAGAAATTAACAGCTAATAGTAATGAATAAAATGTTACTAACCATAGTTGCAGCAATCCTTCTTGGTTCAGTTACTCCCACCATTGAGCCATTACTAGTCCATCCTGCTTCCACAAGGTACTGAAAATTTTAAATATTTTAAATTCCAGAAGAATAAAAATAAAAATAAAAATAAAATAATTATTAAATAACTGATTACCACATGGAGAACAATATAGTACATAAATAAAAATTTAATCTTAAGTGTTATCATATACATACAGATAAGTATTTTATTTCAGTGAATATTAGTCATTTCAGTAATTAATTTTGGTAGTATTTTACTGACTTTAGACTGTAGGTGTGTGTGACATTGAATATATGATATCCATGTGTATATGATATATGATATCATTCATCATTCAGTAATATATGATATCATTCAGAAAGCATTTTCATGATGCTGACGTGTACAGGGAAAATGGTGGTCAAGGCTTTCTCATTCACTAAATTTAGCATGAGAGATTTCATACGATGTAGAGTGTGTTCTATGTATTCACTGTTAAGAGCGAATCATTTACGGTACAAAAGCAAAAGTGAAGAGAGAGAGAAAGTATGTCAAATATTTTGTGTGCGAGTGCAAGAAATGTGAGCCATGCTGAAAGCGTGGCTCACATTTCTTGAAGTAACTAATATTACCAAGGTAAGACAAGATAGTGAAAGTGTTGTAGATAATGTGAAAAGAGTGAATGATAGTACAAAAAATATGAATGAGAGTATTAAAGAAGTGGCTGAAGGTAATGTGGATGATGAAGTGAAATAGCATACATATGTGACATCCTTCACAGGATAAAATGTGAGCTAGAGCAACTGGAGAAACGATTGTTGTGTGGCATACCTAATGAGAAAGTGATGAAAACATAATTCCCAGGTGAAAGATCAAGGACATTATTGAAGATGTTAGTTTACAGAAGGGAGAAATAAAAGAAGGGTTGTTTTGGCTGGCAAAAATTATTTGAAACATGAGAAATATGCAACGAGAGAAAGAAGATGTGAAACAGCTGCTGATAGAAGTGAAAAAGAAGAGAGAAAAGTGAGAAAGTAAAGATTATAATTCTGCTCTCTCAATATGATTGGACTGAATTGAGAAGAATGGCTATGATTGCTAATTAATCAATGAGAAGATTGTGCAGGAGGAATGGTGTGCAGTTTATAGATGTATAGGGTGAATTTCATGGATGAAAGGATATATATATCTGATGGATTTCATTTAAATGGTTTCATAATTAAATGTTTGGAGAATGTTGTTCAGCGAAAAGTTGCAAGTGCAAGTGAAGATGCAGTCAAGTGTGGGTTCAGCCACCCTTGAGTCAAATGAGTGTGTGTGTACAAAAATGAGTGCAATGCAGAATGCAGTTTCACAGGTTTCAAATCCAAATGGGTTGGTAATGACATTACAAGAGGAGAACTGTAGTATCCAGGGAGTTGTTGAAATGCATTTACATGAAAGACAGAAGTATCAGAAATAAAGGATGAGTTTTTGGTAATGGTCAACTCAACTAGCCCAAAAATTATAGATATCAGTGAGACCTGATTGACAGAAAATGATATGGTAACAGGGACAGAATATAAAGGATATTGTATTTTCAGGGAAGATACAGAGAACAGGATAGGAAGTGGGATATTGCTGATGATAGCTGAAGAACTTCAACCAACAAAATTAGAAATTAAAGAGAATTTTTAGGAGATGGTTCACTTGAGACTATGTAGTGTATGATAGATGCCAATAGCACAAAACATATGCTGGTTGCTGCTATAGACCAGAGAGTCCACAGGAAGATGTAGAAGCCATGAATCAGCAGATTAGCACAATGAGTGCAAGCCAAACCATTATTATGGGAGACTTCAACTATGGGAACATAGACTGAAGGGAGGAAAGGGAGTCATGGGGGAGACCAGAGGTTTGATAGTGCTGGATCATCTGCTAATAGAATCAGAAGATATATCCATAACCAAGGGGTAGACACACTGCGTCCAATCGGTGAGAGTGATCATGCAGTGTTGTTCTGGGAGGCTGCTAAACATGTAGAATTTTCTGTCAAGAAAACGTAATTATGACAGATGTAAGAGGCATCTTCGAGAAGCTCTATGAAAAAGTTACAAGGAAAAAATCAGTAGTACACAGCAAGTGGTCAGGGATTATTTTGCTATTTAGGAAGTAAGAGGGAAGAATGATTATGGAAGGATAACTGTAATCAATGCCAATAGTAGGAAGGTGACAGAAGCAGAAAAGACAGTCGAGTTATCCAGGTGGAGATTTTGCAATTGCTGATGTGATAGAGAATGATGTGAGAATTCAGGTAGACAAACTGGAGGTACTCAACATATTGAAAAATATCAATGTTAATACAGCAGTGGACTGGATGGCATATCAGCCAGTGTGCTATGAGAATTTGCACATTCTCTTGGACATTCTCAGCCAGTGTGCTATGAGAAGGTACACATTCTCTTGGATGTTCTTGCCCAGTATGCTACAAAAATGTGCAAGAGAACTGGCATTGTCTCGCAAAGTTATTTAATCTAAATCTAGGCTCTGGTAAGATTTCAAGGGAGTGGAAAGAGGGTAAAATAGTTCCATTACATAAAGGTGGCTCCAAGACAGAAGCAGCACATTATACAAACTAATTAGTATCCCTGGAGTAATGGTTAAGTATTGGAAAATTTGGTTAAATTAAAATTCAGGAATGGGTGGAGCGGAATAAAATACTCTATGGTGGGTATTACAGATTTGTAAAAGGTAGGTCTGCCCTAGTAATTTTCTCCCATTTTATAGTAGCGCAGTGATGGCGAACCTATGACATGTGTGTCAGCACTGACACACTTGAGGGTTTCAGGTGACACACCTTGAATGTTGAAAAATATTGATATTCTGATGAAAAAACTAATTTCAGTAATTTCAGTTAATTGTATAATATGAATTCATAGATTGTATATCAATGTCCTATTAAATAAATAGCCTAATATGATATGTATAAGTCACCATCTATGATTACGTAGTTAAATTTCTAATGCATGTATGCAAGTGGCACATCAACAACATCAATATTTTAAAAAACAAGATGTTTGACACACCTGGGTAAAAAGGTTCGCCATCAGAGTGAACAGTGGAATTTTCAAGGGCATTTGACAGAGTACTGCATGGAAAATATTACATAAGTTACAGCAAATGGGAATGAATATGAAGCTGATGATATGGATTTGAGGGGTGGAGTGACAGCCAGACACCAGAGAGTAGTATATGGTGGAGTAGAATCAAGGAGAATGACTAGGCCACTACTCTTTAATTTGTACACATTACTGATATAAGGAATGATTTAAGAGAGGGAGGGAGATATTCAATTTTTTTCTAAAGGATGCGAAATGGTAAAGGGAAATAGCTGATAAAGATCATGTAGATATCCTTTGAATGATTTAAATAAATTAGCATTGTGGACAAAGGATAATGGTTATAAATTTAATGTTGCAGGATGTAAGGTTATGCACTGAACATAACACTTATGTTATTGGATTGCAGGAATTTATTGGAGCTAGAGATTTGGTGTAGTGGTCAATAGACCAAGTTCAGATGGCATATTGCAAAATTTAGCAAAACAGCTCAAAGGATTACTAGATGTTGAAAACACACGACTAAAGATATAAAAGTTATTATCCCTCTTTATAAGTCTATGATTTGGCTGCATCTTGACTACAGTGCACAGATTCTGTCACCTACATTTCTAGAGGAGCAGGTGATAGAAAGGTCCAGAGACGAGTGACCAAGCTGGTAATAGGGCTATGAAATTCTTCTTATGAAGATAGATTTAAAGTGTATGGGTTGCAGAATTAAATTTATAGGCAGAAAAGAGGAGATATGATAGAAAGTTACTAAAGGGGTTCTATAAGAATGACACAAAAGAAATTTTTCAATGCATGGCAGACAGAGAGAGAAAGAGAACTAGGGGTCATAGTTGTGTGTGGTTAGTAAGGGTGTGCACATTTGATTTTTTTGCTTGGAGAGTAGTGAATGAGTGGAATGGATTATCAGATTAGTTGAGCACCCTTACAGTGAATGAGTTTAAAGAGAAGTATGATGGGTATTGTGTTTATAAAGGTTAGCATGAGTCTCCTGTGATGAGACATTCCATGGAGATATCCTTATAACATTCGAGTGCACAGAAGTTGAAATTGGAAGTGATCACCATTTAGTCTTGAGCAGGATAATATTGAAAAGAAGAACATGTAAGAAAGTTTTAAAGCAAATAAAAGTGAACAGTTTTCAGATGTGAACTCTAGATTAATATACGCAATTATTCAAGAAAAAATGAAAGTTTCAGAACAGGAACCAAACTTTGGAGATTCAGTGACAAGCCCTGAAGAAAACATTGATTGATTGATTCAGCCAGAGAGGCAGGTGGTGAGGTTGTCTGCAAGGACAGAAAAATCAGAACTCCATACATAGGAAGTTGAAGAGGCAGTGAAGGAAAAGAAGAAAGCATATCAAATGTTCTTGGCAAATAAGTCAGCTTGTGCTCTTAGAGAATACAGAGAAAAATGTAAGAAAGCTAAACGCTGTGTAAAATGTAAAACTAGCTAAACAAATGTCATGGGAAGATTTTGGCAAGAACATAGAAAATAAATATCAAGAAGGTTGCAAGATATTTTGGAAGTTGTTGAAGAAGATCAGAAATGGAGGAAAGACTGCTGTAAAAGGAATTAGAGATGATAAAGGTGACATGAAAAACTGGAGAAAAAGATAACCTTGAAGCATGGGATAATTATCTTCAAAAAATTGCTAAATGACACAATCAGTGACAGCACAGTGGTAAAAAACACTAACCAGGCATGCAACTAGGAACACATATTCATATTTGAAATAGAAAAAGCCATCAAAAGCCTGAAATATGGAAAGGCAGATGGTGTAGATGATAATATACCTCCATACTTGAGCATTTCTACCAGAACTGCTCAAGTATGGAGGTATAAAAATCTTACAGTGACTGCACTGCATAGTTCAGCAGACCTGGACAGAGGGACGAATTCCAGATGATTTGAGTAGAGCTTTCATAGTAAAAACATATAAAAAGGGTAATAAAACTGAATATGAGAATTACAGCAGTATTTCTCTACTGAGTGTTTCTGGTAAGATTTATGCAAGTATATTTGAGTAATGATTACTCAAGTAATGATTTACTTGAGTAATCATTATTGAACAAAACCAATACTCAAGTAAATCTAAACTATTACTTGAGTAATGATTTAGATGTATAGTGGAAGAGAAGCTTGATGAAGAAATCTAGCCTGAATCCAGCTTCGTGAACAAGATGGATTCAGACAAAATTGAGGCTGTCAGGATCAGATTTTCACTTTACGACAAATAGTTGAGAAATCATGGGAATATAACAAAGATTTGTATTTAAGTTTTGTAGATCTGGAAAAGGCATATGACAAGGTGCCAACAGAGAAGCTATTCAAAACACTACAGTTGACTGGTGTCAATGGGACATTATATCAAGCAATATTTAGTCTTTATTTGAGTTGTAAGTCAGCAGTTAGAATTAAAGGAAGTACAGGAAGATAGTTCAATGTTAAATCTGGTGTCAGACAAGGATGTACATTATCCCCTCTGTTATTCATTATTTACATGGATCACATTATGAAGGAAAGGTTTTAAACCTGATATCAAAATTGGAGATGTTAATGTCAGCTCTTTGCTTTATGTGGATGATGTTATACCTCTAAATAAATCTGCTACAAGTTTGCAAGATTCCCTGACTAAATTGAATAAATGTTGTAATAAATTTGGTATGAAAATCAGCAATAAGAAGACAAAGATAATGAAAATAGGCAGAAACTTTGAAAATATCAGCTGCTTTGTGATGGGAGAACCTATAGAACAAATAAAACATTTCAGCTATTAGGCACAATTTTTAGTGAAGACAGTAAATTAAATATGGAAATAGACAACAGAATCAACAAAGCTGGTATGGTTGGAAGTCAACTGAGTAAATTTATATGGAATAAGAGAGAAATCAGTCAGAACAGTAAATTAGCTGTATACAAGATGGTGTTGAAACCAATTTTAACTTATGGATCTGAGAACTGAGTTAGAAATAAAACACTTGACAAAAGACTAGATACTACAAATATGAGAGTCCTGAGAAAGATTAGGGGCCTGAAGAGATGGCATCAATGGCAATATCATATTAAAAATGAGGATATTAAGAAAGAACTTGACATTGTTAGCATCCAGGAATGTGTTAGCCAAACTAATATCTGGTGGTATGATCACTTAAACAGAATGGGAGAGGAAAGATTAGCAAAACAAGTGTTCTCTGCCAGGTTGGCAGGAAAAAGTCTCAGAGGAAGACAAAGATATAGGTGGATCGATACAGTAAAAAGTACCTTAGAAGATAGAAATATAAGATCTGATAATATTGGATTCTTGACAGGTTACAGATTGATTTGGAGGAAAATTGTAGACAGGAAGTTAGTAATGATGTAAGTTTCATGTAGTACTATCATATCCCTCCCAATACATCGAAATCATTCATATTCACCATTTATTCGAGTTATTTTTTTCATGGAAAGGAAAAATATATAAGTTACAATGGAAGGTAATGGGCTCTCTTCTTTCTCCCCTCTAACCAATCTATGTGGAATTTCTAGAAAACTCAATGCAGCATAGTTCAGATACACTATGTAGATGATGTATTTGTAATCTGGTCTCATAGTCTAGACCAGTGGTTCTCAAAGTGTGTGCCCTAGAAGATTTCGGGGTGCACCCTATGGTATTCCAGAGAAATATGTGTCCAGATATAAAAATAAATATAGTTACTCTATTATACCTTTTCATTACAGATATACCGCTCTTTTTGTCAACACATCATTATTATGTTAATTAACAGTGGTTTTTCTTGCAAAGAGAACAAGAATATGGTTTATTCTTGTTGTGTATATTACTTATTTTAAAAGTGTTGGAAGTGGATGTTATGTGCATATTACTTATTTTCAGATAAATACACCCAAATAAAATGGATAGATTTCTCAAAAAGAAGCATGATATTGAAGAATCAGATTCTAGAAGTGAGCAAAAGCTAAGTGCAAGTAAGAAAGCAAAATCGCGGCCTACTCGCAAATATAATGAAAGTTAATTAAGCTTTGGTTTCACTTGGACCGGAAGTGAAGATTATCCTTTGCCGTTATGTTTAGTATGTGGATGTAAAATGGCAAATGAATCATTGCTTCCTAGTAAATTGAGTAAACATTTTAAAACTATACACTCTAATTTACAAGATAAATCTGTAAGTTTTTTCAAGAGATTGTATGAACAGCAAACAAAAGCGGAAAATTCTTTTAAAAGTATAATGACTGTTTCTGATAAAGCTCAAATCACTTCTTATGAAGTTTCAGAACTGATAGCAAAAAATATGAAAGATCATACTTTAAGTGAGTCACTTATTTTGCCTGCATGCAAAAAAATGGTCATGACAATGCTAGAAAATGAAGCAGCAATGAAAATAAGCAAGATTCCTCTATCCAACGATACAGTTCACAAGCATATTATAGAAATGTCTTCTGATATCAAGAAAAATGTATGCAATAATAAACTTCAGCATTCAAATTTTGCATTGCAAGTTGATGAGTCAACAGACATTACCAACAAGGCACAACTCTTAGCATTCATCCATTTTATTAATGAAGATCAAATAGTAAATCAGTTTCTTTTTTGCAAAGAATTAAGTGTGTCTACAAAAGGTGAGGACGTTTTTAACATTTTGAATAGCTATCTTGATAAATGGCAGTTAACATGGAAGTCGTGTGTAGGCATTTGTACAGATGGAGCCCCTTCCATGGTAGGCTGTGTTAAGGGCCTTACATCTTTTGTAAAAAAACAAAATGAGAATGTTATCATAACTCACTGCTTTCTTCATAGGGAGGCCTTGATGGCAAAAACATTGGGAGAAAAATTAAGAGAAGTTTTAGATCAAGTTGTTCAGATGGTAAACTTTATTAAAACAAGACCTGTCAAATCGCGTTTATTCAAAAAGCTTTGTATTGATATGGATTCACAACACAGACGGCTGCTTTTACACACTGAGGTGAGGTGGCTGTCAAGGGGGAAAGTACTTACCTGTGTACACGAGCTACGACAAGAACTTCTTGCGTTTTTTGAAGAGATGAAACAATTACATTTTTGTAACTTCCTTTGGTGCGAATTTTGGATTGTCATGTTACAGTATTTGGCCGATATATTTCAGCAGCTCAATATTTTGAATACTAGCATGCAAGAGAAAGAAGAAAATATTCTCACATCCACTGACAAAATGAAAGCGTTTCAGAGAAAACTACAGATTTGGAAAAGAAAAGCTGTTGAAGGTAATTTGGAAATGTTTCCATTGATAAGTAACACTTGCATAAATGAAACACTTCCAATAATAGTTGAACATTTAACAAGTTTAGAAGAAAAATTGAGTTCTTATTTTCCATCACTTAACACTGAACAATACGATTGGATTAGAAACTCATTTATGGAAACTTCAAGTGATTTTGGTTTAACATTAACAGAAGAAGAAGAACTGGCAGCTATATCCACTGATTGTGGATTGATCATTAAGCATAAGGAATTGTCTCTTGAAGCCTTTTGGATTTCTATAAAAGAAGAATATGTGTCAATATCTAAAAAAGCTTTGAACATTTTACTACAATTTTCAACATCATATTTATGTGAATTAGGATTTTCTATCCTCACCACAATTAAGTGTAAAAAGAGAGGAACTCTTCAATGTATTGACGAGGAAATTAGAGTTTGCCTTTCAAATATATGCCCAAACATTGAAGCAATCACTAGGACACATCAGGCTCATGTTTCTCATAAACACAAGAATGAATAAACTTAAGGTAGGTTTCATTTTATTTTTTTTTATTGCATTATTTTTTTCTGTAATATTTGACTTATTTATTATAACATATTTCTCAGAAATTTGTATATAGTGCGCCTACAATTATTTGTAGGATTTTAAATGCGCCCCGATTTCAAAAAGTTTGAGAACCACTGGTCTAGACACATTAGAAACATTTTTAGCACTTTTAAACAGGAGTAGCTAGTTTCTCTTAGAAACTAGCAATCCCGTCCTAGACATGCTAGTTACATGACTACCCAATTATTCACTTCTATGAATAATTCACAGAGCCTCTGTAATTCAGTTAGTATAGATGAAGCCCTTTGGTGGGAAAGATCTGGGTCCAATTCGTGTCCATGACATGAGGAACCTTTATCTGATCTCTTTCGACTAAAGGTGAGTTAGCCAGTCTCATGTTGAGGCAGGGAGTTTTTCACCTGGAAACTCGAGTTTGTTGTCTCCCAGAACAACAAACTGGTCCCAGATTTCATTGTCATGAATACTTACGACAATATGTGGAAGAGATAGGGTCCTAACCACATGTCGTTACACTCATAGTCAACCATAAGTCACATTGTGTTCCTGTAGGTAGCAGAAATGGGGGGGGGCATAATGGATGCTAGTTTTGCTGAACAATGCCCACCGAAATATCTGTAGAAGAGATACAATGTGAAAATGACAATCTGTGAGACAGTGGCCAAAGAGTCTGTGAAAGAGAATCATCAATTAACCAAACTGTTCTCTTCTGAACAACAACAAGAATTTTCAGAGAGGTCTTAAGGTGCACCATCTTAAATGTGAGAGTAGTATTCCAAGGTTGGGTGGATTTAGGATTCGTAAATAGTAAGCAACCAGACAGAGAAGTAATGTTTTGCTGGAGAGAGAGAAGAATAACACCTTGAGCTAAAAAGGATGCCAAGTTATCTAGAAGGTGAACATGCTATAGAGGTGAAAGGCTAGGAGTGACAGTCAATCCAAAAATGAGAGAGATCTAGCCTTGCATTACCAAAGGTAAGTAAAGAAGAACTAAGGGTTTGTTTGTTTGTTTTTGTGTTTTGAGAGCAATGAAGGTAACTGACTAGGTTGATGTCAAACCAATGAATGGTGTGGAGATTAGTGTTTAGGGCACTTACTGTAGATGATCGTGAATAGGCTTTGAAGTCAGTGAGAGCAGATTCTTCATTTATACATATGAAGAAGAAGATATGTGAAATAACTGACCCTTGAGGAACATCTGAATTAACGGGACAATCTGAAGAGAGAAAAACACCTGCCTCCACTACAAGTAGTGAATGACATAAGAGAAAACTGGCAATTCAATTATAAAGGGGGAAAGGCATATTATTATTATTATTTTATTATTATTACATGATAACTCCAGGGAGTCAAAGACATCGAGGGAGGGGTACCTACTCCACAGCTCTCCGTCTCCACCACTCAATCCACCAACTACAACAAACCGCAACTACGTTCATCATCTACATCAATGCCATCTACTGCCCATCATCACCACTAGTATTTTCACACACAATCACAAACATCCATACCCACGGCAGGATTCGAACCCGCAGCGTTTTGGCTGGAGAGCAGATACGCTAACCACCCGGCCAACCGGGTGGTTAGCGTATCTGCTCTTATTAGCGTATATTAGCGTATAATAACATAGCAATTTGAAACACAACATATAATAACATAGCCTTCAAATGCCAGAGCCTATCAAATGCCTAGGAAATGTCAAGTGCAACAGCACACAAGTTTCTCCAAATCTTTCCATGGCATGTGTCCAGAAGTGGGTAATATTGATACAGGCCAGAAGATCTGCTGTAGATCTTAACTGGCAATATTCATACTGGTGGTTGCTGATTGGCTGGCAGTTCTACAATGACTATACAATGAGCAAAGTTGACTTTTAATGACTTTCTCCATTACTTTGAACAAAAGTGAGATGAGAGAATTAGTTTGATAGTTAGCAATGTTCCAGGTAAGGAACTAGGTGGTTTGCCTTCATCATCTATGTTAGTGTAATAAGAAGAATGATGCTAGGCTGTCAGCCTTGTCTTTAGGTGATGGTGCAATGAATCTGGGGAAAAAAGGTATAAGCACAGATGGATAAAAGTTGCACCTAAAAGATTTTGAGAGAGACCAGAAGGCATGAATACCATTGGCAAATATGGTGAGTTTATTACATTTATTATTATTATTATTATTATTATTATTATTATGTGACACCTCCAGGGAGTCCAAAGACTCATCGAGGCCCACCACCACTAGTATTTTAACAAACAATCACAAACATCCATGCCCACGACAGGATTCGAACATGAAGGCTTTTGGCTAGAGAGCAGATAGGCTAACCACTCAGCCAACCAGGCAGGCATTTAGCCCTATCAAACTCAGACTTACCCCTTTTAATGAGGATTTGGCAAGTACTTGAAGCTTCAATGCAGGCAGTGAATGAAGCTGAATTTTTGTCTCAAGTCACTTATAATAAACTGTTTTCTTTTCCTAGACTGCTCTAGAATATTTTTTGGAAAGCCATGGCTTGGATATAGGCAATTATTTTGAATAGATTGAGGAATGAAAGCCTCCATTCCAACATGGATAATTTCTATAAAAAGATCACAACAGATATCTGGAGAATGGAAGCAGTAGTCTGAAAGGATCAGTAGAAGTCATGGAGATCTTCCTGCTTGGCATTACTGCAAAGACAATGCACATGAAGTTGTAAATGGTTGGAGAGAGAGGATGGTCCACTACAGATGAAACTTGGATGGGATTGTGATCTGAATTACCAAGAGGAGGCAGTCACTTCAACAGTATACCTAGAAATATAAATGATTAAGAAGAGATCAGGAGTATTAGGTGAGCAGAGAGGATCAAGAATTCTGGTAGGGAAATAAACAGCTTTCATTAGGTCACTACTGCTTACAGCAGATACTTCAGCTTCTCTTCCAGATTGGTCAGTGGAACTGGATTAAAGTCACCAAGGGTGAACTTTGGGGAAATTAGTAGGAACAGCAGACGAATGAGACATGATGAAGCAGTGAAACCATAAGCCAGAGAAGGTAAAAAAGGAGGAGATTTGAGATTAGGCAATATCTAAGGAATACTGGATCATACAAAAGCACAGAAGGAATCGTAAGATGTAGTTTGGACAGTTAAGATAGACTGTGGTTGTTGTAGCAGAGATTTGGGATTCAATCAAAAACAGACAAGTTTGGATGTCTGCAGATGATGATGCACATAATTTAAGTTGGTATTTATACCACAAATCTGGTAAAAAATGAATGTGGAAGAAATATTTTTTTGTAATATTTTTTTTGAGTTCTTAAATTTTTTGGAGAATTTTGTGAGGGAGGTTTATTATTTAATTTAACAGTGACATTATGTTTATTTACATTTACTCTCTCATGCCAGTAGTACAAAAGTGAAGAGAAAAAAAGAAGGTGAACATACAGTGAGAGAAGGTAGACTCTTAGTCATCACCCACACAGAGGGCATTCAGTCTCCATACTATAACATGCCTTGACAGTGTCTCCTCATATACCAGTATACAGCCTCCTTCCAAGTAGGACATGACAGCAGAGATAGCAGCAAGATCCTACACCAGCCAATTGGGAAGCCTCCTAAATGCATTGCCATTTAGTTTATTCCTGTACACTGTCTGGTGGCCATCCTATGGAACTGCTTTACTACTGTACCCTTGAAGGTGGGAGAAGTTTCTGGAACTGTACAGTATGTTTGGCATGCCCTTTGAAGGGAATCACTTGCACTGCATGTTGAAAGAATGGAGGAGAGTGGATAGACACCAAAATCTGTTCTCTGGTAACCAAACATGGTAACAGTCACTTCAGGCCTCCAATAAGCAGGATGACGTTTCCCTAGGCTTTGGTCATCTACCACGTAGTAAATGGCACAGTCCATGCTACTGGAGTCAGGCATCTTCATATCACACAAAATACTACATCTCTCCATCCCTCATGCAACCAACAGATAAGATCAGAGTAAAACTATTCCCATACCTTATATTCAGGGTGTATCAGAAAAGATGACTAAACTTCTCCATAAATATAATCTCCATGCCACTTTCAAACCACACATTCAGCAGCAATCTTCATTCATTCTCTTAAGGATTAGCTTTATCCTCTTGCACATTCTAACAGATCATAGATCTGTTATCCACCTTGAAGAACATAAATACCAAAACTGTGATCATCTGTATGGGAAGCCAGTATTGGCAGACCCATGCTCTGAATATTTCTTCACACAGGATTAAATGGAAGAAAATTCTGCTGCACAGGAATTGCTACAGGTGTGAGCAACTATTTTTTGAATCAGTATTATCTATGAAGCATGCCCCTAGCCTTAACAAGTATGGCTGCATTAATTTGCCAATGATTTTGGAAAATGGTCATTTTAAGACTTAATTTAGCCTGACTTTTCACGTTAACTCTGTTTTTGTATAGTCTCTAGAAAGCACCTTTGTAGGACTGTATAATATAAGCAGGTACACACAAGAAAGATATTTAATTAGCCAAATATTTCGGTCTGAAAATTGCAGAATATCTTCAGTGGCAATACAAGAACAGATATTTAATTTGGCTAATTAAATATCTTTCTTGTGTGTACGTGCTTATATTATACAATCTTTATGTCACAAGTATCCTTAAAATATCAAACCTTTGTAGGACATTAGTTCCTTTTCAGTTACAATTTCAGCTGTTTCTATAACAAGCAAACATTAGAGTGGAATCCACAAGGAAAGAAGAAAAGATGCACCCCAAAGATGAGCTGATGGAGAGGAGTAGAAGAAGAGCTCAGAAAGATTGGAAAGAACTAGATGGGGAAGCACAAAACAGAATGAGATGGAAATATATGGTAAAGGCCCTATATTCCCAATGGAGTGAAGAAAAATAAGTAAATAAGTAATACTGAATTTTTGAATTGTCATTGTTCACAATATTGGTCTTAATGCTTAAAATACTGATACAGGAGTTAGGTTTTTCTTTTGCTGAAGAATTTAGAACTTTTAAGTAGTTGGTAATAAATAATGCACAAATTTGATAAGCAGTAAGTGCTATACTGTGAGTACTATTAGGCAAATGTAGTAACAGTAGATTACAAAAAACTAAATCCATTTACATCATATAATAATCTTCTTCTTCTGCTTTTGTTTTGTAATGGTTTGCACATGATTTTCAAAACTGTGAATTAAAAACATTCATGTTTATGATTTTCAAATTATATCTGTTAAGGCCATCTCAGTCACAGTAAGAAATCGATCAAAACTGACTGAACTCAAGAGCCTCCATGGCTCAATTGGTTTCGACAGTACCCTTAGGATGGGAGGACATGGGTTTAAATCTCATCTCTAGGATAGACAGAACCTTTATAGGAACTTTTCAAGTGAAGGTGAGCGGGCCAGTCATAATACAACATGCAGATAGGATTGACTGCCCCTAGAAGAGCTTAATTTTGCTTCAAAGAAGCGAAGTTACTTAGCTGTGACAGGCCTATGAGCCTAACATATAAGGAAAATAGAAAAATGGGAATAGGAACTACTAAACTTTTGGGTTCATGATGCTTATCTTTGCAACTCACCAAAAATTAGCAAAGCAGGGAATCTCTGCTTTGCTAATGGGCAACCTCTTCCTCGTCCCCACCTTCCATCAGAGGAAGCTTTCTTCTGACAGATGAAAAAAATCTCAGATGATGAAAAACTGTCAAAACAGCCACTGCACTGTAACAGATTTTAACACAGAAAATTCACATTTTACCATGATTTTTTTTTTGTTTGTTTGTTTGTTTTTTTAAGCACTGAGTGCGTATACAAAACTCTGAGCATTATCTAAAGTTTTTGGGAGGGTACATGTAATCTTTTCAAAAACTTTGAATAATGCCATCATTAAGAACTCAGATATTCCAGTATGTAAAAGTATGTGCTGTCTTTTAAACTTTATTTAAATGATGTTAGCCTTTTCAAAATTGATATTGCATGATTAGACAAAATTAAAAGGAGTGTGGGAGGGAAGTTAATCAAATTGTTTCTAGACTCTGCTGATTTTTGAATCAAAGCAATATTATTTACTAGCAACACAAGAAACAATTTTTTATGTAAAATTCTTTACTGATGTATATATTGGAAATAGTATATTTCAAAAATTTATTAATTAATTTATTTATTTATTTTAAAACATAACAGTATCAACGTGCGAATGTATTCCGAAGACCAAAAGACTGAATAAGGTAGGTGTAAAATGGATGAATGAGGAGGCTTAAAAATGAAATCAGGAAGAAGATGAATAATGGTAATAATCAATTTCATGAAAAACATAAAGAACAAGCCAGAAGAGTGACTCAGTTAGTAAGGAAAACAAAATTGCAGTATGAGCAGAAATTAGCACATCAGGTGAAGAAACAACCACCAGAGTTTTTTAAGATATATGGCAAACAGAAGGAAGCATAATCATGTTATCATGATGTTCATCATCTTCATCAAATTCCTGACATGTACCCTTAAGGGGTGTACAGGATATGATAGTACTACATGAAAAACTTATATCATTACTAACTTTCTATCTACAATTTTTCTCCAAATCAATCTGTAACCTGTCAAGACTCCAGCATTATCAGATCTTATATTTCTATCTTCTAAGGCAGTGCTTCCCAAACTTCTGGATGTCAGGGCCCCCTTTATAAAAATTAAAATATTTCATGCCCCCCCCGAAAAAAAATCATAATTGAGACATATATTATTATAATATTTATTGTATTTATATTCAATACTAATTTATAATTTTTATCCAAAAACATATAGTGAATATTGCAAAAATCAAATGCAAATATTACATTTTTAGCATCTTACGTACACATCTGACATGGCACATTATCTCAGATTTTTATATAGATAGGTATATTGTTATTGTACATTTGCATATTGTACAAAAGCACATGAAATGTAAGATGATTAGTAATAAAGAAAGAATTAAAAACAAAAAAGAAGTTTAATAACAATTTAATGTGATGAATGTGTTTCAATACTGCTACACAAATAGTCAATATCAGGTGAAATATTTGAAATGGCTATTCTTAGATTTCTTTCCAATTCTTCCATTGAAAAGCAGGACCTATGTTTATTTTTAATTATCAATAACGATGAAAATGCTGTTTCACAAAGGTATGTAGATGTGAAAGGAATTAACATATTTAAGTCTGCTTTTGCTAATGAAGAACATTCTTTTTGTCATCGAATCCAAAATTCGAATAAATCACTGTTAAGAAATTCTGATTCGAGGGTTGAATCTGCTCTCATATCAATAAGTTCTTCTTGGGATGACCATGGAAGATTGCTAAATTGTAGAGAAGGAGCAAATGGTGTTCTTATCCAATCATATTCTTTATCTTCATTCAAATTAGGAAAATATTTTTCAGAAAAAAAGCATAGAATTTGTGAGGTGGTTAATTATTATCCTTTTATTTTCTGTTGATAGTAAAATATTATTTTCTTTAACATATTCATGAAGAGAAGTAAACATTTCTGTTTTATTATCCCTAAACGTTTAACCATGCAGAATGTTTACTTTGAAATGCTTGCAATTTAATGTTTAGTGTTAATATATTGGTGCTTTTTTCCTTGCAGAGAAAGATGCTATTCATTAACTTTTTCGAAAAAATCCGACAGATAAAAAATTAAACGCAACCAATTTTGATCACAAAAATGAAATGCTAATATGGGATTCTTATCAAGAAGAAAAATTCGTAGTTCATATTGCAATATTAAAACTCGTTTTAGACTTTTCCGTGGGACAACCACCTTACTTCTGTGTGATATAAAAGAGTGTCGTAATTGGAATCCATCTCTTGGCATAAAATACGAAACGGTCTTGAATTAGTAGCATTACTTTTTATATAATTAACTACAGTAGAAAATTCTGATAACACTTTACTCAGCGATTCTTCCATTTGTCGAAATGGAAGTTTTCTCTATGGATAAGGCAATGAACATGTCTTGCATTCGGATAAACTTTTTTTACTTTTGCTACAAAACCTGAAATTCTCCCCTAATGGCTGTGGCACTATCAGTGCAAATCCCAATGCACTTTTGCCAATCAAGTTCATATTCTTTAAAAAAATTATTCACTTTTTCAAATATATCTTTTCCTTTGATTGTACCGGAAAATTTCTGCAAAACAGTAGATCTTCATGAATTTGAAAATTATAGAGGTATCTAACAAAAAACATTAAATTAGCGTCCTTTGTATTATCCGTAGATTCATCAAGCCGAATGGCAAATGCATTAGTTTGTTTGATTCATGAAATTAATGTAGACATAATATTATCGGCAATGCAATCTATTCTTCTTTTAATTGTGTTATTAAACACTGGAATTTTTTTTAAAGGTTCTGATATTTTGGAACCATAGATAGTTTCACAAATTTTTATTGCTGCTGGTAAGACGAGGTCTTCACCAATTGTATGAGGTTTCTTTGTTTTTGCAATTAACAAAGCAATTTCGAAAGATACTTTTACTAAGTTGTCATTCAGTTTAGCATGCTTTGAAAAACATTTAGTTTGTCATTTTAATTCTTCAGCTTTTCTTTGAAAAAACTCAATTGTCCTTACTCTTATATTCCCCATGAACAGTATCTAAATGGCAACAGTATTTTCCGGGTCGCATGCAATCATTTGATAACTGTTTACAGCAGATTACACAAATAGGTTTGTTTGGATTATTATATGATGGTACAATGGTACTCATATTTCAAATAAGAAGGATCGTATTTTCGAATTTTTTCATACGACATTTTTTGCATCTTACTGTTTGGTGCTGAAGACGACGCAGACTGTTCTGGTAAAATATGAAATACTGTCCTTTTTTTTGAGTCTGTTTCTGCTTCTCCTGATTGTTTGCTGGATTTTTTTTTTTATCAGCCACTTATCCATCTCAGGGTTAAATTTTTAACGTAGAATAGATCAAATAATAGTACCACTTACCGATACTGGCACACCTCAGACTAACAACATGAAATTATTGAATATTACCTGAATAAGGGAATCGTCGGACCAGGAACATTTTTCTCTTTTGTGACTTTTCTCCCTTTACAGTAATTAAGCCTAACGCGAAACAGACAGCAAAGGCAGGTTATTAAAACGTGGATATGATTGGTGCAGTATTAACAAAAGATCGCGCGACCGAAAGATAAAACATTGCAGACAATTGAGTTGAAATGCTAACTCTGTTCAACCGAATTCCATATGTGAAACTACCATAACATTTACTAAATATATATTTCTTAGTTTTAACATGTTTACAAATTGTAACACATTCGGTTGAATTTTATTGCTGCCTTGCGAAATCGAACTTACACACATCTAATTAATAACAATAGTTTTTAGTTAGATACTGTGTTTGCCCACGCAACATGTGGTTTTGTTTCAGTCTATATAGCATAGTTTCTGTATGAGGGGACATGTGATTCATTAATTAGTGTGTTTTTATCCCAGTTGTCTCTAATTGCACTATTTGTTGAGAAATATATTACACAGACTGCTCATACCTTATTCGCTGGCATAATAAAAGTACTTGTTTCTATTGCCTCTGCAGTATAGTGGCTATTAGGGAGGGCATGTTGTTTACCACTGCAAGCGAGTTACTATCTCCACACATGAACTTGTTTAAGCTTTTTTTCATATGTGAAGTATATGCGAAACTTTTATTGGTAACACAAAACTAGCTCGGATGACAGTGATAATATAAAACGAGTTTTGATATGTATGTAAAATCAATATCAACAGTCCCTGATTACAAACGTGTGATGAAAGGGACAGAAAGATTTTGAGCTTCCCCGGAGAGCATTCAAAGTAAATATAATTAACCACTGCTTTGAAATTAGACTTTTATGAATAAGCATACATTTACTAATATTCATAAAGCACTGAAATATGCAGGAAGCAAAGTTTGTGAATCAACACCAATGTGTGAATTTTTCAATTAAAATATTTTTAAAAAATAGCAAAAAATAATAATAAAAGTTAAATACGTTTCTTTTAAGATAAGAAAAATCTACTTAGTCTTAAAACATTTTAAATTTGTTTTCATTATTTCACGGTCCCCCTCAGCAAAACCTATGGCCCCCAAGGGGACCGCGGCCCACAGTTTGGGAAGCGCTGTTCTAAGGCACTTTTTACTGTATCAATCCACCTATATCTTGGTCATCTGCTGGTTCTTTTTCCTGCAAACCTGGCAGAGAGCACTTGTTTTGCTAATCTTTCCTCTCCCATTCTGTTTAAGTGACCATACCACCAGATATTAGCTTGGCTAGCACATTCCTGGATGCTAACAATGTCATGTCAAGTTCTTTCTTAATATCCTCATTTTTAATATGATATTGCCATTGATGCCATCTCTTCAGGCCCCTCATCTTTCTCAGGACTCTCATATTTGCGGTATCTAGTCTTTGGTCAAGTGTTTTATTTCTAACTCTGCTCTGAGATCCATAAGTTAAAATTGGTTTCAACACTGTCTTGTATACAGCTAATTTACTGTTCTGACTAATTTCTTTCTTATTCCATATAAATTTATTCAGCTGACTTCCAACCATACCAGCTTTGTTGACTCTCTTGTCTATTTCCATATTTAAATTATCATCTTCACTAAAAATTTTGCCTAAATAGCTGAAAGATTTTATTTGTTCTATAGGTTGTCCATTCACAATGCAGCTGATATTTTCAATGTTTATGCTTATTTTCATTGTCTTAGTCTTGTTACTGCTGATTTTCATACCAAATTTATTACAACAGATATTCAGTTTAGTCAAGGAATCTTGCAGACTTGTAGCAGATTTATTTAGAAGTATAATATCATCCGCATAAAGCAAAGAGCTGACAATAACATCTCCAATTTTGATATCAAGTTTAAAACTACTTTCCTTCATAATGATCCATATAAATAATGAATAACAGAGAGTATAATGTACATCCTTGTCTGACACCAGATTTAACATTAAACCATCTTCCTGTACTTCCTTTAATTCTAACTGCTGACTTACAACTCAAATAAAGACTAAGTATTGCTTGATATAATGTTCCATTGACACCAAACAACTGTAGTGTTTTGAATAGCTTCTCTGTTGGCACCTTGTCATATGCCTTTTCCAGATCTACAAAACTTAAATACAGATCTTTGTTATATTCCCATAATTTCTCAACTATTTGTAGTAAAGTGAAAATCTGATCCCGACAGCCTCCATTTTGTCTGAATCCATATTGTTGACGAAGCTGGATTCAGGCCAAATTTCTTCACCAAGCTCCACAATCCTTCTCCATTACTCAAGTATACTTGCATAAATCTTACCAGGAACACTCAGTAGAGAAATACTGCTGTAATTCTCACATTCAGTTTTATTTCCCTTTTTTTATATATGGGTACTATGACAGCTCTACTCCAAACATCTGGAATTTGTCCTTCTGTCCAGGTCTTCTGAACTATGCAGTGCAGCAACTGTAAGACTTTTATACTTCCACACTTGAGCATTTCTGGTAGAATATCATCTACACCAACTGCCTTTCCACATTTCAGGTTTTTGATGGCTTTTTCTACTTCAAGTATGGATATGTGTATTTTAAACTAAGTTATACCAACCAGTTTCGTCAACTGTGGCTGTTGGCTTCATCAGGGTTAAAATTATATAAATGTAAGAACACTTAAAATAAATAAGTGTTAAAAAATTGTTTGCACTGAAACCATAAATGGACCGAATACAACTGCATTTTTATAAAAGCAGAAGAACACATACATCACACGTATAGCACATGTATGATCTACTAGTTATTATGTAGGAATGTTCTGTAGTTGGCAGAAAAATTTAATTCTGGCATGTTGAAAGATCTAATGAGGGTCTTCCAGATCTCGGGCAGAATTAATCCTTGGTTTCTATTTAGGTTTTCTTTTGAACGGAGAACTGTTGTGGCTTCTTTTATCATTCGGGAACGGAAATCCTCCTCTAAGTAGGGCATGGAGCATTTATCCCATTCTATAACATGGTTAGTCCTAGCAAAATGAAAGACTAATCCAGATTTGTCTTTTCTATTATTATTGACGTCTCCTATGTGTTCCTTTTTTCTGATTTCAAAACTTCTTGAAGTCTGGCCAATATAGTTTAAGCCACACAAGCTCGGTATGTTGTAAACTCCGGCATATTTTAAAAAAGGATGACTATCTTTTGGAGATCTTAAGAATTGACGAATGGTCTGTGAAGGTTTCAAAGCTACTTGTATTCCATGTGGCTTGAGGAGTTTAGCAATCTTATTAGAAACTGTCCCTGTAAACGGAATCACAATAGTAGAGTTGTAATGTATATCTTCCAGTCATCTTTGTGGGGGGGGGGGGGGGTCACAGAGAAGAATCTTGTGGTTCAATTTCCTAGAATAACCATTCTTTATAAGATTATTTGATATCAGGGATAGTTCATCGTGGAGGTCTTTATCATCAGTTATAATGAGAGAGGCTCTATTTTTTAGCATGTGTACAATGCTAAGTTTCTGAGAAATATGGTGTGAAGAAGTGAAGTGTAAGTATCTACCTGTATTGGCAGGTTTGAGATAAACTATAAGGCTAATGCATCCATTTATTTGTTTCTTAATTAAAATGTCCAGAAATGGTAATTGGTTATCTTTCTCCAGTTCTAGAGTGAATTTAATTTTGTGATGTAAAGAGTTGATCTTGCTTAGGAAATCGAACAAATCCTTTTCCGTATTTTTCCAAACAATAAAAATATCATCAACATATCTCCACCAAATGGTGGGTTTAGGGCCCAGTTGAGATAAAATTTTATTTTCAAATTTCTCCATAAAGAGATCAGCATAAGGTGGTGAAAGAGGGCTTCTCATTGCAAGGCCTGTTAATTGCTGGTAAAAAGTTTTATTCCATAGGAAAAAGTTAGAATTTAAACAATGATGGAACAAAGAAGTAATGTCTTGAGGGAAGAAGTTTCCTAAAATGTCGATCACTTCCTCTACTGGAATATTGGTAAATAATGATGTCACATCCAGGCTTTCCAGAAGATCTGTATTGGAGATCGAGATGTTGTTTAATTTCTCCACGAAATGTTGTGAATTTCATATGTAAGTATCCGCATTGCGGCAGATGTGTGCTTTGAGAAGACCTGCAAGATGTTTAGATAATAAATATATAGGCGAATTAATACCATCAACGATGGGGGAGCGTAACAGTATTCCATTTTTATGGACTTTTGGAGAGCCATATAGTCTCGGTGTTAGTGGATGCTTAGACTTCAATCTCTGTTTTAAATCTGTTTAAAGCCAATAAAGGCAACTATACAGTGATCTTAAATACTAGTGATTACAAAGACAAGATCGCCTACTTACTATCTGATACATCTACTTACCATGTTTTAGATTCAGATCCTACTTTAAAGAATCACAATGATACCAATGATTTATTACGTAATATGGATAGCTGGTCAACAGATTTAAAACGGAGATTGAAGACTATGCATCCACTAACGCCGAGACAATATGGCTCTCCAAAAGTCCATAAAAATGGAATACCGTTACGCCCCATCGTTGATGGCATTAATTCACCTACATATTTATTATCTAAATGCTTTGCAGGTCTTCTCAAAGCACACATCTGCAATTCGGATACTTATATACGAAATTCACAACTTCCTGGAGAAATTAAACAACATCTCGATCTCCAATACAGATCTTCTGGCAAGCCTGGATGTGACATCATTATTTACCAATATTCCAATAGCCTTTCATTTTGCTAGGACTAACCATGTTATAGAATGGGATAAAAGCTCCATGCCCTACTTAGAGGAAGATTTCCACTCCCGAATGATAAAAGAAGCCACAGCAGTTCTCCGTTCAGAAGAAAACCTAAATAGAAACCAAGGATCAATTCTGCCTGAGATCTGGAAGACCCTCATTAGATCTTTCAACATGCCAGAATTAAATTTTGTTGCCAACTACAGACCGTTCCTACATAATAACTAGCAGATCATACACGTGCTATACATGTGATGTATGCGTTCTTCTGCTTTTATAAAAATGCAATTGTATTCGGGCCATTTATGGTTTCAGTGCAAACAGTTTTTTGGTGTTTAAGTGTTCTTATATTTATATAATTTTAACCCTGATGAAGCCAACAGCCACAGTTGGTGAAACTAGTTGGTATAACTTAGTTTAAAATAAATATATTTGACCAAAAAAAAAAATCCAAATATTAGTCATTCTCTCCTATGGATATGTGTTCCTGATTGCATGCCTAGTCAGTTTTTTTTACCACTGTGCTGTCACTGATTGTTTTATTTAGCAATTTTTTGTCCATACATCAAGAATATCTTTTTCTTCAGTTTTCATGTCACTTTTATCGTTTCCAATTCCCTTCACAGCATTTTTTCTTTTAGATCCTTCCTCTATTTCTGAGCTTCTTCAACAAACTCCAGAATATCTTGCCACCTTCTTGATATTTATTTTCTATGTTCTTAAATCTTCCCATGACTTTTGTTTAGCTAGTTTTACGTTTTACACAGTGTTTAGCTTTCTTACATTTTTCTCTGTATTCTCTAAGAGCACAAGTAGACTTATTTGGCAGGAACTTTTCGTATGTTTTCTTCTTTTCCTTCACTACCTCTTTAACCTCCTGTGTCCACCATGGAATTCCGATTTTTCTATCCTTGCAAACAATCTCACCACATGCCTCTCTGGTTGAATCAATCGATGTTTTTTTCAGGGCTTGCCACTGAATCTCCAAGGTTTGGTTCCTGTTCTCAAACTCTTTCATTTTTTCTTGAATAATGTTTGTGTATTTAGTCTACAGTTCGCATCTGAGAACTGCTCAACTTTTATTCGCTTTAAAACTTTCTCACATGTTCTTCTTTTCAATATGAAATGCAATGTTATCCTGCTCAAAACTAAATAGTGATCATTTCCAATTTCAAATCCTCTGTACACTCTGATGTGTCCTGCACCAGGGAGAAAACATCACTATCAACAATAACAGTCAATGAGACTTTTCTTATCCCTTACCTCTTCTCTCCATGTGAATGTGTTTTATGTTCCAACATAAAACACATTTTTATGTTGGAACATTGTGTTAGTAATAACCAGTCCATGTCCTGAGCAGAAATTCAACAGGTATTTGCCATTGCCATAAGACGATGTTGATGGATGAAAAATGGTAGAATGGTAACTGATGCAGAAGATATTGTTGAGGTATTCAGTGATCAATTTATAAGGGGTGTTTCATCCTAATCAGGGTGGAATCATGAGGAACTTAAGCATAGAGGACATAGGAGAAGATGGTTCAATTGTGAGTGAGCAGCAGGTATTTGAGGAAATAAATAACCTTGATGTCAATAGGGTGATAGGATTTGATGACACACTACCATCTTAATGGAATATTCCAGGGAATTGGCAGTACCATTGGCATACTTGTTTAGTAAGAGTCTTACAACAGCACAGGTTTCAAGGGAGTGGAAAGAAGGAAAAATTGAGCACAATAATCCATATGAGGCCTTGATCAGGCCGCATATGGATTATTGTGCTCAGATCTGGTTGCTGGGGTTTTCATTGTCACAAGGATATGTTGGAAAGGATCCAGAGAAGATTCACAAAGGTTGTCAGTGGTCTTTGGAATATGGAATACAAGGACAGATTAAGAGAATGTAAACTGCAAAGCCTCGTGAATAGGTGGAAGAGGGGGAATATGATTGATATATATAAGCTAGTTAGGGGTTGTTATCAGATTGACATGGAAGAGACTTTTCATAGAATGAGACAGGGGAAGACAGAACAAGAGGTCATTGCTGAAAACTATATAAAGAGAGTGTGAGCAGAGCAGCAAGGAGCAGGTTTTTTTGGATGGAGAATGGTTGGTGAGTGGAATGCATTGCCTGAATGTCTTGTGAACGTAGACACATTGAATCATTTAAGGCATGGTTGGATAAGCATTGTGTGCAATAGTGTATACCTCCCACAATGCTTGACTCTATGGATGGATGTTAATAATAATAATAGTTGTTGAAAGTTTTTCCACTTGGTTATGCTATAAATTAAAGATACAAATTATATACTTGATGTAAAGATTTATCCAAGTGTAAGCAACTGCTTACACTTGGATAAAGGATTAAATCAAGTATATAATTTCTCATCATCATCATCAAATTCCTGCCATGTACCCACAAGGGATGTACAAGATATGATAGCACTACATGAAAAAATTATATCATTACTAACTTCCTATCTACAATTTTCCTCCAAATCAGTCTATTACTTGTCAAGACTCCAACATTATCAGATCTTATATTTCTATCGTCTAAAGCACTTTGTACCGTATCAATCCACATATATCTTGGTCTTCCTCTGGGTCGTTTTGCTGCCAACCTGGCAGAGAACATTTGTTTTGCTAATCTTTCCTCGCCCATTCTGTTTAGGTGACCATACCACCTGAGATTAGCTCTGCTAACGCATTACTGGATGTACACAATGTCAAGTTCTTTCCTAATATCCTCGTTTTTAATATGATATTGCCATTGATGCCATCTGTTCATGCCTATAATCTTTCTCAGAACTCTCATATCTGCGGTCTCTAGTCTTTGGTCAAGTGTTTTACTTCTGACCCAGCTCTCAGATCCATAAGTTAAAACTGGTTTGAACACTGTCTTGTATACAGCTAATTTAGTGTTCCGACTAATTTCTCTCTTATTCCATATGAATTTATTCAATTGACTTCCCACCATGCCAGCTTCGCTGATTCTGTTGTCTATTTCTATATTTAATTTACCATCTTCACTAAAAATTGTGCCTAAGTAGCTGAAATGTTTTACTTGTTCCACAGGTTCTCCATTCACAACACAGTTGACATTTTCAATGATTCTGCCTATCTTCATTGTCTTTGTCTTTTTATTGCTGACCTTCATACCATATCTATTACAACAGCTATTCAATTTAGTCAGAGAATCTTGCAGACTTGTAGCAGATTTTTTTAGCAGTATAACAGCATCCGCATAAACCAAAGAGCTGACATTAACATCTCCAATTTTGATATCATGTTTAATACCACTTTCCTTCATAATGTTATCCATATAGATAATGAATAACAGAGGGGATAATGTACATCCTTGTCTCACACCAGATTTAACATTAAACCATCTTTATGTACTTCCTTCAATTCTAACTGCTGACTTACAACTCAAATAAAGACTAAGTATTGCACGATATAATGCCCCATTGACACCATATAACTGCAGCGTATTGAATAGCTTCTCTCTTGGCACCTTATCATATGCCTTTTCCAAATCGACAAAACTTAAATACAGATCTTTGTTATATTCCCATGCTTTCTTGACTATTTGTCGTAAAGTGAAGATCTGATCCTGACAGCCTCTGTTTCGCCTGAATCCAGCTTGTTCTTCACAAGCTTTTCTTCCACAATTCTTCTCAACCGTTTCTCAAGTATACTTGCATAGATCTTGCCGGGAATACTCAGCAGGGAAATACCTCTGTAATTCTCACATTCAGTTTTATTTCCCTTTTAATATATGGGTACTTTTAAGAGCTCTACTCCAATCATCGGGAATTCGTCCCTCTGTCCAGGCTTTCTGAACTATGCAGTGCAGCCACTTAAGACTCTTATAACACCATACTTCAGTATTTCTGGTCGAATATCATCTACTCCAGCTGCCTTTCCACATTTCAAGCCTCTGATGGCTTTTTCTATTTCAAGTATGGATATGTATTCCTGCCTGCATGCCTGGTCAGTGTTTTTTACCACTGTGCTGTCATCACTGCTTGTTTCATTTAGCAGTTTCTCAAAGTAATTACTCCATACTTCAAGGATATCTTTTTCTCCTGTTTTCATGTCACCTTTATCATCTCTAACTCCTTTTACAGCACTCTTTCCTCCATTCCTAAGCTTCTTCAACAACCTCCAGAATATTTTGCCAACTTCTTGATATTTATTTTCTATATTCTTGCCAAAGTCCTCCCATGACTTTTGTTTAGCTAGTTTTACACAGCGTTTAGCATTCTTGCATTTGTCTCTATATTTTCTAAGAGCACAAGCTGACTTATTTGACAGGAACTTTTGATATGCTTTCTTCTTTTCCTTCACTGCCTCTTTAACTTCTTGTGTCTACCAGGGAGTTATGATTTTTTTATCCTTGCAGACAACTTCACCACATGCCTCTCTGGCAGAATCAATCAATGTTTTCTTCAGAGTTTACCACTGAATCTCCAAGGTTTGGTTCCTGTTCTCAAACTCTTTCATTTTTTCTTCAATAATCTTTGTGTATTTTAGTCTACAGTTCACATCTGAGAGCTGCTCAACTTTTATTCGCTTTAAAACTTTTTTACATGTTATTCTTTTCAATATAAAATTCAATTTTATCCTGCTCAAGACTAAATAGTGATCACTTCCAATTTCAAATCCTCTATACACTCTGGTGTCCTGCACCAGGGAGAAAACATCACTATCAACAATAACATAGTCAATGAGACTTTTCTTATTCCTAGCCTCTTCTCTCCATGTGAATTTGTGCACATTTTTATGTTGGAACATGGTGTTAGTAATAACCAGTCCATGTCCTGAGCAGAAATCCAACAGATATTTGCCATTATTATTAGCTTTGCTCTTTTCTCCAAATTTTCCCAAAATATTTTTGTATGTCTGACAATCATTTACTACTCTGCTATTTAGATCCCCAACAAGGACCAATTTTTCCTTTTTCATTGTGTCAGTTGCTTTTTCTAAAGCCTCAAAAAATTCCTCCACTTCTACCTTAGTAGAACCTTCTGTGGGAGCATAGGCACAAAAAAGTCTCATTGTCCAGTTCCCCATTCTCATATTTGCCCACATTACTCTACTTGAGACTGACCGCCATTCAAGAAGATTAGCCTCGTATTTTGTGTTGAATACTATGGCTACTCCTTCTTTTCCTTGACTGTCATTGCCTGAATATAACATTTTGTATTTATTGCTCAGAAAGATCTCACCAGTTTTGGTCTTTTTTGTTTCAGTCATCCCTATTATGTCGTTCAGTATCCAAGTACCTATCTAATTCCTCAGCTAGCTCCATTTCTTTGCCATTCAGGCTTCTTACGTTGATAGTACCGATCTTTAACTCTGGTGATGTTCAGTTGGGGTTTGTTTTCAGATTTGTTCCAGTAGCTGACTTTTTGCTGTTCGCCCTGGTTCCCTGGCGAAACAACGGGGGGCCTTGTTTAACCAGGCGACGTCCAAGCCGGCATGAAATTTTGTCATGTTGTACCATCATTTTTTATTTTGATTTAACCAATAAGAATACAATTTGGTCGGCTAAATCCCAAATTGCTAGCCCATCCTCGTTCGTTCAGTATCCAAGTAGATACCCAACAGGGTGCACCACGAGAAGATGAGGATTCGACATTAGGTCAGAAGCCCTGGTCGGTTCTCCACATTCCTTTAATGGCTATGTGGAGGTCTCCTCTCAGTTATACAGCTTTGACTTTTAAGCACCCCTTATAATTTCTTGTTATCTTTAATTTAATCATAATAATAATAATAAATATTTCAAATTTTCAATGAAAACAACATTAATATAAAAATAGGATTGTCGCATCATGCTTAGAAAGAAATGAAATGTAATTTTTTATAAAAATTATTTAATGAAACAACGTCCCATTAAAGCTTAATCAATGATCTTCCTTAAAGTTATACACATAATAAACTATATTTTTTCTAATTAATATAAAGGTTAAATTAATCCTTTCTTTTAGTAAAATGAAAGATGAAATTAAGTTCACCTGTGGAATCTGTGTACTCTTCCCACAGCTTGTTTCTCCAACTAAAATAAGTACTTGATAACTTTCTAGCACAAATAAGATATGATTTCTATACTATAAAATAAATGAAATCAAATATTAATATTTATATTGTAGTCAAAAAGCACATTAGGTGCATTTTAAAAATGGAAAAAGAAATACTATAATTTAGATAGCAAGATCAAAATATATCCATTACTTTAATAATTTTTTTAAATAATTATCATATCTGGATACTATGCTGATTTATTCCCATGACCTCAGGTGATGAAAAGCATGGTCTAAGTTAAAAAAATCTGATTATGAAATAAAATATTCCATAGCATATTTAATAAGAACAATTCAGTATGACATTCAATCAAAATTCCTAGAAATTCTTGTCAGCATAATTTTCTGGAATCATAGTAGGACAACCTAAAAGAAGCACAATTTCATTACTGTTTTTCTATCATTTTGCTTTAATAATAATATAAAACAAAAAAAACAAGAAAGGAAACTTTCTTTAAAATACCTATTTTTCTACTCTTTCGTATTCCAATCTGCTTAAATGATAGCAATTTCAGATTTGGTTATATATTCATGATTATTACTGATATCTATCTATCATGAATTATCCATCACTAGTACATACAACAGATTTAAGAAAGATAGATGGGTTAATATCTACCTTGAAGAACACAAAAATTACATCCACAATCATCTGTATGGCAAGTTGGGACTGACAGACCATGCTCTGAATGCGCCTTCAAAAAGGATTAAATTCTTTTTGAAGGGGTGTCTAGAATTTGAATTCAATGGAAGCCACTGGTGTTATATAGAAGTCACTAGAGGTCTCAGAGACTATTTTTGAAATCGGCATCAGCTATGAATCACTCTCACACAACCTCAATATAAATGTTACATTAAGTTGTCAAAGATACAGGAAATAGTCATTCTAAGACCAATTAAGTAGTGTGACTTCTACAATTTAATTTTATGGTTATCTAGCCCATAGAGGACACTGTGGTAGGACATCATTGTTTCTTTTTCTTTTTTTACCAGTCACAATTTAAATTGTTTCTAGCATGATCCAGTTGAATTTGTGCTTCTCACAAAACATTCAACTTGCAATTTGTGTTCTGAAGATGCTGGATAATAAAAACCAGTGAAATATTATTAAGCTCAATAAATTAATTATATATTTTTCTCCTAGTGCTGTTTACACCATGAAGCTACATTATGAAATTGTTGTGAAAACTGAATCAATTTGCCTTCTTCCTAAAAAGATGTGGGGATACTAACACCATTCCTAACTATATATTGGGTTTTATCCTTTATCAAGTGTTAGCAAACAAAGCCTGAGTATCTCCCATAATGCAAAGCACATCTCCTTGCAGACGTGCATAATGCTATGCATTATGGGAAGGGCCACTACCCAGACCGGTTTCGACCTTTATTGAGATCTTATCAGTGGGAGCCAGACCCAGAGGTGGTGATACTAAGGTAGAAGTAATGGAGAAGTCATATTTATCTATACGAGTTGCCAAAGGGTGTAACACCCTATCATTAAAATTCTATGGATTAGAGAAAAGTTTATGGAAGTTTTTTTCACTTGGCTATGCTACTAATTATATATTGGGTTTTATCCTTTATCCAAGTGTTAGCAAACAAAGTTTGCGCCTGAAGTACTTTCAGGACCGGGGCAACTCATGGTAAAGGTGGAATAAGTTCTCATCACTTGCCTTAATATCTCCCAGCAAAGCACATCTCCTTGAGGATATGTATAATGCTATGGATTAAGAGAAGGGCCACTACTACCTCTGGCTCCCATTGATGAGACCTCAATAAAGGTCAAAACCAATCTGAGTAGTGGCCCTTCCCTTAATGCATAGCATTATACATGTCTGCAAGGAGATGTGTTTTGCATTACGGGAGATGCTATGGCAAGTGATGAGAACTTATACCACCTTTACCACGAGTTGCCCCAGTCCTGAAAGTAGTTCAGGCACAAACTTTATTCTAACACTTGGATAAAGGATAAAACCAAATATATAATTAGCAGCATAGCCAAGTGAAAAAAAATTTCCATAAACATTCCTAACTGTTTAAGATTCAGACGAAATTCCATTCAGCAAAAGTCAAATATATTTATTAAAAATTCTCTTCACTTTAAAATATCAATAAAAAAATCTAATCCTGACAGATTCTGACATTATGGTAAGCTTTGACATTACTTCATTATTCTACTATGTACCTTTGACAGAGACCTTGACATTAAGCTACATTTTCCCTCTGACATATTTGAATTATTTTGATTCACCATTTATTTTGGTTATTTCTTATGGAAACAAAAAGATATAAGCAGCTAGGAGATAATGCAAAGGGTTCCCTTCTTTTCCAACCCCCATTAGCCAAATTCTATATAGAACATTCTGAAAACCAAGCTCCCAACACAGCTACACTTAAACCAATAGTTTGATTATGCTATGTTGATGATCTGTTTGTTATTTAATATCATAGACTAAATGCACTGGATGCATTTTTAGTGCGTCTTAACAGCCAACATCCAAAAATACACTTCATGACAGAAAAAGAAAGTAAGAACTGTTTCCTTTTTCTGAACATACTACTGATACAACTACCCACACATACAGGAAGGTATTTACATATGCAATCACACCACCACCTATCCCAACAGTATTGAATTCACAAAACACTTATACAGAGACCTAAGGCCATGAAACTGAGCTCGTACCTTCACAACACTTTTTTAGGGACTGGCTACAACCCCCTACAAAATAGATAACATACTGTGTCATCCCCCATCCCTCCTGCATCCAACACACAACAACATGGGAAAACAATATCCATTCCTTATATTCAGGATATATCAGAAAAAATAGGCTAAAGTTCTTGCAAATATAATCTCCATGCTACTTTCAAACCACTCATTCAAATGTTCATCTGTTTCTCCTAAAGATCACCCTCACCCTTTTGCACATCCTGGAGTATATAACATTCCTTGTTCCTGTAACTTAGCCTATTTTGGACAAACTAGTAGATCAGTTAACATCTGCCTTGAAGAGCATAAAAATTATATTCACAATCATCTACATGGCAATTCAGGACTGACAAATGATACATCTTTGCAAAGGATTAAATGGAAGAAGGCACTGGTGCTACACAGAAGTCAATATAGTTCTGAAAGCCTATTTTTAGAATAAGCATCAGCTATGGAGGCACTCCTCAACCTCAATACATATGACTGCATTAATATGCCAAAAATCTGGTGCAGTTATTCTGAGACCAATTAGCCCGACTTTTCCAAATTAACTTCATGGTTATCTTTCCCACAGAGGGTGCCATGTAACAGCATTAGTTTTATTTTCAGTTACAATTTGAATGGTTTCTACAATGATCTAGTTGAGTGCTTTGTGCTTGTCAAAGTTGTAATTTGAGCTCTGAAGATGCTGGATAGAAAACCAGCAAAACATTGGTAGGCTCAATAAATTAATATATATTTTTTTCTCCTGGTGTGGTTTATACCACAAAGCATTATATGAATATTATAAATTGAAGAACGTGTGTCAAATTTCTTTATGGTAACTCTAATGAAGATATCAGTAAATTATATGAATGCATTTGCTAACTTCAATCAAATATGAATTAACACATATATCATATGATAATTAACAATGGCCAGTGACTAGTAAACCACATTACTTTCCTGATGTATTGATTCTGAGTTACTGGTGATATTATGCTTAACCATCGGTGAAGAAGATATATCACTACAGAATTGCATCTACTGAATGTGCAAATAACCGTGATCATGTGATTATACTATTCAGGGTATAACCAAATAATTCACAATTCAACTGCAAGACTATTCAGCTGAGTGAATGGCCTTTCCAACCCACTGCAAGCAGGGACATCTACAAATGACATTAAGTAGTAGATGCACTTCAGTATCCCAGTATCCAGAGACTCCCACCCTGCTTATTAGCTGTCTTAAGTAGTTTGAAATAGTTCTATGTTTGGTCTCTGGAGCAGGAATTCTGCATTATCTAGTTCTTAGTCAACCAGCAACACTATATGTACTAGAGGTGTACAACCCTTCATAAACAGAAGCAAGGTTTTTTGTTGGTTAGAAAGTAAATTATCTTCTTCTTCAACCTTTTGGTTCTGTCCACTGCTGGACGAAGGTCTCCCCCCCCCATGATTTTCCAGATCACTCGGTTTTCTGCCTCTCCCATCCATCTCACTCATGCAATTTGTTCTAGTTCATCCCGCCACCTTCTTCTCGGTCTTCCTCTTTGTCTTGCTCCATCCATTGGTCTCCACTCTGTTTGTTTTCTAGTCCATCTCCCATCACTGCATCTGGCAATATGGCCAGCCCATCTCCACTTAGCATGCTTAATGTATTTTACAATATCCATGACACCTGTTTGAGATCTTATCCAGGTATTTGTCTTCCTATCTCTTAATGTTATTTTAGCATACTTCTTTCCATGAGATGTTGTGTTGTTCTCAGCTTTTTGTTTAGGGCTTCTGTATGTCCATGTATGTTAGGACAGGAAGTAAGCACTGGTCGAAAGCTTTCCTTTTTCGACTCATAGGGATGTCACTTCTGAATATGTCTCTCATTTTCCCATAAGCCATCCATTCAAGGTGAATTCTTTGTTCAATCTCTTTTCTTTGGCACTCCTCAAAGGATAACAATTGGCCCAAATACACATATGAAGTAACTTGTTCTATTTCATGGTTTTCAACTTTGACAGTGCTATGGTTAATATATTTATTCATCATATGCTTCATTTACTTATAGAAAGTAAATTATACTTAAGAAGAAATTATATTATTTTTAATTATATATTAATTATATATTATATATTCTAAAATTATATATTAATTTTGTTGCTCATACATAAGTATGAGCAATAAAAGTTTGCATGTGAAGTATCTATAGTGAATTTCAAACTGAACTGAATTTTGAATATACATCTGAAGGGGGGGAAAAGGGAGGAGGGGATATCATGCAGTATAGAATACTGAAGCAATTCGGTTTGAAATCAAAGCTTGTATATACAAGTAGCCTAGTTGTCAAGTTACTTAACATGCAAACTTTTATTTGCTCATGCCTGGGTAAAGAATTATAAACAACAATTTAATTTCTTGCCAAGTATAATTCACTTTCATGAGTAAAATTTACATTTAAAAAAAATTGACTAGCAGGTGAAATGATGTACTGTCAGAGAGCTCCTGAAAGATTTATGATTTTTGTTGATTTATTAAGTGTTTTCTTAGATTTAATTGTGTATTTTAGTATATTATTGTAGTTTTTTAGAGTAGTTATTGTACTAAAGCATTTTATAACATAATTTCAAAAATATTATTCATTTTTACTACTCTTTTTTTTAAAATGGCACCAAAAACGAGTTGTAACAAGGCAGTGACTAAAGCTAAAGTTGTTGTTACTGAGGAGAGTGTTTCTCCTGAACGAAAGCACTGCTGCAGTGATGATAATAATTTATCTGAGGATACGTTGACATCAGAAATAGCTCGGCTAAAAGAAATTATTAGGAAATCGACCAGGGAATTGAAAAAGGTGGAAAAACATTTGTCTAAACTTTGACAGGATAAGAAAAGGATGAGAACAAGAACAGGAAGGAAAACACTGAACATGGAAATCAAAATATTAATAACAACAAGGTAAGTCAGTTAATATCTAAGAAAAAAGAGGTAATATGGTATGATGACTCAATTTTAAAATTTGAGCTTGCCAAGGGAGTCACCACTTGTAGTTTATTGGGAGCGAAAATTAAAAATAAGACAAACGTAATTGAAAACCAAAAAAGAAATGTAAAAGAAATGGTTGTAGATACTAATAATTTAAGTGGTGACAAACATAGTATGATAGAAGATAAAAGGTCTGTGGGAAGAAGCAAGAAAGAAATCTGAAAGAGCAAAAATTGTAGGATTACTACCTAGATATGATAGTACTGAGTTAAGAAGGAGGGTGATGATAGCAAGTGATTTCATGTGCAGGCTATGTAGACGACATGGATGTGAGGTTTTAGACGTGTGGGGTGTGTTTGATGGCAGAAAAGATTTGTATAATGATGGCCTGCACTTGAATTGATTTGGCATCAGAAACCTGGAGAAATTACTTCTTGGTATGAGACCCAATGCAGAGAGTCAGGGTAGATCATCAAGGGAGGAATGGGAAAAATGTGTGTGAAAGTTGAGCAATGGTATACAAATGTGATAAAGATATGAATACCTTTGAACGTGGCTATGTATGTGGCAAAGGAGTGGAAAAATATGCTTTGGGTTCAGACCTTTTAAGTATGTCTGGGGAGGGAAAAGAGAAAATTCTAGAACAAGACCAAATAGATTGCATATCTAATTATAAGAATAGGTTAGGTCTTAATTTATTATGTATATACACAAATGCCAGGAGCATTAGAAACAAAGGGGTTGAGTTTGTTGCTTTATTGAATACGATGTGGCCTAAGATTGTTGGCATTAGTGAAACCTGGCTATCAGAATCAGATATGGTAAGTGGGATCGAGTATAACAGATATACTATTTTTAGGAATGACAGAAGAGATAGGAAAAGAGGAGGAGTGCTACTAATGATATCAGATGACTTAAGTCCCGTTAGGGAAGAAATACAAGAAAACAATGATGGTAACAATGTCCCATGTAGCAATGAGTTTGAGTCTATCTCAAAATGGAGGTTAACAGAATGAAATACATGGTGGGTGTAGCTACAGATCTGTTGGCTCAGTTGTAGGGGACAAAGAAATGCATCGTGAATTTAGCCTTAGCGGTACCAAGCAAATGATCACTATGGGTGACTTTAATTTTCCAAACATTGATTGGGTAGAAGAGAAATCTCATGATAAGAAAGAACAGGAATTTATTGAATTGTTGTGAGACAACTTTCTCAAGCAGCATGTGAAAGAAGGAACTCGAGGTCAAAGCGTGTTGGATTTGCTCATAGCATCAGAAGGGATCTCTGTCAAGAATATGGCTATTTTACCTCCAATTGGTGACAGTGATCATGATGTTCTTTCTTGGGAAGTATCTACTTGTATTGAAGCTCAGATTATAACAGGCTACATGCTGAACTACAAATGCTGAACTAAAGCTGGAAATTATGATCGACTTAGAAGAATACTATCTTTGGTCCCACGGTATCAGTTATTACTGAATGGAAAAAATGTCAGCAATGCATGGGAATCTTTGAAAAAGTGCTTAAATGAGGAAGTATTTCAATGTAAATCCCTAGTGTTCGAAGAATAAATAGGTTGGGAGTGAAATGGATGTGCAGCCTTATTAAGTAAGAGATCCACAAGAAGATGATGATGTGGAAAGAATGAGAATAAGAGTGAGAGGAGTTATGAAATATATAAAGCTCAGGCCAGAAAAGTAACGAGCATTGTGAGAAAAGCAAAAACAAAGTATGAAAAGAAATTGGCCATGCAAGCTAAAGGCAATCCAGAAGAATTTTATTGTTATGCCGCAAGCAAAAGAAAGAATTAATGTGGAAGAATAACTTTATTGGATGCAGATGGTACACGAGTGTCGGAAGCTAAGGAGATTGTTCAGTTAATGAGTGCTCACTTTGCTAAGATATATCAACCAGTGTATGTAGCATGGTACACAATGCTACTGCTATGTTGGATGAAGAGTTAGAGGTTCATGAAAATGAGGTTGAAGAGCTCTTGCATAATCTGGATAAGAATTTGTCAATAGAAACAGATGGAATATCAGCCCGTTTGCTAAAGGAATGTTCAGTTGAAATGGTTAGGCCTTTCACACATTTGTATACTTGAGTCTCAGCTCAAGAATGATACCACAGGAATGGAAGGAATGTATGATAGTTCCATTGAACAAGGGTGGTACAAAAACTGATGTGTCTGACTACTGACCTATTAGTATCTCTCGTGTGGTAGTGAAGATTTTAGAGAAGTTGGTAAGAACTCGCATACAGAAATGGGTAGACAAGCATTCTATACTCTGCAGGGAACAGCATGGGTTTACTAAAGGAAGGTCATGTTTTATCAATTTGCTCATATTTTATAACAATGTTACAGCTGAGTTAGACATAAATAATTAATTGCAAATATGTTACATAAAGTTTCATATATCTTAACAAAATTCTATGCACTCAAGCCAACATGCTGAAGGCACAAACCATGCTCACAACAACAGCAAAACACTACATCTGACTTCACACACTGTGGTTGTTGGATATTACAACCATTGCTGACCATATTATTGTCTTCAAAGTATTTGAGTACATTAATAAGGCTCTTCGATTTTTTGTATTTCCTTTAACAATCTTAGCTACTCATCTTGATTCTCTCTCTCTCATACACTTTTTCATAGTGTCTCCTGATTTTTCAGATTTCCAGCCCTATGCATCATAACTCATATCTCATAGAATCAATGCTTGACACAGTGGAGGACATAATTATTTCTATATTTAGAATTCTAATGTGCTCTTCATTATGGGTACAATCCACGAAAGCGTAGTTCATCACTATTCAAATTAAGTGGATATTGAATCCAACATTATTTCAAAGCCGAATAGAGAAACTACAAGAGTTTCGTGCTGAATATAGAAACTATAAAAGTTTCGGCAGATCCAAGCATAAGCAAACCTTTCATGACAGGGGCAACTCGTGGTAAAGGTGGAGTAAACTCTGACACTTTCTTTAGTATTTCCCATAATGTAAAGCACATCTTCTTTTACATCTGGGTCTACCTATCCACTGATGAGACCTCAACAAAGGTCGAAACCGGTCTGGGTAGTAATCCCCCCCTCCCATAAAGCATCATACATGTCTGCAAGGAGATGTGCTTTACATTATGGGAAATACTAAGGAAAGTAATCAGAGCTTACTCCACCTTTACCACAAGTTGCCCCTGTCATGAAAGGATTGCTATACTTGGATCCGCCAAAACTTTTATAGTTTCTATATTCAGCACGAAACTCTTGTAGTTTCTCTATTCAGCTTTGAAATAATGTTGGATTCAATATCCACTTAATTCGAATAATTTTGCATTGCCGAAGTGAAACCCTTTGGCTCTTTATTTCAGTAGTTCATCACTTTTCAGTGTATCCCATCTCCCATTTGGCAAAAAAAAAAAAAAAAAAAAAAAAGCAAAACTCTTGGTAACATGAAACTGATATTCCCAAATTTCAGCTCACAAGGATGCCAATCTACCCACAATTTAAATCTAAAATTCTAAATCTAACTTTTAATCTAAAAAATGTAAAAATTAAAATTTTAAATGTCAAAAATGAAAAAAAAAATCTAACTTTAAATAATACAGATATATCAGTAAGCTTTCTCATCACCTCACTGTTTGCCAATATTCCCTTCAATGACACCTTAACACTCTTAAAAAACGTTCTTCCTTCTGATATCTTAGATCTCTTTCCATCAATTCTGGTTATTGTTCTTGGAAGAACAAAATTTACAAACAGACAGAAGGAACCACTATGGGTTCCCTCCCCTCTCACCAATTTTTACAGGCAAAATTTCGAAAAATGAGCCATAGACTCAGTCACCCTCAAACCTTCAATCTGGCTAAGATACGTAGATGATGTGTGTTCTCTATTTGGCCTCATGGCCCAGACACATTACACTCCTTCCCCACTCATACAGGCAGATACATTCACAAACTTTCCCACTACCCCTCTCAACAATATGGCATCATTAAAACTCTAACCAATAGAGCCCATAATCTTTGTTCGTGAAAAACCTCTCTTTGAACTGAACTCAACCATATACACAACAATTTCCTAACCAATGGCTACAGTGATCACAGAATTAAAAAAATAATCAGTTCCTCAGCCATCGCATCAGAATGATTTCAGAAATGCCATCGCCATCCCCTACATCCATGGCACATCAGAAAAAATAGCCAGATCTTTAAAAAAAGGACAACCTCTCCACAGCTTTTAAGCCCCACCAGAAACTTGCTATCCTTGTCTGTTTTACCAAAGACAAAGCTCCCTCCTCTCACAGTGCCTGGAGTATATAAAGTACATTGTTCCTGCTAGTTGGCTTACTTCAGACAAAAAGGTACTTTCAGGTACTATCCATTTAGATGAACACAAATCGTACATCTGCAATCACAACTATAGTCAATCTGGCCTTGCAGACCATGTATTGAATATAACTCACAGGATCTTCTGTTTTTGGAATCTGTAGTGGCACTCCTTTGCCATCACTCATTGATGGCAAAGGAACTAGATGAAGAAAAAGAATATCACGGTTTGACAACATCAAGACATGGACAGGAAAGAGCAGTGCACAACTGCTCAGATTAGCACAAGAGCGCAGTTTGTTCGCCAAGATGGTCGCTGACCTTCGATAGAAGATAGCACAATAAGAAGAAGTGGCACTGAGAAATCAACTTAATCTAAACAAATACAATTTACATCCTAGACCCATCTACAAACACCCATAGAGGATGCATCACCTAGATAGGACTTTCGATTCACCCATGTGTTGCATTAAATATTGTGTTGTCTTTGCGTGCATGTTACAAGTGTTATTTGTACTCCCTGAAGATGTCTCAGTGACTGAGACAAAATACTGGAAGCATTAAAATTAGTTTTTAATCCTTTCCTAGTGCTGTCAATACTTCATTAAACCTCCAAAACGACTAGAGAAGTGTAACCTACTCAGAGATCAGTGATAGTGAAAGATGGTGCAAACCAGTTCATGAACCTGAGAGATTCATTACAATTTACAAAGAACAATATTTGTATCAGACAATGTTGGTATGTAAGGAATAGTTGTCTGCCAAATATTTTAACAATAAACTCTTTATTTAATAAATTAATATAATCTAGGATTTTATTACATTTTATGGTGGAGACAGGAATAACATTCAGAATATCTTGGGTATTTTGAATTCCCTATAAAATATTTGATTTATTGAGAAATTGATTTGCTGGTTGGTTATGCAAGGATACAATTGACTGGATCCGTGCAGTTACCCTAGTGACTGTGCACTTTGCAACCATATGCTTGGGGAAGGAGTGTCCTAGGTTCGATTCCCGTCAGAGACATGAGGAGCTGAAAGATATTCCTCAGCCATAGCCAAGTTAGGTGGTCTTGTGCATGGACAGTAAGTTTTTTTCCCAATTTTTTCTGGAGTTTTTTATCCCACAAACAGGCAAACCAGACCCGTGAACATACAGGATACAGCCATAGGATATAGTATGGCAAGGAAGGCAACGGGAAACCACCTTGCTCATAGTCACTTCCCTAGTATGGTAGCATAGCTGCCCCTACCATCCGTATGGATGAAAGGAAACTAATCATCATCATCATCACAATTGACTGAATGTATAATTAATGCTGTTTCAGAAGTCAAAAGACTTGCTAACCCATTCATTAATTTTTCTTTTTCATTCAATATCATTTCCACCATTCTTTAATACAATTAAGTTCAATACACCTAACATAATTTCAGTAATTATACTTAATTAACAACTGATCAATTTGTTAATTATAAAAAAGGGATAATTCTAGTAAGCATTAAATAAGCATAAACTGCCACATTTCTTTTAATCCTAAAAGTGGTTGACTCCAGTTACACTAGTCAACAAATTAAAACTTTTTGGGGGGGGGGGCAAATTAATTTAGATGCCTAACATGATTCAGCACCTTGAAATCTGCAATCCAAGAACTTCAATATCACATAAGGATTTATTTTACAGATTTTCATATATTTTTTGAAATATTTTATCATGAATAAGTCAGTAATAATACTAATGCTTCTAAATTATTATTATTATTATGCAAGCATCTCACAGAATACAAAGACCCATTGAAGGAGACCCACACTAATCATTACAGACAAGATACTTATCATACTTTACCTTTCAATGACAAATCATTCGACACACATACACACACCACTCGCCAAGCAAAAAATCTAGTCTTCACACCCTTGCTAGCCACATTTGTACACGATTTACCAGAATGACACCGTGTTCCCTCCTTCTGCCATGCAGTGAACAATTTCTGTTCCTATGTTGCTATATCTCCTGTTTCAGACCTACCAACTAATTTTTGAAACCCACAAAATTTTTAATCTCTTCTCACATGAAGAGCATTCCAATGACCTGCCATTATCGAGGTCATTGGATTCTACATTCTTACCACTTTCTCATCTCCCCCCCCCCCCCTTCCCACCAAGAAACCCAGGCCAAATCAGTGCATTAGTCCAGATGTGATCATACTAAAGCCTTTCGAAATGAGATAATAATCTCCTTAACTCCCTAACTGTTTTTCAGCATACAAATTGATCATTTCCACTATAGTATTTTATCTACTTTTACAATATATCTCATAAACTTCCTATATCACCTGTCTGCTATCACTCTGAAATATCCTCATTAATTTTTTGCATTATTTTCTCTTTGATTTCTAAATTTACATCTTGTGGGTTCTCAAGCAACTGTCATGTTTTTTTTTTCCCTGTTGATATCTTCGCATTTCTGCTGCATTACTGAACATATAGTAATTTTTTAGATCATCTTCATTATCTATTAGTGAGATTATATCACCAGCATATCCAATTTTTTCTTAATTTTTCATTATTAGTTTGTATTGTATAATGTTCCATTTTGTTTACATATTTTATTACTTCATCCATTACTAAATTAAATAAAGTCAGACTTAATGATTTAAAGTAATTCCTTTGGTTATTTTAATTTCTTCAGCCTGTCCTTGTTCCGTATTTCTTATAGTACTCCTATCAAATGCTTTAGTTAAATCTATCAAACACATGTAAAGAAATTCATTGTGTTCTAAGATTTTTTTCTATTATTTGCTTTAATATAAATATTATTGCATCTATTGTGGATGTCTTTTCTAATTTCTTGTTGTCATCAAATAATTTAATCAAATAATTTATTATATTTACAATAATTAAAATTATGCATTTTTTTACTCACTATTTCTCTCACTATTTATTTTATTTTATATACTTCTGTTCATACACTGATCACCTTCACAATTGAAAAAAAAAATCCATATAAGATTCACCTTCTTTAGCAATATCACAATATTGCACTAACATTCTTAATCTTTATTATACTGTTAATAACAGTTAACATTTGTAGAGAATAACAGAATTTATTAACGTCTATATATTTCTTCTTTGTTACAAAGTCATCATGAAGGAGAGAAGAGAAGGTCAGTTAACAATGTTCAAAACATGAGTCACAAAGCATATCCTTAATCAAGTCTTGGTCACAACTGAATAAACAGGAGAATGCACTTAACCTTTTCACTGCTAAACTTGAATTATCTCGAGTATGAGTAGTTCAAAAATGGTATCCTTGATGAGCTCGAGTATACTCAAGAACATTTTTGCATTTAAAAAATCTCCTCCAAAACAACTTTTAATTACATTTGAATTGTGTGGACATGTGGATACTTCTATTATGAATATAATTCAGTTAAACTCAAGCACCTCTCTGTCATCATCTTCTATCTAGAGGAAAATATTTAAACTTTTGCCTAATAGCAGGAAAAACTCAAAGCTGATGTGTCACATGGTCAGTGTCTTCTCATATAGAGAAATAGTATTAAGTGTGCATGCATGCATGCTGACCATAAGTCATAGAAATTGCATTAAATCACCAGAAAAGAAAGAGTCAGACCAATCAGTTAATAATTAAACCTCACTGTGTAATAGTTGCAAGATGAGTAGTTCTGCTGAATGTTTGTTTTTGTTAGGATCTGAAGTGGCACATAAAGTTCTGATTTCACCTTCTGTGCATAACAATCCTAAATTCTTAGATGCTGTAGAAATTAAAAAAAAAAATTTGCATATTTTCAACTGGCTCTCATAAGAAAAATTTTTCATATCTTCTATACACCTAGGGCAACAACTAAAATGGGATGTGCATTACCTGGTGATGCACATCCTGCTTCTAAGAAAAATCTCATCAGGTATTGCCATGTATGGTGAAACATTTCATTTTGAAGAGAAGAAAAGTAGAGAGAGAGAGAGAGAGATAGTAGATATATCTGTGACAAATCTTGGGTACTCTATGAAACCACCTAATGTTTTGAAAATATATAATTGCTGACTTTTGCAAGGATGATGGAGGTAATATAGAATGTTCAACATTGTAGAAATATATTGAGCAAGATTTTCAATAAAACATAATGCATGTGTACCAATTTGCCTAACCTAAAGTTTTGCATTTTATAATTAAAGGAAAATAAACCAGCAAGGAGATTTTGGTTAGCTTATGTATTCCTGGCGGTGAAAGATTTAATATTAGAATTCAAGGAAAACAATAGTTAACTTTTTTTAAATTCAAACAGAGGGTTATATAATCTCATTCATTATTACAAATATATGACCTTTTGACCACCTGCCAAAATAATCAACGCATTTGCAAATATACTAACATCCTTAATCTTTATTTTATATATTTATACATCCCATTCCCTTCCCTTTTGTGTTAGGCTCAATAGCCAGTTGGGGCCAAATAATTTGGATTCTAGATTTATTTGTTTGTTTGTTTATGGGTTTAATAGCACAAGGACAGCTATGGTCATACTGCACCAAAACCATGTAATAAAAAAGGGACCTATATAAGTCTAAAAACTATATATAAAAGTAGAAATAACAAAAAAGTAGACAAAAATCATAAATGAAACAATACTTAAAAATATATTAATTAATAAATAAGACAACATAAAAAACAAAGTAGAAAAACAAATGTAAAAGAACATGTTGTAATAGGTTTCACGGTATAAAAAGAACACAGATGGTTAAGAAAATAACTTTTAAGTTAATAAATAGTTATTTTCTTAACCATTTGTGTTCTTTTTATACCGTCAAACCTATTACAACATGTCTGACGAACACATAAGCCTATCCACGCGTGTAAAAGAACAGTATAAAACATATAAAAAGCATAAAAAATATTAAAATTAATAGAATGTACATAAATCAGAGGTTTTTTAAAAACACATTTCCAATAACTTAAACTAAAAAATATACATTTTATATAAGGTGGTAAAGATTAACACTCTGTAACAACTTAGAAACCAGGTTGAAGCTGATAAGTCTGATAAAATCTGCCTAAGTGCATAGGGTTTAGACAGACTATAAAAGTGACTAAAATAAGGACTGCACTTGTTGGTGAAACGAGGAAAGTCAATTCAAATATGAGTGATGGATAGTTCAGAGTTACAAAACTCACACATTGGCATGTCATCACCCCTCAGAAGGAAGAAGTGTGTGAGATGACCTATGCAGAGATAAGCAAGAACAACTTTCTCTTTTCGAAACATGAACATGCTAGACTACCATAATTTAATTGAAGGCTTAATTTGATAGAGCTTATTATTACTCTCTCTGTTCCAAGATAGTTGCCACTAGGATAAGAGGTTTTGTCTGATAATCTGCCAATAATCTGTATACGGTACAGGTAGATGGTGGATTTGAGAAATGAGCTGACCTTGCTGCTGTTGTAGCCTTGTTTCCTTTAATCCCAACATGGCTTGGAATCCAACAGAAGCATACATCAAAGTGTAGCTTCCATAGCTGAGCAAGGAGGTGTTAACTTCAAGAGAGAAATGGATGTTGCTGTAGCTCTAGACTTCTTATTGTTTGAAGAGAACTTTGTGAGTCTGAATATATTATACACCTTTGGAAGCAGTGAAATCTGATGTATTTTAGTGCAAGCAATATCACATACTGCTCTGCTGTAAAGCTGTTACATTCTATTGGGATTTGTGCAGATATAATGTTGTCTGGAATGATGTCAGAATATCCCACTAGGCCCTCCGATTTTGAGCCATCTGTGTAGACAGGCACAAAATCAGAGTATTCAGTTCTATGAGCTTCGAAGAGCTGCTGGGAGATGACAGCAGGGGTGAGAAATATCCGTATCCTGCTGAAAGTAAAGCTGCAGGATGGCATGCACGACTGCCATGGTGGAAGTGAGTTTGGTAGCATCTGAGCTATGTTGTCAACTGCTATTTCTAGAGCTGTAGGAGATATGCTATCCACAAACCAAAAGATTTTATAGTAGTCCGTCGAGTGTTGTAGAGATTCTCCAATTGTGGCTGAAAGATAGTTGGATATGTGAAAGGGATTTGAATTTAGTTACATATAGCAGAGACAGCTGTTGCCATCGATACAACAAAGGTGGTTCATTTGTCTCAACATACAGACTAGGAATAGATTATATGCAAACTGCTACAGTTGCAATTCTGATGGCTTGATGGTGAATAGGGTCTAGCTTTAACAGATACTCTACCTGGCAGAAGCATAGACTTAGGACCCATAGTTAAGTTTTAATCTTATTAATGCCTTATGCAAAGTAAGCAAAGCACATCTGCAGCACCCCAGTGGGTGGAAGATAAGGAGCATAGGATGTTCATTGCTTTATGATAATTGTCTCATAACTGATGTACAGTAGCAAACAAATTATTCTGAACATGCTGAATTTTCTTCAAGTTTTCGGTTTTTGTTTCATTTCACAATCAATTTGGTTTTAGTTTGGATTTTAGTTCACTATTTTGGTTCAGTGTTTTAACTGTCTCTATGATCTTTATTAATAGTGTTGTGCATTTTTAATAGTGTAAACAAATTGACATTCATAGTGTTTTATTCATTTTGTGGCTATAAAATGGATACATCTCCAAGAAAGTGTTCAAAAATATGTGCTCTTTCTCAGCACACATCCATGACTCAAAGACAAATTGCCAATAAGTGTAGTGTTAGTTTGAGTACCATTATTGCGATTTTAAAGAGGTTTAGGGAGGCAGGTACCTTTTCTCTTGACAGAAATGTAAAATGTGGGCAAAAAAAGGAAAACTACACTTACTCACGGTTGTTTACTAACTTGGAAAAAACAAAAGGAATCCAAAATTGTCTACTGTAGACATATATAGACTTGGCAGCTGTGGGATTAATGTTTCTGACATAACAGTCTATCAAAGACTGTTGGAAGCAAAGAGGACTGCCCACAGATAAAAAAAAGAAACAACAATTGACAAAGGCTATGCAAAAAAAGAAGCTCCAGTGGAAACATTGGACAATCGAGAAGTGAAAGAAGGTCATATTCTCAGATGAGAGCCATTTCTTTGTTCAAGGAGAGAAAGCACCGTATGTTCACAAATCAGTGGCTGATGCCCACCTTCATCAGCCTCCTAAACACCCAGCTAAAAAGATGTTCTGGGATCGTTTTACCCATGACAGTCAAAGATTCACTTCTGCCTGTTGATGGTATGAAGAAAAGTGACCAAACCATAAAAATATTGGAGATAAGAGTGGACCCACAGTTCCAGGAAAACAAAGAACTTGTCTTCCAACAGGATTTTGCTCCATGCTACAGTTCAAAAAAAAAAAAAGTGAAAGAGTTCCTCAAAAAGATTTTCACTTTAAAACAAAGAGTTGAGAAATTTTGGGAATCTAACAAGGAATTGTATTTAAGTTTTATTGATTTGGAAAAGGCATATGACAAGGTGCCAAAAGAAAAGCTCTTCAAACTGCTACAGTTATATGGTGTAAATGGGACATTATATCAAGTAATGTATAGTCTCTATTTAAGCAGTAAGTCAGTAGTTAGACTTGAAGAACTTGAAGGTACAGGAAAATGGTTTGAGGTAAAATCAAATGTGTGTGTGATAAGGTTGCACATTATCTTCACTGTTATTCATTATCTATAAGGATTATTACATTATGAAGGAAAGTGGTATTAAACCTGATATCAAAATTGTTATCTTAATCTTAGCTCTTTACTTTATGCAGATAATGTTATACTTCTGAATAAATCCAGTACAAGTCTGCAAGATCCTCCGGCTAAATTGAGTAACTGTGGTAATAAATTTGATATGAAAATCAGCAATGAAAAGACAAAGGCAATGAAAGTATGCAGAAACATTGAAAAATTCAACTGTATCCTGAATGGTGAACTTATAGAACAAGTAAAACATTTCAGCTATTTAGGCACAATTTTTAATGAAGATGGTAAATTAAATATGGAAATAGACAAAAGAATTAGTAAAGCTGGTATGGTAGGAAGTCAGCTGAATAAATTTATATGGAATAAGAAAGAAATTAGTCAAAACACTAAATTAGCTGTATACAAGAGTGTCCAAACCAACTTTAACTTATGGATCTTATAACTTATAGCTATGTTAGAAATAAAATACTTGATCAAAGAATGGAGATATCTGATATTAGAATTCTGAAAAAGATCAGTGAATCGAGCAGATGGCATCAGTGGCATTATCACATTTAAAATGTGGATATTAAGAAAGAACTGTTAGCATTCAGAAATGTATTAGTAGAGCTAATCTCAGGTGGTATGGTCACTTTAATAGAATGGGAGAGGCAGGCAAGATTAGCAAAACAGTTGTTCTTTGCCAGGTTTGCAGAAAAAAGATATAGAGGATGACCAAGATGTAGATCGATTAATACAGTATAAAAGCACCTTAACGGACAGAAATATAAGATCTTATAATTTATCTTATATTTAGAACCTTAACATATAACAGATTAATTTGGAGGAAAACTGTTAATTGGAAGTTAGTAATGGTGTAAATTTTTCATGTGATACTATCATAATAGTATCACATGTGGTACTATCATAATTATGAAGGTGGTCTGAAAGGTTCTTGGCCTAACAATAAAAAAAACCATTTTATAATTTCAAAATTATTTTTATTTTTCAACATAATCTCCCTTAAGACTAATACATTTATTCCAGCGATGCTCCAGCATCATTATTCCGTCCTTGTAGTGGTTCTCAGTAAGATGTGCAAAATACCCCTCTATAGCTGCAATCACAACTTGATTCGAAGAAAAACGCTGACCAGCAAGGAAGAGTTTTAGTTTTGGGAAGAGATAGAAGTCAGAAGCCAAATCTCGGGAACAGGGTGGATGTTCCAACAATTCATAGTGCAGATCCCTTAATTTTCCCACTGTCAAAACACCTTTGTGGGCAGGTTCATTGTCCTGATGAAAGATGATTTTTTTCCTTCTGCAAAATGGGTCTTTTCTTATGAATTTTTTCGTCTAGTCGGAAAAGATCGGAATAATATTCCCCAGTTATTGTTTTACTCTTTTCAAGATAATTAACAAACAAAATGCCTTTAGCATCCCAAAACACCGATGCCATAACCTTTCCTGCTGATAGAACCAACTTTGTCTTCTTTGGTGAAAAACAACTGGCTTCTGTCCACTGTTTTGACTGCTATTTGGATTCTGGTGTGTAATGGTGAATCCAAGTTTCATCCATAGTAATAAATCGATGCAAAATCAGTTTTATTCTTGTTAAAACGCTCCAAGCGTGTTCAGAGATATGCATGCGAGTGCGTTTTTGATCTGCTGTGAGCAAGTGCAACACCCATCTTGCACAAAGCATTTTCATATGCAATTCTTCATGCAAAATATATCATACACGTTCTTTTGAAATGCCTATAGTCTCAGCAATTTCATGCACTTTGACTTGCCGATCATCCAATACCATATCGTGGACTTGATCAACGATTTCTGGTGTTGTTACACTTTTTGAATGTCCTTCACGTGGATCATCTTCAAGGTTGGTACGGCCACGTTTAAACTCGGCAGCCCATTTCTTAATTGTCAAAAATGAAGGAGAAGAGTGCCCATAAACTTTTATGAACTTCGAATGAATTTCTTTTGGCATTAAACCTTCTTTTTACAAAGAATTTTAGAACTGCACGATACTCAATTTTATCCATTTCAAAGGATACAGACAACACTTTTGCTTCAGACAGCTGTATAAAACAAACTACTTGATAGAATGACTTGCAATTTCACAAGGATGCTTATGACAGATGTCATAAGCATCCTTGTGAAAAAAAAATCTTGCCGATAGTTTGCTATCTATGGTCAAGGCCGAGAACATTTCAGACTACCTTGTACACCTCCTGAGGGTATATATCAGGAATTTGATGATGATGATATTTATTTATATATTTATATTTATATAAATATAATAAATATTTATATATAAAATATATATATAAAATGGTTCACAAATATATAAACACTTGTATAAGGATTATGTCCAACAAACTTTATGTAACTCAAATTTTATGTTATCATTATTATTAAGAGAGATCTCCAAGAAGTCAAGGACTCACTGAGGGAGGCCACATACTACCTGCTCTAGCTATACTTGTTCTTGAATTCATTCAGAGCATTCTGAACACACAACATCATGGTAATATATTCCAATTACATGCTAGTAGAGAGAACTCTCACATTCTTCTTAATGACATTAATTTGCAACTTCCAAGTATGCTCTCTCTCTCTCTCTCGTCCTTTCTCCACCTGCCATAAAATGAAAAATTCTATCTACTGAAATCCTGTATGATTCTTTCAGAAGTTCGTAAGTCTCAATCATATAACCACTCCTTATCTGCTAACATCTGTGGTCTACAAAGTCTTTTTTTTTTTTTTTTTTACCTTGAGCCCATACAAGAGGTTGGTTGATCAACCTATAGTACATTAGTACCATGTATGGGTGATGGATTGGGAAAGAAGGTACTTGTTCACATTTGATTTGAATAACTGTATATTGTATTCCTTGGGGGAACATAGCAAGGGGAAGGCTGTTCTACAGTACAGCAGTTGCAGGGATGAAGGAGGAGGAGAAGAAACTTGTTCAGTGGGTTTCGAGGTGCACTGTGAAGGAATGTTGAGCTGCAGCTGCATGTGTTCCAATGAGCTTAGTACTAAGTGGGGAATTATTGATGCTATTTCGGATGAACATTTTCCATGGAAATATCTGTAGAATACACATAGTGCAGAGACCGATTGTCTGTGTGAAAGTGGAGGAAGTGAATTGGTAAGAGATGGATCATAAATAAGTCTGGATGCTCTCCTCTGTATTGAGTCAAGCATTTTGAGAGAGCTTCTGGGGACATCACCCCCATATGAGAGAGCAGCATTTGATGGTTAGGCAGATTGGTGATTTGTATAAGGTTAGCAACTGTTCAGGAGTGAAGTAATGTCTTGAGCAAAAGAGAAATCATAGTTTTTTAGAAGCTGAGGATGCAATGGTTGTTATGTGTTTATGCCAGGAGAGGCTTGATGTCAAGGTAATTCCAAGAAGAGAAATCTCAAATTGTCTGGAAATTTGGGTGTTGTCAAAAATAACACTGGGAAAAAATGGTTCTTTTTTTATGAGAAATAACAGAGAACTGGGTTTTATTAGCATTGAATTTGACTAGGTTATCTGAATCCCATTGGGGGATGGCTTGGAGATCAGAATTGAGGGCAGTTGTGGTTGATGTTCTGTAGGTTGAGGGTAGGTTGTGTGGAGTTTATCAAACTCCACACAACCTACGTTTATCAAAGGTAAACGTAGTTTACCTATATAGTTTAGTTTATCAAAAGAAAAGGAGGAGTGCAATGGGCTGTCGTCTGCAAAAATGTGTATTTGGTTGGAGGTCAGCTAAAATAGGTCATTGATGTATAGTAGGAAGAGGGTTGGTGAGAGGACAGAACCTTGTGGAACCACAGCATTAGTTGAATGGTGAGAGGATGAGGAACCATCCACCACCATACATAGTATGTGTCCAGACAGAAAGCTGGCAATTCAACTACAGATGTCTTGAGATAGACCAAACAATGGCAGCTTGCTTAGTAAGCCCTTGTGCCAGACCCGGTCAAATGCCTTGGAGATATCAAGTGCAACCACTTGAGATTCACCAAACTTCTCCATGGCATTCATCCAGAGTGGGTGACATATGTGAGCAGATCTCCTATTGATTGGCAGCAATGGAATCCATACTGGTGGTCGTTTATTAGACGGGTAGCATCAAGGTAGTGTAGGAGTTGGGAATTGATGATTTTTTCATTCTTTTACATAGGACTGAAGTGAGCGAGATAGGGTACAAGAGTAGTTTGGCATTATAACAGTGGCAAGTGGAACAGCCTCCGCAACTTCTATGCCTCATTCCCATGGTTGGACTATTGCTTCCAATTTTCCAACCCAAACACATGCACCGAACTTATAACCAAAGTAATCCTCACTGGCATGGAAACACATTCCCCCACAGTACTCTGACCTTCCATTCCCTAACTAAACCCTGGTTTTCCAAAAGATGCACCAAGGCTGTACAAAGGGAATGGAAGGTCAGAGTATTAGATATGATGATGTGCAGCTGGAGGAGGAAAGCCAGTTGGTGTTGTGGACATTAAAATCTCCTAGGAGGATGATTTCACTGTTGGGAAAGTGGGACTGAAGAAAGTCTATTTTTAAGGAGATGAAATTAAAGAGCTCAGAGTGGTTGGTGGCATTAGGGGAGCAATAGAGACAGCATACGAATTTGACTGAGTTGAGGAGGGATATTTTCATCCAAAGAAGGTCAACGATTGGCGATTCTAGATTGGGTGCTCTCTGGCAAGATATGTTGGAGCAGATGCATGCACAGATGCCACTCTTGGGTAGAAAGGAGTTAAAGAGTGTGTAGTTTGGAAGGTTGAGATGAATAGTGCTGGATTTAGGCTTCTGCAAAAAAGAGTAGTTGGTGATTAGTAGACTGAAGGTGGTAGTGGTGAAGTGGATATGTAGGGTTTTGAGAGTCATATGTTTAACTGCAGGGATCTTGCACATTTCCTATGCAGTGCCTGTATACTGGTCACCATGGTGGCTGCTAGTGGCATCACTTGGTTTATGCACCAATTTAGCTTGTCTGTAGTCGATGATCCAACTGTAATCATCATTTTGACGTTTTTCTGCACGTTGTTTTCAAAGCTGGCATCCTTGTTCTCTTTGTGCAAATGTTAAATCAAGCATGAATGAATGATTGGGGACAAGTGTCTTTGAACTTGTTGTTGATCGCTGTTATTAGTTTTGATGTGGTTGTTGGCATGTCGCAAGTCACTTTTATGAGGTGTGGAAAGTTCGTTCCATCCTTTCTTTCATTTATGGGTTCAAAACAATGGCACCTGATGATATTTTTAGAATCAATGTTGCATCCTTCTGCTAATTTGATGATGTCTTCTTTTAGTGCTTTTCTGTTTTCCTTTGGAAAGTTCATAATAATGACATTGAATTATTATGTATTTGTTGTTGGCCTTCATAGAATCATGCACCGTTGATGCGATTTGGTCACGGAGTTCATTCGCAGGGAAGGGTGAACTTGCATTGCAGTGCTGATCATCAGTCGGTTCGAGCTTGGTTTCTAGTGCTCGTATTTTGGAGGAAAGAGTTTCATTCATAGCACATCGATGTGTTGTTCGAGGTTTTCAATTTGTTTGCCTAAGTTCAGAAGCTGCTTTACAGATGGGAGGCACAGCGAACAAAAATAGAGCTGGTTAAGATCGATGCATATTTTGTGTGCCGATTTGTCCATTTTTGTGCAGGAAGCGTGTATCCAGTTGCAACAGAACTTGAACATTATACCTTTTTTTATCGCTGATATCAATTTTACAGCTGTGGCACTTCATGGGTTTGTCAATCGAAGGCGCTACATTGGCAAGACAAGGGGTGCTTGTTCGTCATTGGCTTTTGTTGCTGCCATCTTTGCTTTACATGGTGGGCATAACGGGCACTTGCACATGGCTGATTTTTAGATCGAAATATAACTGATTATATGCACTAAAAGTACTTACTGGTTGTGCAGACATTATTGGCTCCTTAGTATCTGCTGTTAGGATTTCCGTTTGATATTTAATTTGAATGAGAAACTCTTGCAGTAGCGATAAAATGCTGGAAAACTAGTTTATAGTAGCTTACTCACAGATGCCAACCCAGGGGTCTTGCAAAATTTGTCTTGTTCTCGATGCATATTTCAATCCTGATATCATTTTTAACACTCTGTTTTGTATGTTTTTGTTCTCTACTGTATCAGAATCGTTACAGAAGCCAGGAAACTAGACCAGTGAACAACAGTCCAAGTGAGGTGTCATCAAGGCCTTGTAAAGAGTTCCTTATCTTTGCATGTAAAGGTTCGTTTCAGCATTACAATTATGCTCTGAGTTGGATTTATAATCTTTGTTAAATGGCCCTTGAATGTCAACCTCCTATCTACTAAAACTCCAAAACACTAGCTAAATCAGTTTTTTCTAACATAATCTCACTAATATAATACAACATTGGATATCTAATCACACCAAAGTGCATGACTTTGCATTTACTAACATTGAACTGACAGCCATTTTCTCATGCCCACAATTCCAGCCTATTTAATCATTCTGCAAGTATCACATCAGCTGCATTCCCGATTACCCTGCGTATCTTTGCAACATCAGCAAGTAGCTGCCACCTGTCAAATCCTTCCCAAAGTCAATAATCTACAGACTGAATAACAGTGGACCAAAGAGGACTGATCCTTGTGGGACACCACTGGTTACTTTAAATTTTGCAGACACATCTCCCACATACCACTTTTTGATATCTGTCCATCAGCTATCCTATCATCCATACCAATATTTTATAATCCAATCCCATATTATCGGATTTATGCAAGAGTCTTTCAAGCTGTATTCTGTCAAAAGCCTTAGCAGAATTCAAAAGTATTATGGTGTATCCATTCCCTTTGTCTAACTCAATAACATTATCATAGAATGTGAGCAAGTTGCTGAAATATGACCTTCCTTTAGTAAAACACATGCTGTTCATTGCAAAGTACAGATTCACTGTCAACTCATTTCTGAATGAGAGCCCAACCAACTTTTCCAAAATCTTCACCACCATTCCATAGATAATGATAGGTCAATAGTTGGATTACATTAGTCTTTGCACCACCCATGTGCAATTAGAAAAAGTTCTTGTAGTCAGTGACTATAATCAAACCTTGATCTTATTTAGCAATGTGGAATGCAAATGCCACTTCCACTGAGCTACGCAGGCTCTTTGAACTTGGAAACAGGTCGAAGAAAGGATTAGAAAAAGTTCTTCTAGTTGACAACTAGATTCAAATTAAGAACTGCTATCTTTGGGCAGCCTAGCAATATGGGTACTAATGACACTTTCACAGGGTTACAAAAACCTATGTTAAGTTGAATTTAATCCCTTCACCCATTAATCACACCTTACTGCTTATATGTTTAGAGTACATGTATCAGTAGTGCATTAACATTTTTAAAGGCTATTTCTATTAGTTATTTCACAGGATGCACACACAAATTAGATTTCAGTTTGTAATTATTAATGCAAAGTAATATAACAAAGTATAAATAGTATGAGAAAATAGAAAAAATATGTTTAATCTGGCTATTCAACCTTTCATCAATTTTGTATGAAATTACCAAGAGATGGCTGAACAGTGAATTTTTTCTTTTCTTCATAAAGCTCCTCAATAAAAGGCTGGAACCATCATTTATTTCTCTTTGGTTTAAGACCATGGTGCATATAGGATCCATCCTCCAGTTGCTTTGTCCACCTTTATACTTACAATAAAAACATCTTTAGTGGCATTATCCAAAAATTTTCAGTGTGAAAAAGTTATATTATGGAAGCATTGTGTTCAAAAGAGTTTCCTGAGCACATAGTAAGGGGAAGTTATGGTAAACACATATGTATCACTTGCCATGACACAAAACTCAAGTTTAAAAATTTCTACATGCAGTAGGACACCATGTATCTTTGTTAAAAGATAATTATCAGGTAAGTGATAATTAATTATTTTTTCTTTCTAATTTTCACCTCTGGATTAATTTTGGCACATTTTTACATGGGTTCACTTTTTTTATTTCACTTCCGTTCATTTTTTCCAGTCATGATTGTTTTATACTTCAGTGTACACAAATACTAATAATTATGAAAGTATATTGATACAAATACAGCACACCTGTGTTCAATAGTAAGGATGGCAAATGCATACATGCAACACATAGCCTGTCGACCTTGCAGATGAATGCTGTTAGAGAGAGAGAATGCAAGCAATGTACACATAGTAAGTAAAATTTTTAGAAGTCAAATTTTTTTTCATAGCCCTTTCAGGATAATTTGTGTAAGTGCAAATTTACCTAGGTTGGGGACTGTCTGTATATATTTACTTAGCATTACTGCTAAATAAACCTGACTGCTCACTGTGGTGCCCTCAGGAAGAAATTTGTGGTGGATAATTCCAGCCACATCAAAAAAAAAAAAAAAAAAAAAAAAAAAGACTATTGTCTTGATACGTGATTTTTTGCAACTGGAGTTTCTTCTGCCAGGGAGACAACGTTCCAAGCCATTCCATCTTCTGGCATTTCATTTCCAGATCAAACTGAAAACATCAACTTTCATAATCGGTGACAATTCTTTGCAACACATCACGATCTTGATCAACTGCATGGATGAAATTTTGACAACATGCAACCCAGTGCTTTCTCTGTTCGTGTGTCAACATGTGCAGCACAAACATCAAACAAATCTTCCTCTTGTGCAAACCTCTTTCTAAGATTAATCTGGCTGTTTCCTTACTGTCACCAAGCTGTACAGCAAGTAGCCTAGTAGTCATTCGCCTATCATGGGCAACAATTTCTCTAGCTTTCACCATATTTTCATTTGTCTGTGTAGAAAATGGCAGAGTAGTCATCCTCCAGGGACTCCCTCCCCTTATTAAATGTTGAAAACCAGCAGAACATCTGCAAACCTCACACAGTCATCACTGTAAACTTCTTTCAGGTCTAGGACACGCTCCACTCACACAATCTTGCTTCAATAGTTGCAAACATAAACTGCTGCATCACCTCACTCGAAAGGTGCACCTGCAATGATAACACACTCTAGCAGTCAAAACTATGAACACATTTGTTATTTTATTCAAAGGGCTGTCCTGTGAAAAATCAATCTTATTACTTAACACGTTCACAACAGGGTGATCATTGCTCTCTCAATGCGAACCTATCTGCGAAGCAAGTGGAATTACCAGCAATTTCATTCCTGAGTGTTGTTGGACATGCCACTTTTCATGACAATCTCTTCAACTGCAACTAATCCCACATAGCAGCAGGGGGTGGGGGGGTGAAAAGGAATGTTCTTTTCAGAATATATTAAAAAACAATAATTAAAAGATTGATATATTTGATTATTAGTTACTATACTTGATTTACTAAAAGATGTAAAGAATAGCAAATAAAAGGAAGAGAAAGAATAGGCATGAATAAAAGTACTCTGTACTATAAAATGGATAATGAATAATTTACATTTGCTATATTATATGTGTGCTTGTGTTACACTTGTAGGTATCTGGGGATGGAGTGAAGAATATGTGATCCTATACACTCTATAGAGTTTCATATTTGCATTCATGTTGGTCATAATGAAAAAAAACTTAAGAATAGATGGAAAGTGGTTTGTTCACGAAATATAAATCACTAACCAATAAGAAACAGCAACTGTATACATTGCTAGCTCTGTAAATAACTACAGGGTGGGGCTAATCCTATGATCTAATAATGCTGATCGGATGATTTGTGCGGGTGTAGCAGGAATACACGTGGGTTGACAGAGGAGCAAATCATCTTGTGCATTTTATTGTGCTTGTTATGTGCATCTCTTTCTTTTTTTTATCTTTCTTTTCTGATAATTCTGTTATTTACTAATGTTCAGTGTTTTTTTTACATAATAGCATAATATATTATTATTATCAACAGACCTCCATGGAATCAAGAGATTCACTGACTTAAATGCATTCACTGTCCCTGTACTCAGGTAATGCATTCCAATCATCCACTACTCTCCATGCTAAAAATCTACTCCTCAGCCAATTGCTCATACACACCTTATACAGCTTCCAGAGATGTCCTCTCATTCTTCCTGTCTCCAGATATTCTATGAAAAATCTCATCCATATTAATCCGATAATTACCCCCTTACCAAGTTATAATGCTCGATCATGTCTTCCCTTTTCCTTCTATCCACTAGGCTCTGTATTTTGCATTCTCTCAATCTGTCCTCATGTTCCACAGACCAGCAACCAACTTAGTCATCATCCCTGGACCCTCTCCAACATCTTATCATTCTTTTGAAAATATGGCAACCAAATCTGTGCCCAGTAATCCATATGCAGCCTGATCAGTTTATTTTTATATGTATAAGTAAATATGACCTCTCCATTGCTTCTGCCTTCGTATCACCACTTCTGGGTCAAGCTCCCACTAACAAGACTTCAATAAAGCTCGAAACCGGTCTGGGTAGTGGCCCTTCCCTTAATGCATAGCAATATACATATCCAGAAGGAGATGTGCTTTGCATTATGGGAAATACTAAGACAAGGAGTGATGAGAGTTTTAGTCCATCTTTACTACGAGTTGCCTCAGTCCTGAAGATACTTCAGGTGCAAACTATGTTTGCTTACACTTGGGTAAAGGATTAAACTAAATTTATTATAGTCTAACCAAGTGGAAAATAAACTTCCAACATCTTTCTCTAAATCCAGAGTAAATTAATAATAAGGTAGTACACCTTTTGGCAACTCGTATAAGTAAATATGACCTCTCCATTGCTTCTACCTTAGTATCACCATTTCTGGGTCTGGCTCTCACAGACGAGACCTTAATAAAGGTCGAAACCGGTCTGAATAGTGGCCTTTTCCTTAATGCATAGTATTATACATATCCACATGGAGGTATGTTTTGCATTATGGGAGATACTGAGACAAGGATGATGAGAGCTTGGTCCACCTTTACTATGAAGTCCTGAAGACACTTCATGAGCACACTTTGTTTGCTTACACTTAGGTAAACGATTAAACTAAATTTATTATAAAATATATTTTTCTTGTTTTGTTTCATGAAAAAATATTGTTTATTATCAAATAAAATTACATAGTTTAGATATAATTCAAAATTACTTAAAAATAAAACCCATCATCATAATCCCAATAATGTTCTAAAATAAAAACTATAACAAACGCTATGTCTTTAATTGTAATGTCCAAATATTTAAAGACATAGAGTAAACACAATAAGCACTACGAACACTCTACTACTGGCGCAAACTGCATATAAACAAAGTGGAACTGCGTGATGGACAGTGCTGCTAGCGTCCTTCGCCTTTCTAAGTGCTACAAGATGGATTTTTATTATTTTTTATACAAAACAAGAAAATTCTGAAGGATTGTTGATGATAAAATTAAATATTACAAGCAAATATAAATATATTTATATATCCATATTTATAAATTTAGGGACACAAAAACACACGTGTTGAACAGATTATTTTATTAATTACTAATAAAATAAAACTTGGCGTTTCGACCCCTGTATCGAGGTCATCATCAGAAGGATACAAGCGTATAAGGAACCAAGCTACATGCTCTAGCTCTGCATACCGGTCAACTAAATCTATGTAGTTAATTAATTATTTTCCCTAGCCTGACCTCTAGTGATAAAAAAAATAAAAAATTAAATTAAATAAATAAATAAAAATAATTAAAAAAATATAAAAATATATATAAATAAATAAATACAACTACAATAAACTGCTCAAGTCCTCATGTATTAATATTCTTCTGGATTTGTACAGTTCTGATTGTTATAATATGATTTCTTTCAGTTGCTGTTGAATGTTACAAACACTTCACCAGGTTGTCTTCTTGTAGTGGGATTTTTCTATGGCTAGTTTAGGTTGTTATACAGGTTGTAGATGGATCCTTCACATTCCTGAAATGGTTAGGCCATCATTTTTGTTGAGATTTGGGTTGTGTTTGAGCATTTCACATGACTCTTTAAATTTTCTCTCAAACCAGGTTTTGGTTCAGTGTAAGGACTTGGTATTTTTTCAATGAATTCTGTGGTATGTTTAGAGTGAATGGTCAGGAAGGCCGGTTTTTGCAAAATGGAGGTATTTAATGTGTCGTTTGTGATCATCTTGTCTGATTGGGATAGTTTGCCCTGTTTCCCCTATGTATGGTATGTTACATGTGCATTGTATTTTGTATACCCCTGGGTGGGCTAGGTGTGGAAGAGGATCTTTAGAAGAACTGAGTAGGTGTCTTAACTTATTTGGAAGTTTAAAGGTGGTTTTAATGTTGTATTTGTGTAGTGTTCTGTCTATTTTTTCAGAAATGCCTCTAACATAAGGAATGGCAATAGCATTCCTGAAATCTTTTTTGTTTTCTTACTGGTATCTTTATGCAGGATCTTGTAAATAGTTTTTTTTTACTGTATCCATTTTTTATAAATGTTTGGTTGATGATCTTGTATTCCTGGTTTAGAGCTTGTTCATTAGAACAGATTGTTAGAGCTCTGTGTTTAAGGGTGCCTATGATACCTAGTTTTTGTGTTGGGTCGTAGTAAGAATTTTTGTGTATGTATTGGCCTGTGTGTGTAGGTTTGCAGTAAACTGAGAAGGAAAGACAGCCAGAGGGAAGAAGTGTGACAACTGTGTCTAGGAAAGGAAAAGAGTTTTTTTTTGTTTTTTGTTAATTTCATTGGTGAATTGGGTGGCTAAGGAATGTATTTAGAGCTTTGCGGCCGTGGGGCCAAATGGCAAAAATATCGTCGACTTATCTGAGCCAAATTTTGGGCTTTATACATGCTGTCTCTAGAGCACGTTGCTCAAAGTCTTCCATATAAAAGTTAGCTATTGGGGGGGGGGGGGGGGGGAAGCAGTGAGCCCATGGCTGTACTTTCTTTTTGAAGGTAAAAATTGTTTTGCCACATGAAATATCCGGAGCGGAGTATGTGGCCAACGAGGGCCGTGATGTCATGTGGAAATATGTTCCATAGGAGCAAGATAGTGTCATTGATTGGGACATTGGTGAAAAGGGAAGTTATGTCAAAGCTGACTAATAAATCTTGGCCATTGAGTATAATGTTTTTAATTTTATTAATGAAATGTTGTGTATTTTTTATGTAGGAAGGGGACTGACCTACCAATTCCTTGAGTGTGGCCACTAATTTTTTGGCTAAGTGAAAATTTGGGCTGTCAATTCCTTCAACAATCAGACGTAGTGGTGTGTGTATTTTTGGCAGGCCATAAATTCTGAGTGCACAAGCATAATGAGGTATTAATTTTTTTGTTGTTTCTTCGGGCCATGTGTGGATGGATTTGATTAATTCAGTTGTTTTCTTTTTGTTATGTTTGGTGGGGTTGTAGTTTACCATTTGGTAGGTGTTGTGGTCCGATATCAAATGGTTCATTTTTTCAATGTATGCTGTACGGTCTAAAAGGACAGTGGCATTGCCTTTATCTGCTTTCGTGATTATAATGTCTTGGTTATTTTTTAAGGATTTAAGGGATAGATTTTTGGTTTTGTTTAAGTTGGTGCTTAGTTTTTTGTTTGAATTTAGTATACACGATGTTTCCATTCGTATTTTATCAGCCAAATTGGTGGGGAGGGATCTTAAACCTCTCTCGATATGATAAACAATATCAAGTTTGTTCATTGACCTTGGAGCAATGGCGTAGTTCAAACCTTTTTTTAGCAGTGAGAGTTCACCTTGGGTGGGATTGTGGTTTGATTGGTTGATAACCAAGCTGTGGTCCGATGGTGGTTAGTTGCTCCTAACTTCGTTTGTGGGCTATTGGCTGCTCCTTATGATGTCGGTTTGTGATTGGCTGTTCATTTTGTTATGGTGAACTGATGGTCTTGTGCTTTTCTGTTGTTGTAGGGCTTGAAATTTCATTACTAATTTTTCTTTGTTTTTCTTTCTTCATTAATAAAATTAAAAACATTACACTCAACGACCAAGATTTATTAGTCAGCTTTGACATAACATCCCTTTTCACCAATCTCCCAATCAATGACACTATTTTGCTCCTACAGAACATATTTCCACACGACATCACGGCCCTCTTTGGCCACGTACTCTGCTCCGGATATTTCGTGTGGCAAAACAATTTTTACCTTCAAAAAGAAGGTACAGCCATGGGCTCATCGCTTTCCCCCTCAATAGCTAACTTTTATATGGAAGACTTTGAGCAACGTGCTCTAGAGACAGCATGTCTAAAGCCCAAAATTTGGCTCAGATACGTCGACGATATTTTCGCCATTTGGCCCCATGGCTGCGAAGCTCTAAATACATTCCTTAGCCACCTAAACAAACAGCACAAACATATCCAATTCACCACTGAAATGGAAAAAAACAACACTCTTCCTTTCCTAGACACACGTCTTCCCTCTGGCTGTCTCTCCTTCTCAGTTTACCGCAAACCTACACACACAGGCCAATACATACACAAAAATTCTTATCACCATCCAACACAAAAACTAGGTGTCATAAGCAACCTTAAACACAGAGCTCTAACAATCTGTTCTAATGAACAAGCTCTAAACCAGGAATACAAGATCATCAACTAAACATTTATAAAAAAAATGGATAGAGTAAAAAAAAACTATTCACAAGATCCTCCATAAGGATACCAGTAAGAACAAAAAAGATTTCAGGAATGTTATTGCCATTCCTTATGTTAGAGGCATTTCTGAAAAAATAGACAGAACACTACACAAATACAACATTAAAACCACCTTTAAACTCCCAAATAAGTTAAGACACCTACTCAGTTCTTCTAAAGATCCTCTTCCACACCTAGCCCACCCAGGGGTATACAAAATACAATGCACATGTAACATACCATACATAAGGGAAACAGGGCAAATTATCCCAATCAAACAAGATGAACACAAACGACACATTAAATACCTCCATTTTGGAAAAACCAGCCTTCCTGACCATGCACTCTAAACATACCACAGAATTGATTGGAAAAATATCAAGTCCTTACACTGCACCAAAACCTGGTTTGAGAGAAAATTTAAAGAGTCATGTGAAATGCTCAAACACAACCCAAATCTCAACAAAAACGATGGCCTAACCATTTCAGAAATGTGAAGGACCCATCTACAACCTGTATAACAACCTAAACTAGCCATAGAAAAATCCCACTACAAGAAGACAACCTGGTGAAGTGTTTGTAACATTCAACAGCAACTGAAAGAAAAATCATATTATAACAATCAGAACTGTACAAATCCAGAAGAATATTAATACATGAGGACTTGAGCAGTTTATTGTAGTTGTATTTATTTATTTATATTTATTTATTATTTTTATTTATTTATTTATTTATTTATTTTTTATCACTAGAGGTCAGGCTATGGAAAAGGATTAATTAATACCGGTATACAGAGCTAGAGCATGTAGCTTGGTTCCTTAAACACTTGTATCCTTCCGATGATGACCTCAATACAGGGGTCGAAACGTCAAGTTTTATTTTATTAGTAATTAATAAAATAATCTGTTCAACACGTGTGTTTTTGTGTCCCTAAATTTATAAATACGAATGCTGATGACCATGTAACCCTAAAAGAAATAATATTTATATATCGAGAAAAATTTGGGGTGCTGCAGTTCCATAGTGCATATGCATAAGCCTCCCCTGCTCATAACTCTCCAAATTTGCACCATCTGCAAACAACTATATATCACCATTTAAGCCCTTTCCAATGTCATTTACATATAAATTAAACAACAATCAGACCCCTGGGGACTTTCCTCTTCTGGGATATCGCTCCCCAATACATAACCTGTTAACACCTGTCAGAAAGCCAATCTCCAATCCAATGCACTAATCTAATATCCAATCCAATCCAATCTGTTCCAATTTAACACTAGTTTGTCATGTGGTAATCTATTGAAAGGCTTTGCAAAATCTAAATATACTACTGTATATGGCATCCCTCTTGTCCGATGTATTTGTCACTTGCTATAATAAGTAAGCAGATTGCAAAAATACGATCTTCCTTTAGTAAACCCATGCTGTCCATTAAAGAGCATTCCACTGCTGTCCACCCAGTTCTGAATCCTTGTCTTTACTAGTTTCTCCAACACCTTGACCACAACTCCAGACAAGCAGATTGGCCTATAATTCAAAGCCTTAGTCTTATCACCTTAATCTTATTCCTTTGGGATGTGGGCTAATCTAATACTCATGTTGAAAATGATCATTAAAGATGTTGTTAACTCCCTGGAACATTCCCTCAAGACAAGGGGTGATATACCATCAAGTCCCATGGCCTGATTGATATCAAGTTTACTCAATTCCTCATATACCTCCTACTCACTCACCATCACTGGTTCCTCCCCCATTCCCCTGCTCTCAAGTTCTGCATTATGATACAATCACAAGGATTGAATACTTTAATGAATTGCTCATTTAACATCTCTACTATATCCTCCTCAGTGTCTATCATTCTCCCATTACCACTGACCAACATCATCCTCCCATAATTATAGGATTAAAATATGATATATGGCCAGTAAAAGGAAGAATGATTATAAGCCTCAGCTTGCACTACCTTCAAGGGTCAGTCGCTGCACTATCCTGGTATTTGCTTACTCTTGGAATCGACGAACTTTATATAGTTTCTATATTTGGCATGGAACTCTTTGAGTTTCTTATTCGGCTAAGAAACAATATGGGATATAATATCCCTTAACTTAAATAAGTTCATGTCGCCAAATTGAAGCCTTTGGCTCTTCATTATAATTAGTAATTTAATAGGACACCTCTTGGCAATTCTCATAGAAGGGATGCAAGTTCTGTTCGCTACAAACTTGCTATTAACTAGGTCTACCTACTCACTGATGAGACCTCAAAAAAGATTGAAACCAGTCTGGATGTGACCTTCTCTCATAATGTTGAACAATAATACAGCTCCTAGGAGTTAAGTTCACATTATGGGTAAATATCAAGAATAGCGATTGGAGCTTGCTCCACCCTTTATATGAGTTGCCTCAGCTTGCACTACCTTCAAGGGTCAGTTGCTGCACTATCCAGGTATTTGCTTACGCTTGGAATCGCCGAACTTTATATAGTTTCTATATTCGGCATGAAACTCTTTGAGTTTCTTATTTGGCTAAGAAACAATATGGGATATAATATCCCTTAACTTAAATGATTATAATCATTCGTCCTCTGTAGGATTTCTTTTGGTGTCATTTGCTAACTGCTGCTCATACTGCACTTTTGCTGCCCTTACTGAGTCACCTTCCTTGTTTGCTCTTTGTACTCCTTATGTAGCTGATTATCTCCACTTATTTTGTGCCACCTCCACAGTGCCATTTTCTTCCAGATTGCATGATTTACCTCTTCAGTCATCCATTTCACACCTACCTTATTTAATCTCCTGACCTTCAGAATACACTCAGTCATTGCCTCTGCCAGATAATTCCTGAGTAGAGACAACTGATTAGAGACCACAGACAGCATTGATTTCCATCCCATGCAATTCCTCATTTCATGATACTCTGCAAGCTGCCTCCTGAGTTTTCCATAATTATTATTATTATTAAAAGAGACCTCCAGTGAGTCAGAAACTCACTGAAGGAGGCCACATACTACATATACCAGCTATCATACTTATTCTTGAATTCATTCACACTGCTTGCACTCGCAACATCCAATGGCAATCCATTCCAATCATGCACCACCCTCTGAGAGAAAAATCTATCCTTCACCCCTTCTTAGCGGCCTTCATTCTCAGCTTCTAAGAATGCCCTCTTGTCCTTTCCCCACCCTCCATAAATTGAAAAATTCCATCAACTGAAATCCTGTATGATCCTTTCAGAAGTTTGTAAGTCTCAATCATATCACCCCTCTTTCTTCAGTCTACAAATTCTCAATCTGTCTTCATTATCAATATTCCACAATCCTGATATCATTTTTAATACTCTACTTTGTACTCTCTCCAATATATCAGAATCACAATGGAAACCAGGAGAGCAGACCTGCACACAATAGTCCAAGTGAGGTCTTATCAAGGCCTCGTAAAGAGGCAAAATGACATCCTTATCATTACATGTGAATGTTCATTTCAGCATTGCAATTTTTGAATTGTGTTTGCAATCTTTGCACATGGCCCCTGAACTTCAACTTCCTATCTACTAACACTCCAAGATTCCTAGCCTCATCAGTTTCTTCTAACATAATACCACCAATATAATAGGACATTGGATATCTAATCATATTGAAGTGAATGACTTTACATTTACTGAGATTGAACTGTCACCCATTTTTCCCTGCTGCCCATAATTCCAGCCTATTCAAATCATTCTGCAAGTATTGCATATCAGCAGCATTCCTCATTACTCTACCTATCTTTGCATCATCAGCAAATAGCTGTATGTCGCTTGTCAAATCCTTTTCAATATCATTAATTTACAGATTGAATAACAGTCGACCAAGCACTGATCCTTGTGGTACACCACTTGTTACCTTAAATCTTACAGACTCACATCCCCCATATACCACTTTTTGATATCTGTCAGTCAGCCATCCTCTTATCCATGCTAATATTCTATAACCCAAACCAATTTTCTTCAATTTATACAACAGTCTACCATGCTGTATTCTGTCAAAGGCCTTAGAAAAATCCAAAAGTCATATCCATTCCCCTTGTCTAATTGAATGGTAGCATTGTTATAGAATGTGATCAAGTTACTAAAACATGACCTTCCCTTAGTAAACCCATGTTGTTCATTGCAAAGTAGAGATTCACTGTCAACCCATTTCAGAATGCAAGCCCTAACCCATTTTTCCAAAATCTTCACCACTACTGCTGAAATACTAACTGGTAAATAGTTGGATACATCGGTCTTTGCACCACCCTTATGCAATGGAATTACCATGCATTCATTCCATTCCTGCGATCACCTGCCTTATAGTTCCACATATAACTCTTTCTCATAAAAGTCCTCATATGGCTGGCCACCATCCAAGTGTTCACTTCATGGTTACTTTCACCAACTGAAGGATGATGTGACACTTCATTTACAACAATATCTTCTAATGAGATAATCAAATCCAAGATCCTGGATCCACGAAAACATAAATAAATAATAGTACATAAATATATACATAAATCATTTTGTTCTTAATAAGTTTAATTCATAGAATTCACTTGTCTACCTGGAGTTACACAATCCTGATTTGTAGATAAGCACTGACCTGCATATCTGTTAGTTTCTCTTTCCTTAAATTCCATCAGATCATCAGTTAGAAATGCAGATTACACTGCAAAATGGATTTTCTGCATCAAGTGGTAAAAGTAGCTCATCTTCTCTACTGTACTTGTGAACCAGTACTACAGTATTACTTACCGGATTCCATTTGTTTGAAACTGAAAATTCAGAAACCTTACTTTGTGAAATATCTTCTTAGTCAGATGAGGAACTGCTCTGTAAATACAATATCCAACTGAAATCACCTTCAAAATTATTCACTATTTCTTCAAAAATTCAAACTTCATCAAATGCAGTTTTTTTTTTGTTTTTTTTTTGACAGCAGCTCAGGAACTCATCAATAGAACATCTGGATTTCCCACATATGTTTCTAGTTTGTTGGCTTTCATCAGATGCATTCTTCTTATAGAATATAGAAGGATATATTTTCAGTTAGGAATAGATCAACTTTTACTCCCTACATGCATACTATCCAAAGACTGGAAGCAGCTGTTCCTATATACGAGGGTAGTCTGAAAAGTTTTCGGCCTAACAATGAAAAAACTATTTTACAATTTCAAAATTATTTTTATTTTTCAACATAATCTCACTTAAGACTAATACATTTATTCCAGCGATGTTCCAGCGCCATTATCCCATCCCTGTAGTGGTTCTCAGTAAGATCTGCAAAATACCCCTCTACAGCTGCAATCACCTCTTAATTCAAAGGAAAAATGTTGACCAGCGAGGAAGAGTTATAGTTTGGGGAAGAGATAGAAGTAAGAGGGAGTCAAATCTAGGGAATAGGGTGGATATTCCAACAATTCATAGTGCAGGTCCCTTAATTTTTCCATTGCCAAAACACCTTTGTGAGCAGGTTCATTGTCCTGATGAAAGATGATTTTTTTCTTCTGCAAACCAGGTTTTTTCTCACGAATTTTTTCGTCTAATCTGGTTAAAAGATCAGAATAATATCCCGGTTATTATTTTACCCTTTTCAAGATAATTAATAAACAAAATGCCTTTAGCAATCCAAAACACTGATGCTGATGGAACTCACTATGTCTTCTTTGGTGCTGAACAACCGGCTTCTGTCCACTGTTTTGACTGCTGTTTGGATTCTAGTGTGTAATGGTGAATCCAAGTCTCATTCATAGTAAAAAATTGATGCACAAAATCAGTTTTATTCTTGTTAAAACACTCCAAGCACTGTTCAGAGATTTTCATGCAAGTGCGTTTTTGATCTCTGTGAGCAAGCGTGGCACCCATCTTGCGCAAAGCTTTTCATATGCAATTCTTCATGCAAAATATATCCTGCATGTTCTTTTGAAATGCCTATAGTCTCAGCAATTTCACGCACTTTAACTCGTTGGTCATCCGATACCATATTGTGCACTTGATCAATGATTTCTGGTATGTTACACTTTTTGGATATCCTTCACATGGATCATCTTCAAACATGGTTGGTACGACCATGTTTAAACTCAGCAGCCCATTTCTTAATTGTTGAAAATGAAAGAGAAGAGTGTCCAAAAACTTTTATGAACTTCGAATGAATTTCTTTTGGTGTTAAACCTTCTTTTACAAAGAATTTTATAACTGCATGATACTCAATTTTATCCATTTCAAGGGATACTGACAAAACATTTACTTCAAACAGCTGTATAAAACAAACTACTTGATAGAATGACTTGCAATTTCACATGGATGCTTATGACAGATGTACCAACTTAGAAAAAAAAAATCTTGCCGATAGTGTTCCTATCTATGGTCGAAGCCGAGAACTTTTCAGACCACCTTTGTATTAAACAACATGCCATCCCTATCAACTATACTGCAGCTGAAAGAAAAACAAGTAGTTTTATTGTATCACTGAATAAAGTACAGAGACATTTGCAGTCTGTGTAATATATTTGTCAACAAATAGTATGCAATTAGAGATAGCGTAACTGGGATAAAAATGGCACTACCTAATGAAACACATGTCCCCTCCCACAGAAACTATGCTGCACAGGCTCAAGCAAAACCATTTGTTGTACCACCAAACACAGTATCTAACTAAAAATAATTGTCCTAGCATTTGTCCAAGTTTTCAATTACATGAAATAAATGTTTGTTCAATTGCATTTGAAATTTTCAATGTCATTAAGACAGATCACAAATGTTATCTTCAAATAAAATTCTACCAAAAGAGAGTTGCAACTAAAATGTTTGTATATAAACTTTGTGTCAGTGAGCCTGCCCACCTGACACAGAAGCAGCACACAAACAGTAATGAGAAATCTTGTGGGTAAGATAAACATGCAAAACACTTTGCAACATGAATGTGTTAAAGGACACACTGTATATATGTCTCAATCATATCACCCCCCTCCACCTCCTATTCACAAGGCTTTGCAATTTACATTCTCTCCGTTTGTGCTCATACTCCACATTCCAAAGACCACCGACCACCTTTGTGAATCTTCTCTGGACTCTTTCCAACATATCCTCATCAACATGAAACCTATGACCTGTGCACAAACCTATGATCAAATCTTGAATGGTTTCTTGAATATTTTAATACATTTAAATAAATTTTTATAAACTAAAAAGACCTCCACAGTGCCTTCTAATTCCAGCTTTCATGCTAATCCCTTCATTTATTTATCTGACACCTACTTATTCAGCCTTTTGACCTAGAGAATACATCTATACATTGATACTATTAAATATCTCTTTGTCAGTGCCTAAGAAGCATTTAGCTCCTTCCTGCTTAGCTTCTCATTCCATGCTATAGCTCCAAGCTGTCTCCCAAGATTTTAATAATCACTGGCCTTGTAGTTCCACATACATCCTTTCCTCACAAAAGTCTTCATGTGGCTTACTGCAGATAAGGCTTATAAAATTAAAATTCTTCACTATCCAAAATCAATGGATTTTAAGAAAAATATCATAAGTGAAATAAAAAAAAAGTTTCAACACACTCAAAATGTCAAGAGGTGTCCTTTGTGATCTAAAAGTAATTAATACCTATTAAAATAATTACAACAGTAATAAATAAAAATGAACAACATAAAAGAAATACCTTAAATATAGGAAGCTGTTGACGCTGCTGCACAAGAGATAATGATATATAAGGATTATATACAAAATTTGTCCTTTCTCCATTATCTTCTTTCCTTTCTTCTGCTACTCCAAAAACTTCTGAAACTATAGAGAATTTTCAAAATTCAGATTCAAGTAAGATATACAAAAAACTGCAATATCTTTACAACATAAACTATGAACAAAATGCACTACCTAATACAATGCATTTAAAAAAAAAAAAGTAAAAAGTCAACAATTAGCAAATTTAAAAAACATTACATACACACAATAGGCTGCATGGAATGTTAATATAATATTCTGATGTCATTCAGGAATGGAATAACATGCCCATGGGCTCACCACTTTCTCCCCCAATAGCTAACTTTTATATGGAAGACTTTGAGCAACGGGCTCTAGAGACAGCATGTCTAAAGCCCAAAATCTGGCTCAGATACGTCGACGATATTTTCGCCATTTGGCCCAACGGCCGCGAAGCTCTAAATACATTCCTTAGCCACCTAAACAAACAACACAAACGTATCCCATTCACCATTGAAATGGAAAAAAACGACTCTCTTCCTTTCCTAGACACACGTCTTCCCTCTGGCTGTCTCTCTTTCTCAGTTTACCGCAAACCTACACACACAGGCCAATACATACACAAAAATTCTTACCACCACCCAACACAAAAATTAGGTGTCATAAGCACCCTTAAACACAGAGCCTTAACTATCTGTTCAAATGAACAGGCTCTAAACCAAGAATACAAAATCATCAACCAAACATTTATCAAAAATGGATACAATAAAAAAACTATTCACAAGATCCTCCATAAAAACACCAGTACAAACAAAAAAGATTTCAAGAATGCTATTGCCATTCCTTATGTTAGAGGCATTTCTGAAAAAATAGACAGAACGCTTCGCAAATACAACATTAAAACCACCTTTAAACCCCCAAATAAGCTAAGACACCTACTCAGTTCCTCTAAAGATCCTATTCCACACCTAGCACACCCAGGGGTATACAAAATACACTGCACATGTAACATACCATACATCGGGGAAACAGGGCGAACTATCCCAATCAGACAAGACGAACACAAACGACACATTAAATACCTCCACTTCGGTAAAACAGGCCTTTCTGACCATGCACTCCAAACATACCATAGAATTGACTGAAAAAATACCAAGTCCCTACACCGCACCAAAACCTGGTTTGAGAGAAAATTTAAAGAGTCTTGTGAAATGCTCAAACACAACCCAAATCTCAACAAAAATGATGGCCTCACCATTTCAAGAATGTGGAGGACCCATCTACAACCTGTATAACATCCTAAACTAGCATTAGAAAAATTCCCACTACAAGAAGACAACCTGGTGACTTGGTGAAGTGTTTAGAACATTCAATAGCAACTGAAAGAAATCATTTTGTAACTATCCAGAATATTAATACATGAGGACTCTAACAGTTTATTGTAGTTGCATTTATCTATTTATAATTTATATATATATATATATATATTTTTTTTTTTATTATTATTTTTTTTTTTTTTTTTTTTTATATATATATATATACAGGGTGTTCGGGATAAATTTGACAGTTTCGTAAGGAAAAAGAAAATCTTCTTTGTATCTATTAAATTTAATGAATTGACAAAAAAACATTACAGGCAGAGTTAATTACAATACTATCAACAAGATTTACTCAAAATAACCACCATTAGCATCGATCACAGCTTCAATTCTGCTTCGGAACCTCGAACAAGCTGATGCTACAGTCTCCCTGGGAAGGGCCGCAAAAACTGTTTTAATTTTATCCATTAACTGGGCTTTTGTATAATTGGAAGTGCGATTGGTGTCTTTTTCAACTGCGCCCCATACAAAATAATCCATGGGGTTAAGGTCTGGGGAGTTTGGAGGCCAAACATTTGGACTGGTGAAGTCGTAGAAATTTTCAGACAACCATTTTTGACTTTTCCCAGAGGTGTGGCAAGGGGCCGAATCCTGCTGCCATACATACGGCCTACCATTGGCTACCCTTGTTATCCAGGGCTTGACTACAGTTAGCAACTCCACGAACAAAGCCCGAATTCCAATGCCAGGGTTCTTCAACACCTGTTCCTGCAGATTTGCGAGGAATTCTGCTGTACGAACGCAATCAGATCGTCTGCTAGGGATCTTTCTTCTTGCTGCATCCTCGTAGTCACCATTGCAAGTCTCTAGTTCATGCCTGATTGTTTTTACTGTATTCAGGGAGCATTGGGCAGCAGTCGTAATATCCTTATTTTGATGGTGGGCACGAATCATCATGATACAAGTTATTCTCTTCCATGATTCAGGTGGGTTCCAGCTATCCATCCTTTCTGACATCTTGTATATGAATGAAGAAGGGTCCAAACTTTTAAATAAAGAGAAGTGTGTGTTAATACATGTAACTTACGGAAAAATATAATTAATTATAAATATGTCAAATTTATCCCGAACACCCTGTATATATATATATATATATTTTTTTTTTCCATTTGTTTTTCTTTTCTATCACTAGAGGTCAGGCTAGAAAAAAGATTTATTAACTACGTAGATTTAGTTTACTGGTATAGAAAGCATGAGCATGTAGCTTGGTTCTGCATACAGTTGTATTCTTCCAATGATGACCTTGATACAGAGGTCGAAACGTCAAGTTTTATTTTATTTGTAATTAATAAAATAATCTGTTCAACACGTGTGTTTTTGAGCCCCTAAATCTACAAATATGAGTGCTGATCACAGTGTAACCCTAAAAGAAAGAATTTCATATTGAATTATTCACTTACAGTATTAAGCACATAAATATAAAATATTTCTATATTTTCTATGTCTTCTGATTCAACAAAGATCATCAGATTATTTTCACATAATGTAGAAATGAGTAGTACAGTGTAGATGGCAAATATGGATTGTAGTGCTGTATAGTACATGGAATTCTGTTCCTGGAAGTGACATGTAATAACAATAAGTGAGTAATCTTGTACAGCAAAGTTCCCTTTAATGGTTTCTCAAATAGCTTGCTCTTCATTTCATTCCAATAGCAAAAATAAGGAAGATATTTTCATCCTTTCTAGTTGAATATCTTAATTACCTAACCCATATCCCATAAAAAATGATAATAAAAGAAGAAAACTATAATAATAATTTCATGCTTGGTTTCTAGTTGCATCTGTATTTTTTAATACATTTTTCATTACTATTTTGCATTTGTATATAATGATCATTCCTTGTAAGCATGCAATGTTATAATACTTCATAAAATGAAGTATTATAACATTTTACAACCTTCCCACTGTTATATACCGTACATTTTAATATCATATTTAAGTGTGCAGGGAGGCTACTACTAATTTATTGCAATTTTCAGCTATAGGGCTACTAAAGCGGTCCTTTTAACATAATGATCACTTATTCTGCATTAATCCCTTTTAAGTGCCGACTGACCTATTTTGGATTTTCATATAAGTTTCAAATATGATTTTGCTTTAAAAAACAAAACAACAAAAATCTATAACAGCATTTTGAATTTCCTAAGACTACCTATTCTCAATGCTTCCCCTAATCAGGGTGCACGCACACACAAACTTTCGAGAGGCCAAGCCATCCTTCTCTCCTCCCAGCATTAGTTTTGAAGTAAAAGCACATTTTGTGTGTTTTATAAAATTAAAGTAAATATTAGTTCCTGCATTAAAAAAGTAGAACACATTTTGTGTGCTTTTAGGTCATTCCTAATTGCCATAACCACACACAGTGGTAGAAGTCGACTCTTTTTTTATTTTTTCGTTATTTATTTTAAAGTGAACGTTGGGACAGTGCGCAATAATTATTAACATTAAATTATAAATAATCTACCTGGTTTCAGAAACCGTGGTTTACAAGATGCCATGCTCAATATGATTTCATAACATAACAAGAGTCACACAGTTCAAGAAAACCATGCGTGAATGTTGACATACAGATTACGCACATTAAATGCCACCTATTGGTCATATTAGAATATACAGTTTTTGTGAGTGTGTGTGTGGTTTGATTTCTTTCATGGTTTGTTTTTCAAAGAAAGACTTATAGTTCATGTCTAGTCACCGAGTGGATAAAATTGTTCTAAGCCGTTCTTCACCTGGTTCCCGAGTTGGGCGATCTCTGGCATGGGGAAATGGGCGTTTTCTCCCAGAGACTGGTATTCTTCGTCCTGTAAACTCAAGAAATCGACTGTAGAACCCACATTATTTCAGACAATAGCAAATCCTGTTAGGATTAGTCACCAAGAGATGGTAGCCCTTGTTTCCCTGTCTCTTGGTGCACCATTAGATTACCTATAATTAAAGGTAATCCAGGGCCAGCTATCTCTGAGATCGAACTGCCTGTTCAGTCTTCAAAAGCTAGATAGGGTTAAAAGGTCTCGCCTACCTCCTATAAGGGAATAAAATGTGTTAGCTTATTATTAGTAGTAGCAATAGTGGTAGTAGTAGTAGTGGTATATTAGTAGATTTTATACAGCGCAGATAAATAGCGCAATAGCAAGACAATTTAGGCTGAAAGTTTATATTTTCAGTGCATAAACACTTTCAAAACTTGTAGTTTCTAAGGCAAACTTAGTTTGCCCATTTGTTATAAAATAATATTAAATATTATGTATGCTTCCTTTTAATAAAATTACGGTACTAATAATTGTATTTTCAAATATAAATTATTCATAACCCAGTTTTGGTGGTTAAAGGGTAAAATTCATAACCCAGTAATAAGTGGGTAAAGAGAAAGAAAGAATCTAGCAAAGTTTGGTCGATTGTTAGAGCCTCTGCTACTAATGGCTCGCGAAAAGTTAAGCAAGTTTGAGCGCAGTTAGTAGATAGAAGGGATTCGATTGTTGGTTGATCGAGAGTGTGCTGTTGGCATACTCTACCTCGATGAGACTTTGGACTCCTTGGAGGTGTCACATAATAATAAATAATTAACAACTTTATTAAAAGTGGGGATATTCATTTTGAAACACCAAATGGAGAAGTTCTGTTCTAAAGAACTGACGCGGATGCAGTGAAGGAAGAGAGTAAGACTTTGGCGTTTGATATACTTGTGTTTGGAGTACATGTAAATGCTGACTAACAGCTGCTGATGTTCTTAAGGTATCACAGGAAGTGGAGGAATGGTAGTGGCCAGTTCGGTGGAGCAACACCCATTAAATTACCTATAAAAATCGCATAATGCAGAAAGTGTCTATGAGAAAGTGCGAGTCCAACGTCTATGAGAGGAGAAGGTATCCTATTAAGCAGACTGCCCTCTCCTCTATATAATGAAGAAATTTTAGGAAGAGTTGTGTGCTCCACCCCAAATATGAGAACAATTTTCTAGCATGGTCGGATTTCTAATTCAGAAGGTATTGAGAGTTAGGAGAAGAGTAGTATTTTGAAGAAAACGTTTTTTGGATGGTGAAGGAAGTGAGGATATACATATTCTTTACGATACCATAATCTAGTTTTACTCACCTTTAAGTGTACTGAGCTGAGGGCGATTACTCGATACTTTAATGTCATGACTTTATCTGTATGCTTGATTTCTATATTCCGTTTTAGGGATCTCAAGATAAAGGCTAGCATTTATGGCCAAATTAGTATGAATTTATTCATGCAATACAGGGTAATAATTAATTCTGGAGCACAACTGGACGGATATCATATGCACTAGGAGACTTATTAGTATCAACAATAATGGGATTTTTTATATCATTCTAGAAAAAGTCATAGGGTGAATACTGTGAGAAGTTTGTTGTGCTGTAGGAGGTGACTTGCCTTGGTTGTCTATAGAGGATTCATAGAAAATTCCTGATATCAAGAGTACCACATTATCTTTGGATGCTGTTGCCATAAGGATTTGCAAGAGGGTCCGAAAGAAAGAAGGACAGAAGTTACGGTCAACAGCTTTACTGAGGATCAGAAATATCAAGTTGTAAATAATAGGCAAACTTGCTGCATAGCCCATCGGAAAGATGTTCTGGATTTATTGATTTTCTTAAACTTGTTTTGGACTATAGTATAAATAAGCTTTGTAAGATGAAGAGGTTGATTTATCAAGTCATTGAATAATTTATCATAGATATCAAAAGTGGATAGCATGGATAAAGCTATTTGCTTTTGATAATACTAAAAGCTGAACAGCAATATTGTGATCTCTCAACACATTGATTAGATTTTAGATTTTCAGTATGGTTATTGTCACATTCTACTCTAATGACTAAAATTTGGGAAACTTCAAATAGCAAGTCGTTTGCAGTGTTGCAAACGAATGGTGAGATAATGAGGCAGATCTATCGTCTGATTTAGGGAGCTCAGTTGTGAAAACTACTGAGCTCCATAATATATAATTTTGACCCATATTGTTTCTTAGGCGAATAAGAAACTCAAAGAGTTTCATGCCGAATATAGAAACTATATAAAGTTCGGCGATTCCAAGCGTAAGCAAATACCTGGATACTGCAGCAACTTACCCTTTAGGTAGTGCAAGCTGAGGCAACTCATATCAAAGGTGGAGCAAGATCCGATCACTGTTCTTGATATTTACCCATAATGTGAACTTAACTCCTAGGAGCTGTATTATTGTTCAACATTATGAGAGAAGGTCACTCTCCAGACCGGTTTCAACCTTTATTGAGGTGTATTTAAGTAAAGACCTCTCTAAAAATTAGGACGATTCCTAGACCACTCAATAGTGGCCGAAAGACCGTCCAACTCAGCGTTGGTCGACTCAGTGACAGACTCACTCCGTCACTGAGAACTTCTCAGCGTCGGCTCTACCCAGTGGCAAGCTCACTCCACAACCAGCCAGAGCCATAATCTCAGCGGTGGCCCTACTCAGAGACAGGCGAAAACCTATCCCAAGCAGAGCCTCTCATATATCTAGCGTCCACCTCTCATCAGTGAGTAGGTAGACCAAGTTAATAACACCAATTGACAATTGACATTTATGTCTTTAAGGGTGAAGCAAAATGCTTTTCATATTCCCTGCTATCTTACAGTGAGGGTAAAATTTACGAGCAGTTTGCTCGGAGATTATGCATCGTTATAAGAGGCTAATAAAGCTTTTGGTCTTCTATATTTGGATATGTCCGTTGGCTCGTATGCTGCAGCTTGTTGAACCAAATCGTTGGGATGTGTGGACGTCATTAGGAAAAACTTGGATGCTAAGGATTGTAAAAAAGAGAGAATATAGGGAATATTCGTGTCCCTGTGGAGTTGGTTGTTTCTAACATACCATGGAGCGTTGAGAATCATTCTCAAGCACTTGTTCTGCACTCGCTGTATTTTGATAATGTTAGTATTAGAGGTGTGGCTCCAGGCCGGAGAGGCATAGGTGATTATAGGACGAATCGTCATCTGGTATAGTTGCAATTTGATTCTGTTGATGAGCTTGCTATTTCTATTAATTAGCGGATAGATCTGAGCTATGGCTTTAGATGCTTTTACGCACACAGACTTGATGTGTTCGTTGAAAGATAGCTTTTTTGTCGAGAATCACACCCAGGTAATTTGTTTCTGTCTGCCAGGGAATTTTAGTATTGAATAGTAACACATCTCCTGCAGGAGACATTGGCCTTTTTGAGAAAAGAGCAGCTGAGCTTTTCAGGAGGTTGACTTCCAATTTCCACTTGGAGAACCAACCCTCCAGCTTTAGAAAGTTTTCTTGAAGCTTTCTGGTAACGAAGTAGGGTCTGAGAGATCTGGTTAGTATTGCCGTATCGTCCGCATACAGGGCCAAAATGGAAGTCATCGGATTGTGTGCGGTCTGACATGTATACAGAAAACAGCAATGGAGCCAGTAGAGATCCCTGCGGCATTCCAGCAAAGATATGGCGCAGGGACGATGTAGAACCGTTGATTTTAACTTGCATTGATCTATTCTGAAGATATGAATGGATTAGATGAACCATTTTTAGTGATATACCGGCTGAGATAAGTTTGTGCAGGAGTCCAAAATGGCAGATTTTGTCAAATGCTTTGGATAGGTCTAGGAAAACAGCTCCTGTGCACTGGCGCCAGTTGTAGCTGGTGGTGATGTATTCGACAATTCTGTGGATTTGCTGGGTAGTACTATGGTGTTGTCGAAAACCAAACTGTTCTTTAGGGAGGATGTTTAGGTCATTTACTGAGGTTGGAGTCATGAGAGGATAACCGTCTCTGCAACCTTACCAGGATTGGAGATGAGACCTAATAATAATAATATCAAGTTTATAGCGAACAGAACTTACATCCCTTCTATGAGAATTGCAAGAGGTGTCCTAATAAATCACTAATTATATGAAGAGCCAAAGGCTTCAATTCAGCGACATAACTTATTTAAGTTAAAGGGTTCTTAGCCGAATAAGAAACTCAAAGGGTTTCAGGCCGAATATAGATATATACAATTAGGCGATTCCAAGCGTAAGCAAATACCTGGATACTGAGGCAACGCTCATAGAAGGGATGTAAGTTCTGTTCGCTACAAACTTGGTATTATTAACTAGGTTTACCTACTCACTGATGAGACCTCAATAAAGGTTGAAACCGGTCTGGTTAGTGACCTTCTCTCATAATGTAGAAGAATAATACAGCACCTAGGAGCTAAGTTCACATTTTGGATAAATATCAATAGTGTCTGAGCTTGCTCCACCTTTGATATGAGTTGCCTCAGCTTGCACTACCTAAAGAGTCAGTTGCTGCAGTATCCAGATATTTGCTTACGCTTGTGATCGCCGAACTTTATATAGTTTCTATATTCGGCATGAAACTCTTTGAGTTTCTTATTCGGCTAAGAAACAATATGAGATGTAATATCCCTTTAACTTAAATAAGTTGTGTCTCCGAATTTAAGCCTTTGGCTCTTCATATAATTAATAATTTTGACTATATATTCTGCTATCCAACTCGCATCAAGTATCAAAATAAATGAAAAGAAGGAAAAAATGAAATCTGCTAACTTCTTTTATTCCCACATAAGGAGTAGGCGAGACGGTTTTAGCCCAATCTAACTTTTGCAGACTGAGGGGAAAATTTATTCTCTACCAGTAGCCACTCAGAGATAGCTGGCCCAAGGCTATCAATAATTATACATAGCATCTGGTGAAGAGAGGCGGCTGAGAAGTGCTGTCCTCTCATGGTTTCTAATCCTAACGCTATGTTTACCATCTGAAAATAGTTTGGGTTCTGTAGTTGATTTTCATCAGTCTATGGGACCAAAAACACGAGTTTCCGGGAGAAAAAATTAGAAAAAGGCTTAGGGAAAGATAGTCTAATCGGCAAATAGAATAAAACTTACGATGCATTTCCTTCAGGCGGTCTACTGTTGATAGCACTAATTCCAAATAATAAATAAATAAATCAAATAAAGGCTTCTTTTTTTCCCTCCAAGAGAGAGTAAGAGGCTTTTATCCCCAACAATTTTAACATCGATCAGCAGACTTTACCACTTTTAGTGGTAAAGTCTGCTGATCGATGATTTCACATGAATTCAGAGAAAAGACTATGGCAAACAACTTGCCACCTTATATTTCCTAAACCGTACACTATATGTTATTGTCTGAAATAATGTGCATTTTCACACGATTTTCTTAACTTTCAGAGTTAAGAACTGGAGGCTTTGGAAAAAACCGTTATTTGTCTGTTCCAAAGATCGACAAAATCGAGAATAGGCTGGGGAAATAAGCATGGAAAAGTACTTCTAATTGTCAACCAGAAACTTTCAATCTTCTTTCTTTTGGCATTCCAGTTCTACAGAAGAACAAGCCATTTCCAGATAGCCACAGAGGCGCATGTAACTGCTCCGTTATTATTTAATTATTAAAAATTCACCTTTTGCGACATGGCGGTTATGATTCTATTCCATAATAATTCGAACTTGTCTGTCGAACATTGCATGCCACTCAGATAAAGTGACTTAGCCTTTGTTTTACAAAATTGCAGGTTGTTTTTTTAAATATTGTACCATAATTTTTTAATTATTTATTTCATTCTCATAGTATCCCAATTTTATCCAAGAAATATTACATTATAATTAATTTAGTTTAATCTTTTATCCAAGTGTAAGCAAACAAATTTGTGCTTGAAGTATCTTCAGGACTGAGACAACTGGTGGTAAAGGTGGACAAAGCTCTCATTGCTACTTGTCTTAGTATCTCCCATAATGCAAAGCACATCTCCTTGAAGACATGTATAATAATGCTATGCATTAAGGGAAGAGCAACTACCCAGACCGGTTTCGACCTTTGAGGTCTCGTCAGTGGGAGCCCGACCAAGAGGTGGTGATACTAAGGTGGAAGTAATGGAGAAGTCATATTTACCTATACGAGTTGCCAAATGGTGTCTCACCTTATTATTAAATTACTCTGGATTTAGAGAAAGATATTGGAAGTTTTTTCCACTTTATTAGACTAAAATAAATTTAGTTTAATCCTTTATCCAAGTGTAAGCAAACAAAATTTGCACCTGAAGTATCTTCAGGACTGAGGCAACTAGTGGTAAAGGTGGACCAAGCTCTCATCACTACTTGTCTTAGTATCTCCCATAATGCAAAACACATCTCCTTGCGGACACCTCCTCGTATAAATAAATACGACTTCGTTACTTCTAGCTTAGTATCACCACATTTGGGTCTTGCTCCCAATGACGAGGCCTCAATAAAGGTCGAAACCGGTCTGAGTAGTGGTCCTTCGCTTAATGCATAGCATTATACATGTCCGCAAGGAGATGTGCTTTGCATTATGGGAGATACTAAGCCAAGTAGTGATGAGAGCTTGGTCCACCTTTACCACGAGTTGCCTGTCCTGAAAATACTTTAGGTGCAAACTTTGTTTGCTTACACTTGGGTAAAGGATTAGACTAAATTTATTATAGTCTAACCAAGTGGGAAAAACTTCCAACAACTTTCTCTAAAAAAATGTTACATTAGTTGCAATATTTTATATCATACTTCCCATTTACACTCACTGTATTTCACACAGTTACACTTCCTTTAATAGAAATCTTCAGTCACTCAGCTGACCATGTATTTTAAAATCTAGGATCTAAACATTAGTCTAGAAGGGAAAATCTTCATCACGACTTTTCAATTGAAGGTAATTTAGCTGGTTTTCTTCGCAGGTGGAAGGTTTTGCCTGACAGAAGCTAGGGTTTTTCATTCTGCAGCAAAGCACACCATCCAGAAGAACAGAGCTTACATGCAGAAAAAGATGTTTAGGAATGGGATTAACTGCACATACCAGCCATTGAATTAGAAAATTCATGTAAAACCGTTTTGGCTTCCTTTAGCCAGAATTACAGGATATATGATATTTGACGTATATCCACAAGGTGTCGGATTGCTTCTACGTCAACAACGTACTAGGCGTTCACCAGAGAGTCCTTTACCCCAATTTGATGAAAGAGGACTTTGCTCCCGAATCTGTTTTTCTGGCATGTCCCATACGTTCTCAATGGGGTTCAGAGGGTTTTTTGTAACCAGGAAAGATGGTGGAAGCCTCTGTCATGCTCGCTAAACTACTGAGGAACAGTTCTTGTACAATGGAGAGTAGCATTGTCGTGTATGAAACAACCATCACCTGCTAGATAAAAAGTCAACATTGCAGGATCGAAATGATTGGTCACAATGTTCAGATATTCCTTGGAGGACACCCGACTTTCTAGCAAAATCAGGAGCAGAGGCGTAGCTAGGGAGTTGCGGAGGGGTAAGTCCGCCCCGGGCGGCACTTTGAACAATTTTGAAGTTTTGCAGTTAATTCTAAAATACAGTCTCGAGAACTCATTTCTAATTATTGTAATACTACTGCAAATTTTCCTCACAATTGCTGTAAATGTTGCTAGTTGTGAAAGGTGTTTTTATAAATAAAAAAGATCAAGAATTACCTACATGATTATAAAATACACTTTGCCCATGTCATCGACGATTTTGCTAACAGAAAAGAAAGAGAAATAACATTTTAGAATGTTGAAATTAAAGTTTTACTTCAAAAATAAACATCGTGTTTTAATTTATTTCCCTATTCGTTGTTTTGACTTTTTGTAGTATTTTTGGTGTGTATTGAGAGGGGCGGCAAAAGCTCTAGCTACACCACTGATCAAGGGAACTATTCCATACCAACAGAACGTCGCCCACACTATGACACCACCTCCTCCTAAAACTTGAGGTGTGTTTACAAGGAAAGCTTTGTTTTTTGCTTCATGGGCTAACGCCAAACACTCTGCCTACCTTCAGTAGAGAACAAGGTGGACAGTGACACGTTGGACCACATAATTTTTTTGCCAGTCTTCATGTGTACAGTTACAATATTCCTAAAACCACTGTATACGAACTTTCTGGTCCTTTGCAGAAATGGATGGTATCCATATAGGCATACGGCTGCCAGTACCGATCTTCTTTTTCAATTCCCTGCCCGTAGTTCGGTAATATATAAGTCGGGAACAGATATCATTAAATACTTCGGTAAGTTACTGCACACAACAAGATCTATTTGTCCATTCAAGCCTTCTCGGACGACAGCGATGTCGTTCCTGACAGACTTAGGAACATAGCTAGCCTCTCGATATCCAAGTGAGATATTCTGGGGTTTAATCGGGAAAATTAAACGCCCAGGATATCTAACCTTTTGAGAAACTAGTCAGCTGTACTCTTTTCATAATCGTGATTAAAGCCAGACAGGCACCCACAATAACTCATTTATTAAACTCCGACAGAATCTTGTTTTTTTCCCATTGTAATCAATACTATTGACGATTACTGACCAGCAGCAGCAGCATTCTTAAATAGTTGCTTAGAATATGTGGTGATGCATGTGACCAAGTATTTTTGCATATACGCTACGTAAGTGACGTTTACGTCAATCTGCATAAACGTTTCTAATTCAGTGGCCGGTATGTGTATCTTATTCTAAAATTGTGGTTACGAATTCCAATCTTGGGAACGGCATAGGCATTTACAAGCTGTACTTATAGGCCTAAAGACTTGCAACTGCAGCTAATTATTATTATTATTATTATTATTATTATTATTATTATTATTATTATTATTATTATTATTATTAAACATTTACTCTTCCCTACCATGCGATGATAATCTCATTTCATAGCCTTCTTTACTCCTCTGCAATATCCAAGTAATCAAATCTGTGCACTGTCATCGCTATCAGATTAGATGATACAAAAATCTTTATTTCAAATCTTCCACTTAACACCTTTTATTTCTTAAATAGAGTAGGCGAAGCCGTTTTAGACTATTCAGCTTTTGAAACTGAGTGGATATCATTCTCCATTCTTAGCCACCTATGCATAGTTCACCAAATCTAGCAATGATGATTGTAAGCCAAGTGAAGAGTTTCAGCTGACAACTGCCGCCAATTCGTGTTCCTAACCCTAACAATGCCAGCCTGGTTGGCTTAGTGGTTACCCTATCCGCTCTCTAGCCAAAAGGCTGCGGGTTCGAATCCCGTGGTGGGCATGGATGTTTGTATTTGTCTGTGAAAATACTAGTCGTGGTGGGCAGTAGATGGTGTTGGTGTAGAAGATGATGGTAGTTGCGGTCCGTTTTAGTTGGTGTACTGAGGGTGGAGACAGAGCTGTAGAGTAGGTGCCCTCCCTCCCTCTTTCCGAACTCCCTGGAGGTGTCACGTAACGATAATAATAATAATAATAATAATAATAATAATAATAACGAAATATAAGAGTATTACGTTCTGAAATAGTGTTGATTCTGCGGTCGATTTTTCATGAGTTGCTGCATTATAAACCCGAATCACCAGGATAAAAAAAAAAAAATCTTACTTGCCGGTCTCCAGATCGACTAACTGGGGAATCAGTTGAAGAGAGAATTAGGAAAAAATCGACGACCAGAATAGAACTCAGAACACACTTTCTTAGAGGTGCTTAGCATTATAGATCATTTCTAGCTACAATGTGCTAGCGTATTTTTAAATGTTCTGCTTTTGCCGCATGCTGCAAAGGCAGTTTAGATTAAAAGTTTATAATATATTAACTGTACTGAAATATTAATTTCATGAAATATCATGAAATATTAACTGTAGTCGAAATGAAATTTATGAAAAAACAGCAAAATATACATTATTTGATTATAAAACGAACAGACAATGAAATAATTAAACCAAAGAACCAGTAAAAGAAGACATAACGAAATATAAACATTGGATGAAACATGTTAAAGCAAATAGAAAGCAATCTCTGGTCTGAAAGAACCTTTCAGACCAGAGACTTGATTATTGCTTTGGACATTGGAGCATGCTACATTATGCGTAATCCATGCATCGAAGAGTGATAACGATGATGTCTTTTTACTGTTAAGTGTGCTTTTCCTTTTTGTAGCGCTGTAATATCATGTGAGTGCGAATCTGGCTGCATTTGGTCAAACGAGATAATTCTGACACTGCGTTAGATCGCAGTGTATTTGTTTCGTGCAACGATAATTGAAAAAATATAATTCTTTTCATATTTTCAACAGTGCCACTCGTCATAATTCAGCCTTGTATCTGTAAAAATAAATAATTATATGTTATTTTAACAGATAAAATAAGATTTACGAAAAATAGTTCACCCTCACCACGAACACGCACCAATAATAAAAGTTTCGTATCTCACAGAAATAACGAGCGCTAGCATACGATACACTGCCCAACCGAGCAGTGTCGAATTGACTTGTAACGTGCAATCACAAGCGAAAACGAATATCGGCGAGTGTGGCTGCGATTGGTCGAACGTGATAATTCCGACACTGCGTTAGATCGCGGTGTATTTGTTTCGTAATCTAAAGCGTTAATCGAACAATTCCAATTATTAGCTATTCAATCACTGTCGAAACATAAGCTGTAACCTTTAACATGTTGTATAGAATTTATATAATGTTGTAAGCATTGTTATTATTTATAAACACAAACAAAATTAAAATTTTTCATATTTTCCTTGGGGATGCTGCAGTATCGCAATGCTCATGTACGGGCCGCCACTGGTTATTACATTAAAATAACCCAAGGATCAGTGCCATATGATCAGTATTAATAGTAATGTAGTGTGGTAAGTTACCATTATTAAAAAGGTCATTTAATCTGTATTAAAAACTCTGAAAAAAAACTGTTCTATTTATACATGCGTTCGATCCGATTCCGAAATATAAATGCTATGCAGATTTAGTAAAGGTGGCCTTGGTTTGCTGTCTTTTCCAATTTTTAACTGGAGCTTTTAATTTTATTCTCCGTTTGAAAAAGATGTACACAACTTATCTTCAACACTGTTTCCCAATGTGAAGAACTATAAAAATAAATGGCAGTTAAACAAAATAATAAATACGCAGCTATCTGACTTGGAACCACAAGACAGGAATAATTAATTGCGCTTCTGGAATAAGCTACCTATGCTGTTGAGAGTCCGCACGCCTTTAATTCTTACGCAAATTTCAGTCAGTGAACCAACGTGTGTGCTTCTTAGTCTTCTCTTACCTTTAAAATATACGTCGATTCCTCATCGCAGGTTCAGCATAGGGAACCGGAGTACTTGCTCCTCTTCGTATGTAACTAGTCAAAATGCTTCGACGACACCGTTAGCCTTATTTGATGTACAATCACACTGTTAACTATTAACTTCTATGGCTGTATGGACATCAATCCCTTGGATTTTTATCCCGTAAACGGTACTTTTTTAATTATTTAATGAAAGAAAGTCTTGAGCACCTGGCTCGCTCTAATTAGGGCTGTGTAGAATTATTTCAATCTGTGATCAGGGCCGCCTTTGGGCGTTTATGTTTCCATCTGTCTTTTTCGTCGTAATCTGATGACTCACGAATAATTTGGTTGCTATCTGGAGGAGAAACGTAGGTATGTCTGGCAGGTTTCGTCTTGGTGGAGGATAGCGTTCCTTACAAACTTACATTTCCTTACATGGGGAATCGAAGATCATTCAGAGGCATTTGGTTTGGATTATTTGTAATCTTTTGATGTTGCTAAGGGAGGTGTGGCTCCACGCTGGTGAACCGTAAGTTAGTGTTGGTCTGATGATTGCTTTGTATATTCTTATTTTGTTTTCTGGAGACTTTGCTTCTTCGGTTGAGTAGAGGGTAGAGTTGAGCTATTGCTGGGTTAGCTTTGTTGCAGGCATGAGAGATGTGGGAGTTGAAGTTGAGTCGGTTATCTAGTTTGATTCCCAGGTATTTTACTTCTTTTTGCCATGGGATATCGATATTGACCATTGTGACTGTCCCGTGGTGGTTTGCTTTCTTCCTTGTAAAGAGTATGGCCGTGCAATTTACTTTGCATTGACGTCTGCATTGACGAGAATAGACGTCTGCATTGACGTCTATTCTCCATTTTTGAAAACCATTTTTCAAGATTTGTTGCTGAATTTTGTAGTCGTTGTGTGGCTAGGTGTGGCCTGAGTGATCTGGCCAGTATCGCCATGTCATCCGCATAAAAAACCATGATGGTTGATGGAGTGTTTGGGACGTCTGAGATGTAAATATTGAAAAGTAATGGCGATAAAAGGGAGCCTTGTGGGACACCTGCTGTGATACTTCTTGTAGTGGATCTGAGGCCATGGAGTTTCGCTTGAAATTTTCTGTCTTTCAAGTAAGAGTCTATGATTTGGATGAGGTTCAGTGACTATTTGCAGTTATTAGTTTGTGGATGACGCCTTTGTGCCACACTATCGAATGCTTTCGCCACATCCAGGAAGATTGCACCTGTATGTTGTTTCCAATTGAATCCAGTAGTTATGTATTCTATATGTCTGTGGATTTGTTGAGTTGTGCAGTGACCTGTGCGAAAACGAAATTGTTCTTTGGGCATTAGGTCTAGATTGTCCGTTTCGTTTTGTAGGCGTTTTAGTATTATTTTTTCAGCGATTTTTCAAATGCCTGACAAGAGGCTGATAGGTCTGTAATTCTGGGGGAACTGAGGTGCTTTCCCCAGTTTGTGGATGAGGATTATATCTGCCTGCTTCCAGCGAGTGGGGAAGTAGTTGCGTCTTAGCATCGCATTGATGATAGCTACTAGATGCATTATTGTTTTGTGAGGGAGTGCTTTTATAATTTTGTTTGAAATCTGATCAGGACCTGGTGCTTTTCTGTTGTTGAGGTTCTTGATGATTTGGTATATTTCCTTTGGCGTAGTATAGCTGGTGTTGTCACATTATGTGGCTAGTTGAAGTGTACAGCGTACTTGCCTGTGGAATTTTTCGATGAAACGCGAGTCCGCATGAGTGTAGTTTGGTTGAAATTTCAGCTCCAGGGCATCTGCAAAGGCTTCTGCTTTTTCATCGTCTCGGTAGACTATGCCTCTTTCTCCATGGATTGGTTGTATGTTGGGGTGATCGCTGCGAAGGGCTTTAGCCATTTTCCATAATGAGTTATCTTCAGTGTTTAAGGAGCTTAGTTTCCTCTCACATAGTTGATTCTTATGGTCTTTCATCGCATATCGGACTAGGTTTGTTGCCCTGTTTAACTCTTCATTATCCTGGGTGATAGTGTTGCATGGTATCGACGTCTGATCCTCTTTTCGTTGCGGATAAGCTTTAGAATCTCTTCTGGGAGCAAGTTAGCTTCAGCTGGAGTGGTAACGGTGGAGGCTGTTGCAAGGCCAGTTTGAATTGTGCTTTCCAGTTTATTGATCGCTGTGTCTACTTCTTTGGGTAAGGAGATGGTTGGAACAGGGCCTGTGATGTTGCAGAGAGTTGCGTTGAGCTTCTTGAGATTTGTGTAGGATTGTCCGGGGATGGTTTCTGCTTCCCCGCCCAGGCTAAGCAGAACCGGATTGTGGTCGGAGCCTAAGATCATTAACAACCTGTAACTGGAATAGGTGCGGGGTGTTCCTGAAAAGCTATATCCAGCACGTCAGGTTTGCCCAGTGGTCCATAGTGTGTTGGTTCAACAGGACCTGCTATGGTAATGTTTCTTGCCATAGCGAATTTGTGTAGGCTTTTCCCATTATTATTGGTGTTTCTACTGTTCCAAGTGGGATGTTTTGCGTTTAGGTCTCCCGCCACTATTGTTGCTTCGTTCGTGTCAAGGAGTTGGGAGAGGTCCGAGGCTAGGAGTGGTTTGCCTGGAGGGTTGTACACTGAATATAGTTTTAGACTACCTGTGTTGTTGGTGTGTATCTCAATTCCAGTTTCTTCCAGGTTTGTAGTTGTCGTTTTCTTGATCTCATTGTATCCTATGTTTTTTTTGACAAAGATAGCCATTCCGCCCTCTCTGTCGTTGAGCCTGTCTGTCCTAAGCAGTGTGTAGTGCCTTATTTTGGGGTTGTCACAAGGCCAAAGGTGCATCTCGTTGAATAAAAGGATGTATATCTTATATCGTTCAGTAAATTCTTTTAGTTCTAGGAGATTGTTGTTTAGTCCGTTAGCATTCCATGCGATCTGTATTGAGTTAGCTGTGGTAACGGTGTTATCCATTAATCATGGAGAAGATGACTTGTGTGTTCTTGAGGAATTTGTTGGTGTCGGCCTGATTGGGATTTGTTTTGCTAAAGGCCATTAACATCTCTCCTAGAGTGGCAGCTAGGATTGCTGCGGGGTTTTGGTTGCAAGATGCCGGTTTGTTATTTGTAGAGACCGCAGATGCGTATGATTTCTCGGCAGTAACAGCCCGGGTTCTGATTTCTGGTGTAGCTTGCTTCTGAGTGGGCGGGGATAGTGCCTCTCTAGTCTTCTGCAGGTTAGATGGGTAGAGTGAATATCCCTTGTAGTTGGCTGGGTGTGGGCCGCCACAGTTTGCACACTTAGAGGGTGTGGTTCGCAGCTTGACGCAAGTGTGCGAGGGATGGTTGTCACCGCACTTGTAATTTGCTTTACATAGTTTTTGTGCATGCCCATATTTTTGGCAGCGATAGCATTGACCGGCTGAAACCTTTCTTCTGAGAGGTTCGGTCTTGATGACTAAGTTGCAATCTATCTTAAGGTCATAAATTTCTCTATGGTCTTTACTGATCTCGACTAAGACCAGAGGAATGGGGCGCCTGTCTGCTCGGTACATGAGTGAAATCTTAATTGGCTCTAGGCCTTGTGATCTGTCAGTAGCTATTTCTTCAGCTAGTATGGTTTCAGCCAGACCTCTGATAACTACTTTTATATTTTTTTCACTCTTAAGCTGAAACGTGTGATATGGGACTTTCAGTTCGTCCATAAGTCTGGTGAGCCGGCGGTAGTCCGAAGTTCCTTCTGGTTGAATCCGGATTCCTTCAAGGATGGATCTCGCTTCATCCACCCACCCACCCCCCCAAAAAAAAAACTGGATATGTGTAAAATATATTGTATATGATCAATTTACGCAAAAAAAAAAAAAAAACATTGAAAAAAGAAATTCACTTAACTATGGCTTAGCTTTCTATACCAAATAAAAAAGAGGATAATGCTGTTTGGATTGAAACAAATATGTCACGCATATCAGTTGTTGACTGCGTTTTCGAAAATTCAGAATCTGCAGAGATGATATTTACTCCAACTCAAATACAAAAAAGAAGAATCTTAACCATATGTAGCAAGCTAGAAAAAAATAGATAAACCCTTGAATGCCTTTTTATTCCCCAAAGAGAATAGACAGAATTCTTTATCCCTAATTTTTGGAAATCTATACGCAGTTAGACTCCACCTCTTATCAGTCAACGAATGCCCATGGTTACCGACTATTTTAAATGCATTAGAGGAGAGTATAACCGACAACTGTTGCCATCTAGCGAACCTATATCCTAATTCTTGTTACTGTCTGAAACAGTTTTTGAGTTCATGAGAAAAAAAAAATCGGTTTGTCAGAGAAAAAATCCTACTTGCTTTATGCCAATAATCAACTAACTCAAGAACTTGTCATATAAAAAAGGGGAAATACCAGTCTCTCTTGAACCGAACCTATTATAATCTTTCTTTTATTAATTGGGTATTATGGAACGAATCAGAACTGCCGTGAGTAATATAATGCGCTTTAATAAATAAATAAAAAATCTTCGAACGTATCTTATTCTCAAGAATGAAAAGGAAGAGTCACTTTTGATGATTTTCATAAATAAAATTCCTCTTATAGTTTAATACCTAACGATTTTAGCGGGACTGTTAACTGTAACTAACTTAAGTCCTTCAACTTTCACTGACAGCTGAGCTAGTTCAAGATTTTAGTTCTAACAAAACAAAACTTTAGAGAGATGGTATGGTAGAAACTGCTGCCATCTCATTGTCCTAAACCATAAGACGGCTATATTATTGTCTGTAGTGATTCTATGGTCGCCTTTCAGGCAGTTAAAAATTCGTGTTTCAGGAAGAAACACCCTAGCTTCCTTTAGTAAATATCGACTACTAATTCAGTAACCTCATGAAAAATTACTCAAAAAAAGTTCGGTTCCTCTACTTGGCGACTAGAATCGAATCAATAATGGCTTTTTAAATGTGGTATTTAAAGCCATGGAGGTAAATTGCATTTTCAGGGGACTGCCTAGTCACATGAATTCTGAGTTTCTATAGTGTCTACCATCCAACTATTAACCTATTACTTTCACCTTGTTGGATGAAATGGAGAAGGATCAACAGTCAATTTCTTCGATATCTGTCAACTAATCAATCAACTGGGCATTTTGATTTCGCCAATCAAGATGACCAATCTCTTTGCCTACATCATTCACCTCTAGACACCTGTTATGAAAGGATTTGGAGAAATCTGTTCCGTTGCATATATATATATGCAACTATACCACCGCCATCAAAACAACTCAGAAACACAAGACAATCCCAAAGGTTATATCTCCTTACCATATATCAGCTCACTCTCCACGAAACTAAGAAGAATTTTAAGAAAGTTCAACATAAAAACCTGTTTCTCTATTCTTCCTAAACTAAGATCGATTTTAAGCAAATACAAGCAAGCTCACAACCATCTACAGTTCCCAGGAGTGTACAAAATTATGTGTGACTGCTGGAAGCAATACTATGGCCAAACTGAAAAATCCATCCTCCTACATCTAGAAGAACACCAGAGAGACATTGCCTACAAAAGAACTAGAGCAAGTGCCCTGTCAAGCCATTACTGTTTTCATTAAACACAAATGATGAAGGCCGTCAACATGAGATAAACTGGACAACAACCTCAAACCTTCATTTATGCCGTGACGAGGTGGAGCAACGCATAGTTGAGTCTAAGGAAATTGTTATGGACCCTCATCACATAAATAATAACCTTAGCTATAATCTACCGGACTCTTTCAGCTCTGCTATCGATATTGGCATACGCGTGAAATCAGACGCACGCTACTTAACAATGGAACTTCAACACGGACTGTAGCTACAGTTCAAAGCTAACTGAATTTTATAATAGTCGTTTTATAGTGATGCGATGTTTCTTATAGCGTTTACTTGCCTTCTATGTTCCCACGCCTGCTGAAGAAGTCGGACAATCCGATGAAACATGTTGCGTTTTGAATAAATTTAATTGTTATTCAAGTCTCGGTTATAGTCAGTATATATAAATATGAATATATATATATATATATATATATATATATATATATATATATTGTTGAAATTAGGATTTACTCGGGATGTACACATTTATAAAACTAAATTTAACTGACTAGAACCCGAGAAAGTATAACAAAAACCTTTAATACATCACAACTAGTTTCATCAGTGCTCCGACTTCTTCAGGTGAGAAATAAAAACATAAGATATAAAATAACACGGTAAAAAATGAACTTTACAGCTTAATAAAAAGCAGAATAATAACAGTCATATTTGAATAGGTGACCGCGTGCTACCGTTGGCATGAGTAGAATGTGTGCGACAGCTAATTTTTGAGCGCCAGTACTGGATTATATATATATATATATATATATATATATATATATATATATATATATATATATATATATATATATATATATATATATATATATATATATAAATACTTTTATCAGCACTCTTACCCCAAAACTAGCTAAGATTTTGAAAAAATTATATATATATATATATATATATATATATTTATAAAACTAAATTTAACTGACTAGAACCCGAGAAAGTATGACAAAAACCTTTAATACATCACAACTAGTTTCATCGGTGCTCCGACTTCTTCAGGTGAGAAATAAAAACATAAGATATAAAATAACACGGTAAAAAATGAACTTTACAGCTTAATAAAAAGCAGAATAATAACAGTCATATTTGAATAGGTGACCGCGTGCTACCGTTGGCATGAGTAGAATGTGTGCGACAGCTAATTTTTGAGCGCCAGTACTGGATTACTGCGCTATGGGAATCAGGTAGATTGTAGCTAAGATTATTGTTTAAATGTGAAGGGTCCAGAACTATTTCTTTTGATTCGATGATTCTTCTTTCGAATTCATCCTTGCAAATATATAAATTAGTAGTGCGTTCCCAATCAACTTCATGTGGCTGTTCTTCAAGGTTAGAGTTTGCCGAGAAAAGGACATGACTGGAAAGGGCGCTCGCTCGTGCTCTACTGTAGGAGATGTCACGTCTATGTTCCTCAAGACGAAGTGAAACAGATTTGTCTGTCTGGCCAAAATAAGGTCGACCACAGTTGCACAAAACTTTATAAACACCAGGAAAATGCAGATGGTTGTGTTTTGGTTTTGGTCGACTCAGAAAAGAACGAAGTTTTGGCAGCGTAGTATAGTCGGTCTTTATGTTGAATTTTTTCAAAATCTTAGCTAGTTTTGGGGTAAGAGTGCTGATAAAAGGTAACTGTATATGAGTGATAGGGTTGGAGTCATCTTCTTGTCGAGGATGTTGGCGTGGTCTCAAACGTTTAGTGATGTTACGAGACGAATATCCATTATTTAAGAAGGTGTTTTTCAGGAAGTTAAGCTCTGTTTGAAGGTCTTCTTCTGTGGAAATGAGACATCTTGCTCGATGGGCGAGGGTGGAGATGATGCCCAGTTTCTGAGGTGGGAAGTGATAAGAAGTATATATATATATATATATATATATATATATATATATATATATATATATATATATATATATATATATATAGCGAGGGTGGAGATGATGCCCAGTTTCTGAGGTGGGAAGTGATAAGAAGTATATATACAGTATATATATATATATATATATATATATATATATATATATATATATATATATATATATATATATATATATATACCTCAAGGGCTCACTCTAGTGAGTACGGGCATGGCGAACCCGAGGCACCTGAAGCTGGACCACGCCTTACTTCATGTAATATATACCTGCTATATTATCTGTAGACTGGTCCCTACTCTTCTTTCCCTCTGTATTTCTTTTCACCTTGCTCCTTCCCCCCCAATGCTATTAGAGTATTCGAGGGCTAGGGGTGATTCTGTCCTATTTACCTATTTTTTTTTATCTCATGCACCTGCCCACCCCCAGTTAAAAATGATGAAGACAAATCAGAAGACTATACCGCATCGGGCGTCGCTCGGGTTACCAAGGACCGCACTGGATGTTAGGCTTCCTGGACAGCCAGTGAGAAATGGGCTACAGGAGCAAGATCCACAGAACTCAAAAGTATTTACTAGGAAAAAGTGGAGCATGGCTGAAAATAGACAAGCCATGAAGTGCTTCTACAGTTCAAACCCATCAGTTAGGGGATTTCAGAAACGAATGTTCCAACTTTGGCTTGAACGGCACCCAAATTCTGAAATTTCATTAGAAAGGCTGATGCAGTAACGCAGCTTCATTATCAAACGCAAGGTATTTAGTGAACTTGAGCTGGAAGTACTGAAACCTGAAGCTGTAAAAAGAGACCGTACTGACCCTGAAGTGACCAAGAATATGAATGAAGCCGAACCAGATTCCAACGTGCAGAATGCTGAAAATTTTGAAAATATACAAATAGTTGAAAGGAAGCTATCAGATAAGGAACAAGAAGACTCAAAAAAAATTATCGAGCAAATGAACAGCAACCAGGAACGAGTTAGGCTTCCAGTATTGAGACAAGTACCTCAACAAAAACTCAAGGAACTCCTACAAGAGGCCAATAAATCTGCAAGGGATATTCCTACTGGAACTATTGGGCAAAGAAATCAACTTACGTACTCAATAGCCTACGTCGTAACATCGCAATTAGGATATAAGATTAGTGAACCCAAAATGGAAGCATCGACTGGAGAATAAAATTCTTAAACTCAGAGCAGACATGAGCAATTTGAAAAACCTTAAGGAAAAGAAGCTGAAAAACACAAAAATCCGAAATAACCTCATAAAGAGATATAATACTGGAACACGACCTATTGATGAAGTATTAGAGGAAGTGAAGCAAAAAATAGTTGCAGTTGCAGCTAAAATACGAAGATACAGTGCACGCATTGAACAGCACAAGCAAAATTCGACCTTTCGCGCAAATCAGCACCAGTTTTACAAGAAAATTGATTGCTGCTGGAATGATAACTTTAAAGAAAATATAAATATAAATACCAGAGATAAAGAAAATACACTAAAGTTTTGGAAAAACCTATGGGACGACCCTAAGAGGCACAATAACAAGGCAAAATGGATTGAACAAATTACGAACAAATCTCAAGAACGAAAAATGGACCAACTGAAAATAACTGAAATGGTTCAAAAGCAAGCAAAAAAATAAAAAATTGGTCAACACCCGGGAAAGATGAATTACATGGCTACTGGTTGAAATATCTAACAGGCTTACATGAAAGACTTGCTAACCAATTTTATGATGTTTTAGAAGGAAAATGCAAAGAGGAGTGGCTCACAGCAGGGAAAACGTTTTTGATCATAAAGGATAAAGAAAAAGGTCCAAATCCAGAAAACTTCCGACCAATAACCTGCCTGCCAACAACTTTTAAGCTACTCACAGGCATACTAGCTGATAAAATATACAGCTATCTTAAAATAAATTCTCTTCTCCCAATTGAACAAAAAGGTAGCAGCAAAAATTCAAGAGGCACAAAAGACCAATTGCTGATTGATAAAATGACTCTTAAAAATTGCAAACGTAGAAAAACCAACCTTCATATGGCTTGGATAGATTATAAAAAAGCGTTTGATTCGGTGCCTCATAGTTGGATTTTAAAATGCACAGAACTATTTGGTATTAGCGAAAACGTGCAAAAAGGTTTGCAATCCAGCATGGAAAACAACGTTGGTTATAAATAGAGAAGAAATTGGAGAGGTAAACATAAAAAGGGGCATCTTTCAAGGAGACTCATTATCTCCTCTATTGTTCATATTGTCATTGATCCCCTTAATTAGAATTTTAAATAAAACTGCTCTTGGTTATCAAACTGCGCAAAAGAGTGCAAAGATATCTCACCTTTTATACATGGAAGATCTGAAGTTGTATGCAAAATCAGAGAATGAACTCGGATCGTTGCTAAACACTGTGCACATATTCAGTCAAGATATATCAATGGATTTTGGCTTAGACAAGTGTGCAATTGCTGGAATAACAAGAGGAAAGTTTGAAGATATGAACGAAATCGAGTTGCTCAATGGTGAAATAATCAAAACAATAAAATTCGAAGACAGCTACAAATATTTGGGAATATTAGAAGCATTACAAATTCTGCACAATAAGATCAAAGAACTAGAGCAGAATACATAAGACGATTAAGAAAACTCCTTAAATCAATGCTTAATGCTGGAAATTTGATAAAAGCAATTAATACCTGGTCCATACTTGTTCTGAGATATTCAGCAGGCATTGTTGAATGGAGCCAGCTAGAGATGGAAGATTTAGATCGAAAAACTCGAAAATTAATGACAATGCACCATGCCCTCAATCTTCGCAGTGACATTAATATGCTCTATCTATCACGCAAAAAAGGAGGTAGAGGATTATTACAAGTGAAGCAAGTTATTGAAGAAGAAAAACGAAATTTAAATGATTATCTTCAGCAAACAACGGAAAAATTTCTAATTGAGGTAAGGAAAGAGGATTTATTTAAACCCATGGAGACAAAATTGGAATACAAAACCAACCAAGTAAAAGTGAGAACCGAAAGATGGAAAAATAAGGCATTGCATGGCAAATACCTTCACAGCATAGAGGACAGCACTGACAGCAACTTGACTTGGCAATGGTTGAGAAATGGAGCACTAAAGAAAGAAACAGAATCGGTAATTTTTGCAGCACAAGAACAGGCCATTAAAAACCAACGTTATGAAGGCAAAAATACAAAAAATTCAAGAAGACAGTAAATGTAGATTGTGCAAAGAAAAGGAAGAAACGGTAGACCACATTATAAGTGGATGCAGCAAAATTGCACAAATTGAGTACCGTAAAAGGCATGATAACGTAGCTAAGATAATCCACTGGCATTTATGTAAAAAGTATGGGTTAGAAGTATCTAAAGACTATTGGAAGCATAAAGTTCACCAGAAAGTGGTTGAGAATGAAAAAGCTAAAATACTCTGGGATTTCAAAATCCAGACTGACAAAAGCTTCGAATGTAACACACCCAATATCACAGTGGTTGAAAAAAGTGAAAACAAGGGTGTTACTTTTATCGAAATATCAGTACCAGGAGATAGTCGGATTGAAAACAAAGAAAATGAAAAAATTACAAAATATCACGATTTGCAAATCAAAGTTGAACGAGTCTGGCAAAAGAAAACGAAAGTTGTTCCTATAATAATAGGTGCTTTAGGCGCCATCCCTAAAATATTGAAAAAATATCTTGAAGCACTCGAGTTGGATGGATTAAAAATTGGGCAGCTGCAAAAGGCCGCTTTGTTCGGCACAGCTTTCATTTTCAGAAAGTATTTCCACAACTCATAGGCCCTTGGGTATGGCCAGAATTAGTGGAATATAACCAGCCTTTTCTTAAGTCTGAGGAAGCAAATCAAGCTTTGATGAATATTATATAAAAAAAAAATTAAAAAAAATCAGCTAACGCCTTTTTATTCCCGTATACGGGGAGTAGGCGAGGCCATTTATCCCTATATATATTCTGTTGCATATTTGACATTTCCAAAGCATTTCATAGTGTTTGCCACCTAGGGCTTTTTAGCAAATTGCCTTCTTATGGTTTGCTTCCTCTTTTCTAATCGGACATCAGTTTCCACTCATGTTTTTCTAATGCGTATCCAGATGGTCATAATTAAACTTCCCCTGTTCACAGCCTTATGTAGCTCGATCTAACAACTGGAATGTTAAGAAATTTGGTAGGGAGACTAATGAAGACATGGGAAGAAGGATTCGGCGGGAAAAAAAAAATAGTTCGCAAAGTCGCCGATAGGAAGAATATGGAGCTGTACAATGTAAAAAGGGGTTTATTATTATTATTATTATTATTATTATTATTATTATTATTATTATTATTATTATTATTATTATTCCTGACACCACCAAGGAGTCCGAGGACTTATCGCGGGTGGACACCGACAACTGTCTCAACCACTACACCGAACCTCTACTACGAATCGTCTCCATCAACGCCATCTACTGCCCATTTACACTATCACAACAACTGGTTTAAAATGGACAGACAAAAATAACAAAGACTAAACTGAAATGAAAGACTGTGTTGCATTTATGATAACACAGCAATAAAATATTTAATATCAATTTAATTTCGCACAGTAATTACTGAATTACAGTTAGTGGAGCGTAAGTGTTGTCACAAACCAGGTGCACAACTCGAGAACATTGATTTCACCTATGCAAAAGAGATCCTGGTTCAATGCGGTCACCGTTCTCGTAAACCAGAAATTGCAACCTGTACACAGCATTCTCAACATCCGAAGGCAACATTTCTGAAGGAACGTCGTCCCAGTCCATGATACGTTGTAACTTTAAGGCTGCCAAGTTCGAGACACCGCTAAGGTAGATGTTGGCCTTCAGATAACGCCACAACCAAAAATCACATGGAATCAGGGGAGCGAGGTCGCCATGCAACTGGAAAAACTGGAAATTAAATCAATCTTTTTTCTGTGAAGTGATGCGGTAGAATCTGCTGCACCTGTCATGCAAGGTGGGGAGGTGCTCCAACTTGCCTAAAAATGGTCTCGTCCACACATCGTCGTTGCTGAAGTTGCAGAATAACGAAACTGTTCAACATATCGCGATATTTTTGCCCTGTAATGGAACAACTTGTCCTGTCGGAGTGATGTCCTCAAAAAAGAATGGCCATATTATAAAATCTGCTGTGAAGCCACGCCAAACGGTAATTTTCGGTGAATGTAATGGGGTAATTCTGAAGCACAAATTCGATAATGATAATTTTAGGTGATTACAGTTCCTTTCAGATAAAAATACTTCTCATATCCCCACAGAACTTTTGAAGGCCAAGCATCGTCGACTTCCAGTATAACTAGAAACGTCAGAGTAAATGTCAGTCTCATGACGTACTCATCGTGTATCAGCTGCTGTACATCGTTAATCTTGTATGGATAAATTGTAATAATTTTGCGCAAAAGTTTACATACCGTCGAATAAGGCATATACAATTGTCGCGCTATGCCATGGGCGCTGCTACTATAAGCAATATTTTTGTGATCTGTCATCAATCGCAGTGGCTACTTCATACTTCTTCAATTACCCGTGATGACACTTGTTTCCGTCCTCTGCCAAGGCAAACTTCCAAATATTCAGTTTCTTCAAACTTCAGAATCATCGATATAACTGCTTTAGCTGACCGAAAATATTTACGCAAATTCCTGCGTGTTCTAAACTCACGAAGAGTGACTGATGTATTGCACTTGTTAATGTAAAATAATTTTACAGTAACGCATGATAGGATATAGCGAGGCGCATGTCGAACACAATTATCAATAGGAATACGTTTGTGAAATTTTTTCTCTACTTATAGCTCTTATGATGTCAGTGAAACATGCATTTAACTTCGTTATATATATCTAAAGGATCTGCTCTCATTGACTACAAACCTTATTCACAGTTTTGTTGATGATAATACTCTCCACTCATCCTACTCATACGATAAACCTTGAAGTGTTCAAGAATCTCGAGCTTCAAGAGTACTAGGGTAGTCACTTCTGACCAGATCAAGATCAAGATAAGATAAGGAATCGTGACGTCATTGGTTGATAAGAAGATGGTGTCATTGTGCGTGTGACGTCATGAGTTTGAAATGTTTGGAATTTCCCTGGGGGTATATGTGTCACTGACGATAGTTCTTGTGTTTTGGTTCGCGTATGGAATTGTGGGTGTGGTAGAGATAAGGATTCATGTCGTGATTGGTGGGACACTTCTGACCAGATCAAGATCAACATAAGATAAGGAAGCGTGTTGTGGGTATGTGTTGTTTTCAGATGTAGATAAGTGACATAATTTGTTGTTGTAAATAAGTGACATCATTTGTTAGTTCTAAATAAGTGACGTTATTGTTTTGAATGGAAAAGTAAGATATAATAGTTTAGTGCATAAGAATTCGTGTCGTGATTCGTGGGACACTTTTAACCAGATCAAGATCAAGATAAGATAAGGAATCGTGACGTGGATGTGTTTTTATGAATGGAAGAGGATTATATATTAGTGGATAAGGATTCGTGTCGTGATTGGTGCGACACTTTTAACCAGATCAAGATCAAGATAAGGAAACGTGATGTGGATGTGTGTTGTTTTCAGATGAAGATAGAGTTTGAAATGTTTGGAATTTCTCTGGGAGCCCCCCTTCTGTCAGGAACATCACGTGGTGTGTTAGTTTGCGTACAGCATTGTGAGTGATTTTAGAGATAAGGAATCGTGACGTAATGTGTTTGGAAATTTCGGGGGAACATACGTCTCTGTGACATTAAATGGTGTGGTGGTTTGCCTATGGAATTGTGGGCGATGTTTTGAGATAAGATATCTTGGAATTTCCCAGGGTGACAAACATCCGTCATTGACATCAAGTTCTGTGTTTGGTTGTCTATAGTTGGCAGTACTAATTTTCCAATACGACTTGTGGTATTACTTTCCTGTTAAAACTATGGGAATTCTTAGAGTAGAGTTCTTAGAATTCTTAGATATGGCGGCAGCATTATGAAAGAAAAAATATATATCCAGTATTAGAATTGTGCTTACCCAAACATATGACCAGCGTTTATTGTAATTAGTAATCACTTGTTATGTTTAAGTTAAAAAAAAAAGATTAACTTACATTTCTTTCCAGAATGGGACATCTTGGAACTATCGAGATTTTCTGAATATTCCAAATTGCTAATTTTAACATATATTCACAGCACAAAACACGCAAACACAAATTCTGAAATGCAGTTGATTCTTTTTTCATTATTGGTTACTGGGGCTAACATATATTCACAGCACAAAACACATGAAATATGGGAGTTGAAAGATATTTCTATAAAGAACCAGAAAATCTAGTTGACTACTTAATTTAGATTACTATCCGATTCGTTCTCTGGATTAATTCCTTTCCACAGTTGCTCATGCTATGTTTCCCCAAGCTTGGTGGGAAAGTCTATGCGCTGCTTTGTTGAGGGTATGTGTTATTTCCTGTTTTGAAATTCAGAGTGCTGTTAGAGTATGGAATTCTGACAAGTGAAATGATTTTTTTTTTTTCAAATTGATTGGTTATTTTCTCTATTTTACTTTTAAAATTCAGTTTAACTACATATCCTAACAGAATAACTGGATAAAATTAATAAATAAATAAAATGTATGTGAATTTATTTTCCCACACTGTAGATTTCTCATTAAGTCTTATCTTAAAGATATATCCGATCGCCAATTTGTTGTACCTAGGTGAGAAATCGTGTGTTTAGGTTGGAACTCTTCGTTCCCATCGGAAATTGTTGCTGTAGTAAATTAATGCTTACATTTTATTATTTTTTAAAACCAATATGACTATAAATTTTACCTTTAATTCTTTATGCTCTTAATCTATTTCTGTAACTGAAATTTATTCTTTTATTTATTTTTTTCTTTAGCTTTATTAATTTTAAGTAACTGATATGAGACAAACAAGGTTTGAACTCCCCATTAGTGTTATATATGTCTTCTTGTAGAAACTTCTTTTGCCAGCACAACAAATAAATAGTTGTTTCTTATTATTTGTTAAATAATAAGAAACAATAACCATAATTCTAACAGTCGTACTTTCAGTTCGACTGTTTTTTCTAGTCTGTTAGAGGTATCTACAGATATTAATAACAAAATTGTGACTTTTCAGGTGAAATCTAAACTAAAATTCTGGCTATTAACTTAATACCCGATTGTTTTTGCTTCCAAGAAATGACAGTTTCTTAAAATATTTGAGAGCTTGCATGAACAAATAAGACTTCTAATTCACTGAGTGGATTTTCAAAAAAAAAGTCTCTGGTTAGTTTGTGGCATGAAATTTCACAAAAAAAAAGGAAAAAAAGGTCTTACTTAAATTTGTATAACACATCAACAACACCCAATTTGTTCCTTCTAATTTACACATTTTATTTGAGTGAAATTTTTATTACAGTTGTATTTACTGAATTTACATACAGAAAATAAATAAAGTGAAAAATACAATCTTATTTTTTGGTCCTTAATCTGCTTATTGTTAATTTTACCCTGAATTATTCAATACCATTGAATAATTAACGGAGGTTAATTATTCAATGGTTCTTTCCATGGTTGCGGAATTGCCATCATGTGGGTTTCGAAAATGTGACTCTCATCTGAAAGTTTCTTCATTTGCGATCGTTGGGAATTTGTTACTGTAGTAAAATTAAGGGTTACATTTTTATTATTTTGAAACCAATACATATATTTTTGAGCATTATTAAAAGCACAGAAACGTTCACTATGTTTCCAAAAGCATTAAAAAAACGAGTTTTATTTCCTCCAAAGTTATCAGTATCCATTGGAGGTGACATCACTAAAACATATCGTTTTTTCCCCTCCAAAGTTATCAGTATCAGTTGGAGGTGACATCACTAAAAGATATCTGCAAATGATGAGCTCGCTCATCTCCACTAGCCTGAGCAGACATCTTCTGGAGGAGAGGGGGAGAAGAGGGAATGAGGGGGATCAGGGGATTGGGTGGGGAGGGGAGGGGAGCATTGCAGGGAAGATTCTGTCACCCCTCTTGAATACCCTTTCACTTCCACCACCTAATGATATTTTTTCCCCATCCCAACAATTTCGGACTTATGAGTGAGAGAACTAGTCACATGGTCTAACATTAAAAACACTTTTTGAGGATAAAATACTTAACATAATAAGGACAAATAATATAGAATACTCTTCAAGCCACAGAGATAAGATTTGCCCTATGATGTCTCAAAGTAAGATAATCTCACATCAACATCATATCCAACAGCATGTAGAAACATTTCCGTGAATCATTATTATTATTATTATTATTATTATATTCGGGCTACTCCAGGGAGTCCTTAAACTAATCGACGGAGGCCCTAGACATCATGTCCACACAACTATATGACATTCTCACAGTATCTATCATGCCTTGCCTTGAACTTGCTCACTCTCATAGCATCCACAACAGATTCAGGCAGCTTATTCCACTCATTTACCACTCTAAAAGTAAAGAATCCAGCTCTAACACCACCTAACCACACTCTTGCTCAGCTTCCATAGGTGTCCCCTAGTTCTCCCACCACCAATCCTGATCTCAAAAATATCCTCTGAATTAATCTTATAGAATCCTTTTAGCAATTTGAATGTCTCAATCATATCTCCCCTTTTCTGCCTATCAACCAATTTCTGCAACCCACAAATCTTCAATCTGTTCTCATATGGTTCATTCCATAGACCTGCTATCATCTTAGTCACTCGCCTCTGGATCCTCTCCACCTCCTCCCCATCAAGAAGGAACCGAGATGACCAAATCTGGGCACAGTAGTCAAGATGAGGTCTTATTAAGGCTCGGTACAGAGGTACAATAACTTGCTTGTCTCTGCTCGTTAAGGTATTTTTCAACAACCAAGTTAGTTGATGAGCTGATTTAGCTACTTTCGCAATGTGCCCCTAAATCTCTTGGAGTACAGTTCCACCCATGTGGTATACTGCTGCTAATCTTTTCACCCCAAAATGCATAACCTTACATTTTGTCACATTAAATTGACATCCATTCTCCTTAGCCCAGAACTCCAATCTATCTAAGTCATCCTGCAAGACTTTGACATCTTCTGCATTCACTATCGCCCTCCCCAACTTTGCCTAATCAGCGAACAAATGAACTGTTCCACTTAGATCTTTCCTTTTTTGTTTACGAACAGATTAAACAGCAGTGGTCCAAGAACAGAACCCTGTGGCACACCACTAGTCACAGGCCGTCTTTTGGACTCCACTCCTGAATAAACCACTCTTTGATATCTCTCCATCAACCACCCACCTATCCATCTCACCAACCCTATATCCATTCCCATATGTTGTAGTTTACGGATTAGAATTCCGTATCCTGTCAAATGCCTTTGCCAGGTCCAGCAGTATCACTGTAAACCCATTTCCCTTATCCAGTTCAGCCATCACCTTGTTATAAAACTTGAGCAAGTTACTCAGGCATGATCTACCCTTTACAAAGCCATGCTGTCCCCTGTACAGTATCTCATTTTCATCAATCCATTCCTGTATTTTTCTCTTGACTACTTTCTCCAAGACCTTGACAACAACTCCTGCTATGCTGATTGGTCGGTAATTTGCAACCATAGTCTTGTATCCTCCTTTATGCAGTGAATCTATTTTCCCTTCTTTCCACGCCTTCGGGACTAAACCAGACCCGAGACTCAGATTAAACAACATGGTCAAGGGCACTGATAATTCCTTAGCCGCTTCACGCAAGGCCTGTGCCGGTATACCATCCAATCTCACAGATATATTCACATTAAGGTTCTCTAATAGACTATTCACCTCCACTTCATTCATCACAATTCCCGTATAAACTAATGGCTCCTTCATTTTTTCAATGTCTCCACCTGGATGATATACTTTTGCAAAGTTTGTGCTCAGTAACTCCACTATATCGACTGGTTCATTGACCTCCTTACCATCGTCATTCCTTAAAATCATTTTGCCAAGTACAGTTTTTTTCTTGCTTGCAGCATATTGAAAGAACTGTTTTGGATTCTCTTTTGTTGCGTAGCTAGTTTCCTTTCACAATCGGCTTTTGCTGTTTTTACCACACTCGTTACCCTTCTGGCTTGCACTTTATACCGTTCATGTGCCTGCAGATTTAGCAGGAGGTTATGGCTACTTGTTTTACTATTCGGACCCTAGGTATACAATCAGCCATAACCTCCTGTAAATGCTCCTTGACCACTTCCCATGCTCTATCGACGTCCAGCCCTTGCAGCTGTACATGCAATGGCACTGATCCAAGCAATCTCCTAAGCTTGTCATACTTGCCAGCACGGTAATTCCACATATACCCTGTCTTAATAAAAAATTCATGTTGTACCGTCATTCTATATTTTGGTACAACATGAATTTTTAGGAATGGAATAGATGGTGGAATAGTAAATTCCTGCCATGTACATCCCTTGAGGGTACATGGCAGGAATTTGATGATGATGATGATGATGATGATGATGATGATGATAAAAAATTCCACACCTTTATCACTCTCACCAATAGGTGGCAACATGGTCATATTCATTACAGTCAAATTGTGAGATGCTATTACCAGGTCAAGCACTCTCAAACCCCTAGCATTTTCAATTACATGCTGTCTCATATAGTTATTCCTTAATAATTAAATAAAATCCATTTCCTTCCTCACATGTGTCCTCTCCTCCTTCCAATCAGTGTTACCATAATTAAAATCCCCCATAATAATTATCCTCCTTCCACTCATTTCATCAATTTGTTTATGCATACTATCTCCACCATCTATTCCATCACCTGGTCTATAGCAGCACTCAACTGTATATTTTATTCTGCCAGTCTCAATCTCACACCAAATAGCCTCAAATGAGCTCCTTTCACTAGCCTGCAATACAACTTCAATTTTCCTTGGTTGCATTTCATCAGCTATCATCAATAACACCCCTCCCCCATTTTATTCTCTCTGTCCCTCCTAAACACACTATAACCTACACATTCTATCCCACTAACTATATCATCTTTCGTCAGCCATGTTTCACTAATGCCAATAACCTGTGGCCAGGAAAATCCAATCAAGGCCAAAAATTCTTCCTTCTTGTTCCTAATACTCCTGGCATTAGTATACATGAAATGCAGTGATCCCTTTTTTCCATCCCTATCTTGATGCATTATTCTAAATGTCCCATTCCCATTTTTTGTCTTTAGTGCTGGCTCAGGTACATTATATACATTTTTACACTCAACTGTCTCACTGATGTCTGCATATCCACTCCCCCCCCTCATCCTTGGTAGTTCTAGTTTCCCTGGTTCTGCACATCCATTTTCGCTTCATTCAGCAACACTTTTTCCAGTCTTCGCACACCAAGTCCATTCAAATGCAGGCCATCCATCTTGTATAAGTCCTTTTGCCCATCAAACTCATTCCACACGTCCACGAATTCCACACCACACCGTTTGCATAACCTGCGCATAATATCATTTGCGATTATGGCCCTCCTTCTAAACTCCTCTCTGTCATACCGCGGCAACAGACTGACCATTCTAACTCTGTCACTCTTTTCTTTCGCTACCTTTAACAATACTTTCAAGTCCTCTCTCATAAAAAATTTATCACCTTTCAATTCATTCGTACCTGCCACAATTATTAATTCTTTCACCCTCTGGTTTTGCACTCTAATACTCTCACTTACATCCTTAAATTTCGCACCCAGTAAGTACGACTTAGTTACACACCCATCTATCACTCCTCTTAATAATGGTCACCATACAACACTCTTTCCTTCATTTCAGAAACTTGCTCACTCTTATGCTGGTTACTTACGTTAGCCGAATCACTCTCTGGAAAGAGTTTTTCAGGTGCTTTAATTGCCGCTGCGCATTTTGTATCACTGCGCACAACCTAGCGATCTCACTTCCTACAAATAATTCCTCATTTTTTTTATCATTCAAACCACTTTCTCTCTCTGTATAGTTGCTCTCACTCTTTCTTAGATCACCGCTCTCATTGCCATCTTGTACATCGCAATTCCCTATCAAGCCACTATTTTCACTCAAGTTCTGGCTTTCATCAACCATAGCTGTCTCTCAACCTGACACATAATTCAACTCCTCACTTTGCTTACACTATCTGCACATTCTCCCACCACTATCACTTTCAATCCAAACTCCAGCCTCATTCGGGAATGCATACATTCCACACACATCACATTGGACAAATTCTCTCACATTACAGTTTTTGAACAATGGCGTCGTATTTTTGGATGCCATTATCTTACGTCGCATTGGCGCCATATTGAAATCTATGAAACGTATCGTTAAATACTAAATTAAATAACGGAATTTATACCAAAATCACACAGACACCAGAAGCTACCAAAATTAGACAATATTACGTTATGATTTTAACCTATATTCTAATTTTCATTCAAAATTATACTTAGCTTTCGGGAGCTCCCAGAAAACAAGACCAACTGTCTGGCCCTCTTGCGACCAATGACATCTGCGTGAAAGTTTCATTTTGGAAGAATCGTCAGGGTTAAGGGTCAGGTAAACAGTGCTATAAGGAAAAACAAATGAGTCAAGTGTCTATGCAGTTATGGCAAATTCGTTCAGCCAGTGCAGCTATCGTATTGTGTTGTGATGTTTTGTATCCAGTAAAGTAAAGTAAAATAATAGGTGAGCCACAAAATACATTGAAATTTTCTTTCTTCAGAAAAATAGCATAAGACAAAAATCTTCACATAGCTCTAAAAGGATGGAAACAGATTATTATTTTAGAAGACACATACATTGTGATGTATTTATCCAGAACCCCTTGGAAAAAGTTATGCAGGAAGTTGTCTGATATCCTTGGCTAATTACAAAGAAGAGTTGACTACGAAATTGACCTCAGGGAGTGTTATATTCTGAAATGCCAAGATAGGGAACTAATACTTGATGATACAGGAGCTGATGGGTGTAATGTTTTTTCTATTAGTTGCGAAGAAGCTGAGAGATTTTCACCAAAAATGTACGACATTCATAATCATTTACTATTTTTGGAAACTGAATTACTAGCTATTCGTATCATGGGGAAAATTATCGCTAATCATTTAAATTCATCAATGGTAAAATTAAACTTTCAAGATTTTATCCAATTCGATAAAGATTCTTTATTTTGGGACATTTGCAAACATTTTACAAAAACTGTCTATGTATATTTGGTGACAAAATAATTCACAGAAAGTTTAGGGAGGCATGGTGTCATTTCCAGACTGACACAATAGCAAATGTGTGGAAGTGTGCTTACCATGTTATCTGATCTAAAAACTCTTTTGCATGACCAGCTATTTTGATGTAATGTAACCATGAATCAGTGAGTAATGAACATTTTCTTTATTGAACTCTTTGGAAAATGTTAAGAGTCTAAACTAAATATTGTGAAATATTTTTAGGTAATTACATGTTTTGATTTTTTCTCTGTGAATATACTTGTAAATAGTATTTCAGCATAATAAAATATGCAATTGTAAACTGAAATGAACAAATATGTGCTTTTGTTGTTGTGTTTTTCCACAGTGAATTTTTTACTCTGTTATTCTGATTAGAATTTGATATTTAAATCCATAACTTTATACCTTATCCACTTTTCCTGCCATTATGGAACAAATACGGATCCTCATACGGTTTGTATCCATAATATATTTCAATGTAATATCAATGGTAATACAATTTTAATATGCACTTCGCAACAATGATAATTTTTTTTATGTTGGGCATATACACAGGAGGTTGATTGGTCAACCTGTAGTATATTAGCACTGTGTATAGGTGATGGGTTGGGAAAGGAGGAATTTGTTTGCATTTGATTTGAATAACTTTAAATTGTATTCGTTGGGAAACACAGCAGGTCGGAGACTGTTCCAGAGTGCAGCAGTTCCTGGGATGAAGGAAGAGGAAAAGAAATTTGTTCTGTTTGTTTCTAGGTGTACTGTGAAGAGATGTTGTGCAAAAGCTGCACATATTCCAATAAGCTTAGTGCTAAGTGGGGGATTTATTGATGTTATTTCGAATGAGCATTTCCCATGGAAATATTTGTAGAATATACTAACTGCAGAGATCAAATATCTGTGTGAAAGTAGGGTGAAAGAGTTGGTAACGGATGGATCATTGATAAGTCTAATTGCCCTCCTCTGTATTGAGTCCAGTATTTTGAGAGAGCTTTTAGGGGCACCACCCAATATGTGGGAGCAGTATTCAATAGTTGGGTGGATTTGTGACTTGTATAATGTTAGTAGCTGTTCAGGGGTAAAGTAACGTCTTGAGCAGAAGAGAAATCCTAGTTTTTTTGAGGCTGAGGATGCAATGTTTGAGATATGTTTGTGCCAGGAGAGGTTTGATATGAGGGTGATTCTGAGGAGTGAGATCTCAGGCTGTCTGGAAATTTGGGTATCATCAGAAAGGATACTGGGTAAAAGTTGTTCTTTTTTATGGGAAATAGTACAGAATTGGGTTTTGTTGGCATTGAAATTTATGAGGTTATCCAAACCCCATTCTAGGATGGCTTGGAGATTGGAGTTGAAGGTGGTGGTGGTTGATGTTCTGTAGGTTCAGGTGAGTTGTGAAGGGTAAGGCTAATCAAATGCAAGCGAGGAGTAAAGTGTGCTGTCATCTGCAAAACTGTGTATTGGGTTGGAGGTCAATTGCAGTAGGTCGTTATTATATAGCAGGAACAGGGTTGGTGAGTGGACAGAACCTTGTGGGACTCCCCAGCATTAATTGAGTGGTGTGAGGATAGGGAGCCATCCGCCATTACACACAGTGTGCATCCAGACAGAAAACTGGTGATCCACCTACAGAAGTCCTGGGTCAGACCATATGATGATAGTTTGCCTAGTAGCCCTTTGTGCCAGACCCAGTCAAAGGATTTGGAGATATCCAGTGCAACCACTTCAGATTTGCCAAACCTCTCCATAGCATTTATCCAGAGATGGGTGATGTATGTGAGTAGATCTCCTGTTGATCGGCAGTAGCAGAATTCATACTGGCAGTCATTTATTTGGTGAGTGTCTTCAGGATAGTGTAGAAGGTAGGAATTGATGATTTTTTCAATTACCTTTGACAGGACTGAGGCAAGCGAGATAGGGCGTGAATTGGATGGCAGTGATTTGTCACCCTTCTTGAGAATGGGCTGAATATAGGCCAATTTCCAGTTTGTGGGATAGATTCCAGTGGAGTAGGAGAGTATATGTAGGTGACATAGGATAGGGGTTGGTTCTGGAGCACAATTTTTAAGAACAATTGTGGGAAGCCATCGGGGGCCAGGAGACTATTTTGTGTCTAATTGGGACAGTATTTTTCTGATTTCATCCTAGCAAAAGGATATAGGGGGCATTGTATGTTGGGTGTCTGGAATGGTTGGGGGACATTTACCATTGTCAGTTATGCATGCATTTGGAGCAAAGTATGAGGCCAGAAGATTGGCTTTTTCTGTAGGTGATGAGGCAGAGCCATCAGGGTGTGATAGGGGGTGGGAATAATGTTGGACAGAAGTTACTTTTATTCTCTTGCCAATTGCTTTGGCAAGAGAACAAAAGGTTAGGCTGCCATTTGGACAGGCTCCTAGTTTCCTCCTTTTTGCTCTTTCAAACTCTGTTTTGGAAGCATTGATTGTTTTTGCATCTATTATGGGCTTTGGTGTAAGCTTTGAAGGAGGATAAGGTTCTTGATTTCAGCCAGTTGTGGTATGTCTGGTGTTTCATCTCTACAGCCTTGGCACATCTTTTGGAGAACCAGGGTTTCATTAGGGAATAGCAGTTCAGAGTGTTGTGGAATGTACATATTCATGCCGGTGAGGATTGCGTTGGTAATAAGCTCGGTGCACATGTTTGGGTTGGAAGGCCAGAAGCAATAGTCCAACCATGGGAATGAAGCAGAGAAGTTGCAGAGGCTGTCCCACTTGGCACTGTTATAGTGCTAGACTACTCTTGTATGGGAGTGTCTGTGTAAACGTTTTTGCATGGTTGAGGAGATGATCAATAGGTTGTGGTCAGAATTGCCCAGGGGCTCACTACTTTCACTGTGTATTTGGAGGAGTAATTAGTGAGGAAGAGATTCAGGATGTTTGGAGTGGTTTGGGTTGTCTGGTATTCTGGTTGCCATCTGGACAAGTTGTGTAAGATCGTTGGTGATGGCAAATGTTTCTGCATCTCTGCTTGCAAGATCTGTACAACTGGAGGAGGAAAGCCAGCTAGTGTTGTGGACATTAAGTCTTGGACGTGTATATACGTTTTGTCCAGTAGTGTGGTTAATGGAATTCTGTTTAATTATTATAAAAAAAAAATTCACAGTAGTGAAATTAATGCCAGGAACAGGGAAAAAAGTGGTAAAAACTGATATCCATGTAATTGATTATTTTAGAAATTGTGTAATACTACCTATTGACATTGTTTGAGTTATCTCAAAACATATCGTTCACATAAGCGAAAATCCCAACTGTTAGAATTTGGTGGTTTTACAGAGGGACAGCAGATAATTTAATCCAAAAACGTGACTTAATCTCTTAAAGTTTGGTATAGAAAAAAAGTTTGTACTCTCCAGATACCACACATATACAACTCTTACCTTTCCCGACAAAAAGTAAGATAAAACACACCAACAGTATATCCAACAGTATGCAAAAACATGTCATCTGAGCAAAAGGTGCATTTTTGAAGGAATGGTCAGGGTAGGACATGGTATGGTTAAACAGTACTATAAGAAAAAACTATGGAGTCGAGTGACTTTGGACTTAAGTTAAACGTTCATCCACTGCAGCTGTTGTATTGAGTTGTCGTGTTTTGTGTCCGGTAATGTAAAAATAATGGGTGAGCCACAAATTCTTTGAAAGTTTCTTTGTGAAAAGTTCTAATTGATTAGAATTTTGTAACAGAAAGTTAACATAAAATATAAGATCAGAACTAATAATCAGTGAAATAATAATAATAAATAACTATTCATTTGTGGTGGCAATGAAGTAATTTATGAAGAAGAATGAAGAAAATCGAATATGAAAAATCTACAGTGGGTGGAAAATACGAATTTTCGGGTATCATTAGTATAATGGATCTTCAATTTCTTTTGAATAAGACTTCAAATTTATTTCCTAAATAAATTTGTATTTCTGATGGAATTATTGTAAGATATGCATTGACAAAATCACCTTGTAGTTGGAATGAATTACCTAAAAGAATTAAAAAACAGAATTCTTGGTTAAAAAATATAACCATCAGCTGAAGTGAGAAATTGGTTCACTATCTCTGGATAAACTAAGAAATTGGATAATAGAATCAACATGAAAATATCAAATATTGCTTGCCAAAGGAAGAGAAAATTCAAAAACATTAACAAAGTTAATAGGGACCCTTGTTCTTGATTTAAATGAAATTGGTTGCCCAAAACGTGAAAACATAATCTGTACTTTTAAATGCTTTTGGAAACATAGTGAACGTTTCTGTGCTTTTAATAATGCTCAAAAATATATGTATTGGTTTCAAAATAATAAAAATGTAACCCTTAATTTTACTACAGTAACAAATTCCCAACGATCGCAAATGAAGAAACTTTCAGATGAGAGTCACATTTTCGAAATCCACATGATGGCAATTCCGCAACCATGGAAAGAACCATTGAATAACAGGGTAAAATTAACAATAAGCAGATTAAGGACCAAAAAATAAGATTGTATTTTTCACTTTATTTATTTTCTGTATGTTAGATTCAGTAAATACAACTGTAATAAAAATTTCACTCAAATAAAATGTGTAAATTAGAAGGAACAAATTGGGTGTTGTTGATGTGTTATACAAATTTAAGTAAGACCTTTTTTTCCTTTTTTTTTGTGAAATTTCATGCCACAAACTAACCAGAGACTTTTTTTTTTGAAAATCCACTCAGTGAATTAGAAGTCTTATTTGTTCATGCAAGCTCTCAAATATTTTAAGAAACTGTCATCTCTTGGAAGCAAAAACAATCGGGTATTAAGTTAATAGCCAGAATTTTAGTTTAGAAAATTTCACCTGAAAAGTCACAATTTTGTTATTAATATCTGTAGATACCTCTAACAGACTAGAAGAAACAGTCGAACTGAAATACATATTCCTTTGAAACCGCTAATACATATTCCTTTTCCATTCAACACAACACATCCACGTCACGATTCCTTATCTTATCATTGTCTTGATCTGGTTAAAAGTGTTCCACCAATCACGACACGAATCCTTATCAACTAATATATCTTACTTTTCTATTCAAAACAATAACGTCACTTATTTACAACTAACAAATTATGTCTCTTATTTATAACAACAAATGACATCACTTATCTACATTTGAAAACAACACATACCCACAACACGCTTCCTTATCTTATCTTGATCTTGATCTGGTCAGAATTGTCCCACCAATCACGACATGAATCCTTATCTCTACCACACCCACAATTCCATACGCGAACCAAAACACAAGAACTGTCGTCAGTGACACATATACCCCCAGGGAAATTCCAAACATTTCAAGCTCATGACGTCACACGCACAATGACACCATCTTCTTATCAACCAATGACGTCACGATTCCTTATCTTATCTTGATCTTGATCTGGTCAGAAGTGGCTACTCTAGTACTTACAAGTCATTTACAATAAGTGCCCGAAACACTGATATACCTGAACTGGGCAACAACAATAAACTAGTCATCTTCCATGCTTCAAAACACAGTTTTGCCTATTTTATTGGGAAAAAAAAATTCGTTCTTCTCTACTTACTTGATTATGCTTAACTTAACAGTCATGAGTAGATCTTTCTTTTTGGACTGATTTTTCTAGTCTTTCCTTTCATAATTACATCACTTCTATAGCATCCTCTGCACAGAAAACTTGGGATATTTTTTTCGCTCAAGACGTTTCTTCTCTCCAGTGCAGTTTCTTATACAAATCTGAAATCTACCCCATGGAATACTGCTGACATATTTGGGGCGCGCATTTGCAGATTCACTAAAAATTTTTGATACAGAAGGGAGTGGTTTGGTTGATTGATAACCCCCTCTTTTATAGACTCTCTCTCCTCTCACTCTCACAGACATATCTGAAAAGTTAATTTCGGCATTATCTCTTCCATAGATATTTCAATGATTACTGTCCAGCAGAACTGGCATCCATTATGCCTCCCATTTCTGTTAAACCTATAAGAACAGTAGCAGCAATTGCCCAATATCATTTTACAGTTGAACTCGGAAACCTGTTATTTACTGTCAACTTGTAAAAGACGATAAATTGAGGTAAATGGTATAAACCTTAATTCTGCGGAACAGCCTTCCCGATGAAGTATTTCCCAAGTACTACAACTTCCCACTCTTTAAAGAGGAATATCAATATATTGCTTTGTCCCAGCCCACATGCCATCTCATTTATTTGCTACAGTCCTTCTGGTCTCTCGTGTGTAAGAGTGATATATAAAAATGGTCTTTTCTAACTTCTGACTTCCTATTTCTCACCTCTAATCCCTTGTTTTCTTTGATCTCCTGTGCTGCATCATTATTAATGTAGCACATATACCGTTATATTTCGGAGTTCCAAAACGCAAACCTTTACATATCTAACTGTTACTTTTCTACATCTAGCTGTCAATTTTCTTTCTTAAGTTGTTAAGTATATAATCCTGAGATTAAGTTATCTTTTCTTGATGATTTTCCATTTTTCTGTTTTTTTAAACTAATTACTAATTATTCTATTGTTATATTTTTATAATTTTCATTATCTGTTGCCAGATTTTTTTTTAATTATCAGTCCATAATTCCGAATAAAAAATGAGAAATACCCTTGTTTTTAGTTCGTTGCTTATGTTTACTTTTTCTCAAGTATCTGAAATGAATGCTTGAAAAGATGCTAAGTTAGCAACAAATGTTCCACACAACTATCTATGACGTTTTCGGCTTTTCTCTTAGTCATTCTTTTGCATTCTATTTCATCTTCTATTATTTTATTGCTTAACCATTACTGATATGTTTTTTTCTAATAATTTCTTTAATTTCAGCATTCCAGATTTTTTATTTTTATTTATTGTTTTAATAATTTTTTGGTCTTGCCTAGACTTTCGTTTGCTACTGTATTTAGTATTGTTTATGTCCTTCACAGGATCCTCTGGTTGGAAAGACGTGAGGAACCTTTATCCAGTCTCTTTCGACTAAAGGTGAATTTACCGGACTTATACGGAGGTGAATGTTTTTTTTTTCTTCCGGTAAAACGGGTTTTCATCCCTCAAAACAGGTAAACCAGTCCCATGAACACACACATGGCTACAGACATAAATATACATTTGGCAAGGGGTGATAATCATCGCCCTGGTTTGTAGCGTAGCGTATGCTGCCAAACAAGCCACAAGGGTGAAGAGAAAATACATACACAAATACATGTCCTTCAGATCTTATACCATTGAATTTTACATCATGCTATTTCAACTTCGCTTCCTCCCCCCCCCGCTATTTTATCTACGCATCGGTTAATGTTTGCTCATATGCCAATGTATGTTTGTATCATTTTATAATCTGATTTCATAATAGGATTTTTCTTATTTTTCCCGACTTTATTAATCGTAGAAAATTATAAGTGATAATTTCTATATAGATCATTTCCATAGATGAGAACGTGGTGTTTTTTCATTTAAAATAAAGTAAGCTAGAATTGATTTCCATCCTCTTGCTGACCAAGTAAATATATGTATATAGAAGGAATTCATCACAATCATCATAAGATTATTTTATGCTACAAAATCTATTTATGTAACATAAAATAATATGCAATTAAATATGAGATTAAATGCAATTCTTGCATTTAATCTCGTGCATAGTCACATAGTCCTGCATAGTCATAGCAAATCATTGTCATTTTTGTTTATCTTGTCCTATATATTTATAACTTTTCACAGAATTCAATGCCATCGTCTTCTCTTCTCTCTTCTGGAGAATATAATCCAATCATATTCTCAAATTATAGTCTCTATTTATTTTTACTCTAACTTCAATTATTCTGTCATTCCAATATTTGTAGTCATTTTTATCTGTTTTGAAAGAGATTCATGAAGTCAAATGATGATGCCTCTCTGTGTGTCCCATGATCTCTAACTGACCTCACTATATATTGTATCAAGATTTCTATGCTCTATGCTCTATGCTCTCTCTTAATTTCTTCTTTGTTTTTCAGTAATACTAAAGCTAATTCTATTTCTTTATAAATCATTTATTATTTATTTGTAATTTTTAAATTATTATTAAATTAGAAGTTCTATTAAAGGCTCAATAATATTCATCCATGTTTTAGTGATCAATAAACTGAACTCCCCTCTCTCTCTCTCTCTCTCTCGCTCGCTCCCTCTTTCTCTCTCCATTCTATGAAAGTTTCACTGACATCCGTTAGCTTTTTTGTTGTTCAAAGTTCTAAGGTTAAATATATTTATGCAATGTTATATTTTCCAGACATACTCGCTTCAATTTCAGTGAGTTAGGAATGATATATTGCATTCATTCCAACAAACAAATTATTGCTCTGAAGCACGAAGAGGTGTGTGTGTGTGTGTGTGTGTGTGTGTGTGTGTGTGTGTGTGTGTGTGTGTGTGTGTGTGTGTGTGTGTGTGTGTGTGTGTGTGTGTGTGTGTGGAGAAACACAAACTAAGATAATTTGATATCAAATATAATATATCTCTGACACCAAATAGTTTTTTGTATTTAATAAAATATCTTCATACTATACCACGCATCCTACCGCTTAGCTGTAATAAAGATAAAATTATTTTGCGTATTCTGATCAAAGGCTAAGAGAGTAAAGAAATTCAGAACATTTTGGTTACTAAATAACAAATATATGCCCAAACTCTCTCTCTCTCTCTCTCTCTCTCTCTCACATACACACACACACACATGCAGAAAAACACATACATCAGAAAATTAAGACAGCCATCCTAAATAGTTCTTTTTCTTCTCCTCTTGCTCTCAAAACTGCAGCTATATGACGTAGCATGGACTCTATAGTACGTTGAGAGTACAGGGTGGCCATAAATTAACTTGCCCTCTTTGGAGGTATCTGTAACTAGACCACATTTTAAATTGAGACTTTCGAAGGCATGGGGAGATGAATTCCGCGAAAAAAATATTTAGTACCAAAAGTCGCAGACAGGGGAAATTTTGGCGCTGACTGAGCCGAAAGCGGTCAAATATTTGCAGTAAACGCAGGTAAAAGGATTATGCAAATTTTACTGTGCGTACGTGACAGCAGCGCCACCAATTCCACTTAAAAAGGGATTATTAACGTTCAGGCAGTTATTCGAATGACTGACGAATTGCGCTCAATATGCTTCCTACCTTGCCTCACCATGCTTTACTTGTTAAGTTGTTTTACCTTAAACAGTGCAATGCCGTAGCGGCCCTTCGGGAATTTAGAAGGCTTCATAACCTGCGTACAGGTCCTATGTCAGCTGTAGCACTGAAAGCTATGATTAAGAAGTTTGAAGAAACTGGATCACTAGGAGTTAGACCTGGAAGAGGACGGAAAGCAGTGCAAGATGAGACAGTTACAGACGTTACTACTGCGGTGTTCGACGACACAGGGACCAGTACTGGTCCAAGCGTTCGTGCCATAGCTCGCTAACTTGATATGGCTTATGGTAAAGTCTGGAAAATCTTACGGAAAATGCTTCACTACTATCCTATAGTTCAGTCGTGTGTAAGCACTAACTACCGCAGATTATGATAAGCGCATGATCTTCGCGATAACGTTTCTTGCCCGAATGGAGGTCGACAATGACTGGCCTTGGAGAATATTGTGGGGTGATGAGGCTCGTTTTTATCTGAATGGGTCGGTCAACACTCACAACTACAGAATTTGGGCATCTGCACATCCCCAAGCGATCTAGCAGGTACCATTGCATTCTCCAAAAGTAACCGTGTGGTGCGGCTTCACAGCCAATTTCATAATAGGACCATACTTTTTTGAGCATATTACCCCTACAGGTCCTCTAACCTGCTCCATTACTGGAGAGATTTATCGACGAATGCTGGAAAATTTTGTCATTCCTGCATTGCAGCAAAGACAATGTTTGGACTCCATAATTTTTATGCAGGATGGAGCACGGCCACACACTGGACGTTCAGTACGGCGCCTTTTATGCCAGCATTTCAGTAATGAGAGGGTTATCAGTCAGTTCTTTCCGACGGCATATTCGCATCGATCCCCGGACATCACTTCATTCGACTTTTGGCTGTGGGGGGGTATTTGAATTCCTTTGTGCATGTTGGTGGCATTCCCAACTTGCACGTCTTGAAAGAGAACATAAAACGGGTTGTTATACAAATACAAATGCAATTTGTTGTACACAAGAAAGGTCAGCACATTGAAAATCGTGTATGTGGTCCAGGGGACCCTAATTCTGATGAATAAAACATTATTTCCATAGTTCAATCACTACATTAATTTCTGTGTCTCTTGCAAGTTGTTGTTTTAGTTTAATTATTATTATTATTATCATCACATATCCAACTGGAATGAATGACGCGGCTGTCGCTTACACCGGAGAAATGTTATTATTCCATTTTATCTGCCTTTAATGTAATTATCCGCTTGTTTTCGGCTCATCCAGCGCCAAAATATCCCCTATCGGCGACTTTTGGTACTAAATCTTCTTTTTTTTTTTTCGAGGAAATCATCTTCCCATGCCTTCAAAAGTCTCAATATAAAATTTGGTCTCATTCTGTTTATTGGTTTTAGCTACAGATGCCTCCAAAGAGGGAAAGTTATTTTATGGCCACCCTGTAGTATGCTGTACGATGTTGTAATAATTATTTCTCGTAGATCTGCAAGCGTTCGGGTTGAATAATTCAAACACTGGATCTCTTGATCCAAGTAATTCTCAGACATGTTCTAGGATTCAGATCCGGAGAATTCGGCGAGCATGGTAATACCTAGAAGTCGCTGTTCTGTGCGGAGAACCACTTTGAAAGGTATCGGGAAGCTATAGGAGATTATTCTGTTGACATATAGCTATGCCATCTGTGAAGATAATCATCATGAAGGTGTGTACCTGAGCAGAAATAATAGACAGATTTTGCATTCATAGTACGGTCTAGGAGTAGCGGATCTTAAAGATTTCAGGAAAACATCTTCCATACTATAATGCTTCCACCTCCTTCCTGTTTCTGCTGGACCATTGGAATGATTCCGCTTCCTAGGTTTTCACCTAATCCTTCGCCTAGTCTGCATGGCATAATTGAATACGAGATTCATCCAACAAGACAACTTTTTCCCGTTTTCAATAGTTTAATGACGTCTCTCAAATGTAAATTAGCACGGAAACCTTGATGGCACCTGCTTTCAAGGTCCTTGAAGAAGCATTGGATCATAAATCGGGAAACTCCTGCATTATTTCACTGGTTAAATTCCATATCAGCCGTTCCAAAGTATTAAACTATTGATCCTCATCAGAGACGTGACAAGGCAGAAATCTGGAAGACATCTAGGTGCTTCCTTCAACAATCGTTACATTAATTTTTCTATCATGCATAAGCCCACAGCTTTAATCGCATTCTCCGGAGATATATTTTTTGTAATAAAGTCGTGCGGTGAATTTAGGAGATATATCAAACCATAATATATTCTAGATTTAAAAAATATATATATATATATTTATTGAAAACTTTATTTTGATTTATGGTTAATGACCGGAGAGGAGAAACAGCTGTTTTTGCAGATGATGTGATAATTTGGGAAAATTCAAAAGAAGAACCACAGAACAAACTGGAAAAATGAAACAATATGGCACATAACAATGGATTACATATAAATAGTAGGAAGAGTGAGAGCATGGTTTTAGATAAGTAAGTAAGTAAAATGTTATTCATTATCAGGTTAAGATCAAACTCTCAACTGAACATAGCTTTCTATTATGTTATAATCAAAATAATCGTTAGTCTAAAATTACACTAATAAAATTCTTGAAATAAAATCAAAGAATAATCAACAGAACATAAAATATGCAATTGTGTTTAGAAAATTGAATTATTTTCGTAAAAGAAATTAAGATTTTTTAATTTTAAATATATATATATTATACGAACGGTTGCATGGTCGTATCGCTGGTCCCGTTTTTATAGTTTTAATGTGGTGCTAACTCCTGTTTTTTAATTTAAAAGTGTCATAAAGTAACGCTACTTGTCACGCTGAAGACAGTGACATATAATTCATCGAAATCGGCCAAATGGAATCCAAAATCTGAGTGTGCTAAAAATTGAAGAGTACACCGCGGTTGCTAACGAGTATAGAATAAGGGACGTCGCCATCTTTGCAGCTGTCCAAAGGAAGAAAGGTGAGTCATGAAGTGCAACAAGTGCCTGAAGGAATTACCGTCCTACGGAAGTCATATAACCTGCAGGAAATGCCATAGGAATCTTCACTTTACATGTTCCTGACTTTCAGAAACAACTTGGCAACGTAAATCCAATGCCAAACGAGAAGAATGGAAGTGCCTAAACTGTAGAGAGAACAAAGAAACGCCGCCACCCGCGGCACAACTGATTACACCGGAGGCAGAATCGGACGATGAACTGAACAGACAACAAAATACCGGTGAGTCTTATAATTTGAATTCCGTAAATTTATTGCTAAAAAAAAAAGGTTTAGAAAATATAAAAGCCAGCTTGGTAGATCTTGTCCAAGAACTATTCGATAAACAGAATAAAGAAATAACAAAAAAAAATTAGCGAATATGAAGAGTTTGTTAAATTTAATAATTCAAAAGTCGATGAAGTCTTACAAACGGTAAAAGACATTAAAACCAGCATTAACGCATTAACTGACAGGCAGCACACATTGATAAAAGACACATCGGAACTCTGTCAAGAATTTAATTCCCTGAAACTACAATACGAAGTTTTAAACCAACAACAACATAAAGAAGACCTTGTCATAAATGGTCTTCCAGAAAAAACCGAATCCACAGAAAGTGTCAGAGACGTAGTTTTAAAGTTAGGTCATGCAATTGACATCCCCCTAGAGCATAATGATATTCAAACCATAAATCGGTTTCCCAGGAAGAACAGAAAACAAGGCTCGCCACGACCTACACCAGTCAAAGTTCGTCTGACAAACAAGGCTACAAGACACAATCTCATAAAAGCCAGCAGACTGAAAAAACCAGTAGTCAAGGATTTAAATGCATCGCAAGACAATACGCCAATCTTTCTATCTGAGTATTTAACCTTTCAATCAAAATCTTTTGTACCGAGCAAGAAAAGAAAAAACAGAAAAAAATTATCAATTTTTATGGATCAAAGACGACATAATATTCTTGAGAAAGTCACAGACTTCAAAGTCTATACAAATAAAAAGCTCGGAAGATATAGACAGGTTGCCAGAGTGAAACAAAAGACTCCAACTTAGTTCAATAAGAAGATCTCAACATAGCAAAAATGAATGTGAACCATCAGATAGATGTAATTACACCAGAATACATCAGCAATTGTACTTTGGAATCGCTTGATGCATGGAAACAAAACACAGTACAAGCGAGAGGTCTCTCAATATTGCATATTAACATCAGAAGCATCCGAAAACATCGGTTATTGTTACAGGCTTATCTGAGGAATTACACTGATATTATTGATATATAGGTTCTTACAGAAGTATCCATAACTAATGACGAAGCGACTGCTTTCCAAATTCCAGGCTTCCAACAACATAGATCATGCTGCCAAACAAAAAGAGGAGGTGGAATATTAATATTTATCAAACAAAAATTAATAGCAAAAGAAACGGCCAATCAGTTTGAGCATGCTGAAACCCTTTGCCTCGAAATCACTAATACCACTAACACACAGCATCCCATAATCCTAAATGCTATTTACAGGTCACCAAACCAAAACATGATAAAATTCTTGAACGACCTCAATTGCTGGCTTTCACACCAAGAAATATGCTCAACCGAACGCCTAATGATAATTATCGACATAAACATAAATATTGCAAACGAAAACCAGAACAACACTGTACAATACCTAGACATACTATCAATGTATAATCTAATACCAACAATAACATCATGTACTAGAGAAGAAATATTCGGAAATACTCTCACTGCCTCCTGTCTAGATCATATAAACGTCCGAGCACCACCAAATAGTTACACTGCATCAGTCATAAAGTGCAAAGTAGCAGACCATTACTTCACCGCTCTAAACCTGCATACCAAGACAATATCCCTGCAATGTCTCACAGAAGAAAAGCTACAGAAAACAATAATAGACGAAGAAATAGTCAACCACGAAATAAGAAAAACAAACTGGGAACACCTGACATCAGATTCAGCCGATATCTTATACAACAACATTAAATTCACACTGGAGGAAATATGTAAGAAAGCTACAAAGAAAATCCGAATTCGTTCAAAAACAACACAAAATCCTTGGATAACAGAAAACTTAATCATAGAAATACACAGAAAAGACGCTTTATGGAAAGAATTAAAGCGATATCCAAATAACACAGCTTTAAAAATTGAATATAAGATAACAAGGAATCGCCTTACAACACAAATCAGAAATGCAAAAAGAAGCTACTACAGAGACAAACTAACCTCTGCACAAAACAACATGAAACAAATCTGGCATCTGATCAATGAGATGCTAGATTTTGTTCCCAACACCACCGCCTCCGAAACCATAAAACACAGCTTCATGAAAGACGCAAAACCTATCCAACAACTAGCAAATGACTTTAACCAATACTTTGCAGACTCCATCCAAGAACTACACAGTTCCCCCAATCACAAAACGAGACCGTCCACTTGGACCACAATCAAAACAGGCATTATGGTTGAAATACAATTTTATTAATACAGACCACTTTACAGTAAAAACATTTATTCAAACCTACAAGTTTCGCCAGCAAACTGTCTGGCTTTTTCAAGGCATTACGGAGATATGAAAGTTAGTAAATGCAAATTAAAAGGAACATAAAAAACGTTGTAAACCAAACTAGTATCTATGGTTACACGTTTCGCGTGACAGAGATGACTTATTGTTCTTATTCGTTATCACGCATGCGTGTTTGTTGTAGACTTGTAATGTGATTACTGGCTAGTGTAGTTCAGATTGATTCAGAGAGAGGATCAGGTTTTTCCACGAACTGTTTAGAATTACACCCTGATTTCTGTTGAGGTTTCCACCGGTCATTAGTACTATTATGACTTCCTTAAATACACGATGCCTGGTCATCGAGATATGGCATGGAGCTGTTTTGCCAATCTATCGTATGGTTAGACGTGCAGAAATGATGTGCTAAGCCGGAAGGGATGCTTCTGTTGTGGTTTACATCACCAACATGTTCTTTTTGTCTAATTTCTAAACTTCGTGAAGTTTGTCCGATGTAGGCAAGACCACAGGAACAGGGAATGTAATATACTCCTGGATATTTCTAGAACGGAACTTTATCTTTTGGAGATCCTAAAACTTGTTTGATGTTGGTGGTAGGTTTGAAGACCACTCTGATGTTGTGGGCTCTTAGTATTCTTGCTATTTGATAAGAAATTGACTTGATGAAAGGTATCACTACAGTAGAAATGTGCTGACGGTGGGATTCTTCTTGTCTGGGGTTGTCATTGTATAGGTATTTTTTAATGATGTTTTGAGGATTTTGTTGGTGATGTAAACCACAACAGAAGCATCCCTTCCGGCTTAGCACATCATTTCTGCACGTCTAACCAGACGATAGATTGGCAAAACAGCTCCATGCCATATCTCGATGACCAGGCATCGTGTATTTAAGGAAGCCACAATAGTACTAATAACGGGCGGAAAGCTCAACAGAAATCAAGGTGTAATTCTAAACAGTTCGTGGAAAAACTTGATCCTCTCTCTCAATCAATCTGAACTACAGCTAGCCAGTAATCACATTACAAGTCTGCAACAAACACGCATGCGTGATAATGAATAAGAACAATAAGTCATCTCTGTCACGCGAAACGTGTAACCATAGATACTAGTTTGGTTTACAACGTTTTTTATGTTGCTTTTAATTTGCATTTACTAACTTTCATATTTCCGTAATGCCTTGAAAATGCCAGACAGTTTGCTGGCGAAACTGGTAGGTTTGAATAAATGTTTTTATTGTAAACTGGTCTGTATTAATAAAATTGTATTTCTATTATAAAACGACCAAAAATGTATAATTTAAATAGTTTAATGAAACACAAAGTTCGGTGCATGGAAAGAGAAAAATGCAGAAAGGCCAAACTTTTGAACCACTTAGCGTTCCTTGAACGTTGCAGGGAATTCTCCATCATTCCTAAGTTCCTTATAGTCAGAGGTCATATCAACTCTATATCAGCTAAAAAAATTTATCTATGCACTTCATTGGCGCTTGTTAGAGAAAGGATCCACCACTCGAGATACAAACTTAATAAAAGTGATATTAATTGCCACAAGTACTTTGATGAAATTTCCAACAACGTAGAATACACCATAAGGAATCAATTAGATCAAATGATACAACGCAGTTACGAAAAAACTTTCAAACTTTATAAGAACAAACAAATTAGGAAATTCAATGAACTTTACAAGAAAAAATATCGGACACAAAACAACCTCCTGGATGACAAAGTGATTTTCAATTTGTTAAATCATAGCCTCACAAAAAATGAATCTGATATTCTCAAAAAAGGTTTTAATTTCGCGATTACGCCAAACACATTCCTAAAATGGATTTTATGTGTGGAATTGAAAAAGGCCTATATCCACTACCAAAAAACGTTGCCGACACTATTAGATTCAAAAGTACAATAATCCTAGCCAAAGTCAAACAACCTGTTCTCAACACGTCTCCTTATGATAAAAAGGCAATTCTCAAATTGAAGAAAAATAAATATATCATTATTACAAAAGCTGATAAAGGAAATTCTACAGTTATCTTCAACTCTAAAGGTTATTATGATAAGTTAAACGTATTACTATCAGACACCTCAACTTATAAAATCCTAGACAGAGACCCCACAATAAAAAATCATAATGAAACAAACCAACTAATCAGAAATTGTAACAATTGGCCAGAAGAAGTGAAGAGAACACTAAAATCCTCACATCCTATCACTCCAATACTATATGGGACACCTAAAATACATAAACAGGATATACCTCTCTGTCCAATAGTTGATGGAAGATCATCACCAACCTACCTTTTGGAAAAGCATCTTGCAAACTTATTAAATAATAAAATAAGATCAACAGAATCCTATATCAAGAATAGCCAACATTTTGTAAATAAACTCCAAGCCATTAAGATTGCACCAACAGACATGCTAGCCAGTCTAGATGTTGTATCCCTTTTCACCAATGTTCCAGTAGAAGAGGTAATAAACATCATCCAAGACCTCTTTCCTCTAGACATCACACAGATGTTTAGACACTGCCTTCAATCTAATTTCTTCAAGGTTAACAACACCATATACCAATAATTAGAAGGCCTAGCAATGAGAAGCCCACTATCTTGTGCAGACCTTTTCATGGAAAAACTTGAAAAAGAAATTCTCTCTGCAATCTCTCCGAGACCATCTACATGGTGGAGATATGTGGATGATATATTCATCATATGGCAAGACAGCTTAGACAACCTAAAATCGTTTGTGGATAAAATCAACTCAATACATAGCAATATGAAATTATCACAAAATGGATATCCTCAAAACATCATCAAAAAATATCTATACAATGACAACCCCCAGACAAGAAGAATCCCACCGTCAGCACATTTCTACTGTAATGATACCTTTCATCAAGTCAATTTCTTATCAAATAGCAAGAATACTAAGAGCCCACAACATCAGAGTGGTCTTCAAACCAACCACCAACATCAGACAAGTTTTAGGATCTCCAAAAGATAAAGTTCCATTCTACAAATATCCAGGAGTATATTACATTCCCTGCTCCTGTGGTCTTGCCTACATCGGACAAACTTCACGAAGTTTAGAAATTAGACAAAGAGAACATGTTGGTGATATAAACTACAACAGAAGCATCTCTTCCGGCTTAGCACATCATTTCTGCACGTCTAACCACACGATAGATTGGCAAAACAGCTCCATACCATATCTCGATGACCAGACATCGTGTATTTAAGGAAGTCACAATAGTACTAATAACCGGCGGAAACCTCAACAGAAATCATGGTGTAATTCTAAACAGTTCGTGGAAAAACTTGATCCTCTCTCTCTAAATCAATCTGAACTACAGCTAGCCAGTAATCACATTACAAGTCTACAACAAACACGCATGCGTGATAATGAATAAGAACAATAAGTCATCTCTGTCACGGGAAACGTGTAACCATAGATACTAGTTTGGTTTACAACGTTTTTTATGTTCCTTTTAATTTGCATTTACTAACTTTCATATCTCCGTAATGCCTTGAAAAAGCCAGACAGTTTGCTGGCGAAACTTGTAGGTTTGGATAAATGTTTTTATTGTAAAATGGTCTGTATTGAGAAAATTGTATTTCTATTATAAAACGACCAAAAATGTATAATTTAAATAGGCATTATGGTTCCCAACCATAAAACAAGCAGAACTTCTCTCTGCAATAAATCAAATCAAACCAAACAAAGGCCCAGGAATAGATGGTATCAGACCTAAAGATATAAAGCAACATGCAACTAGTTTAAGTCCTATCCTACTAAAACTAATAAATAAAATATTTAAAACAGGACAGATACCAAGTATGCTAAAGACAGCCATAATCACACCCATATACAAACATGGAAAAAGAAATTTAATCAGCAATTACAAACCAATAGCAACATTACCAATTATCAATCAAATTATGGAGCGGATCATACTGAAGAGACGCACAGCATACACTGAGATCTTTCGTATTATCCTCAAAACACAGTATGGTTTTCAGAAAAATAAGGGAACAACATCTCTATTGGAAGACTTTACAGACGTAATTAATACTGCCTTAGACAAAAACAAAATTGGCATGGTAGTCTTTATTGATCTAACTAAAGCATTTGATACACTTACACATCAAACCTTGTTTACAAACCTTATTTTGAAGGTAGTTTGTAAACCACCTGTGAAGAGGCCCGTCTATTCCAACACAGGTGGTTTACAAACTACCTTCAAAATAGAAAGCATATCACACGTATCGGGTCAAACCGAAGCAGAGAGCTACCAGTATCCTGTGGAGTACCACAGGGAGCTGTACTCTCCCCAACTCTATTCAATATTTACAAGCACGATATTAATCAGCTACCACTCAAAGGTAAGATATTCCAATACGCAGACGATACAGCAATAATATCCATCCACAATAACGCAAGCATCGCCCAAACAAATATGCAACATGACATAAATCTGATCATAGACTGGCTCAAGAAAAACTCCATACACCTAAACTCAGAAAAGACAAAATTAATGATATTCAGAAATCCACTGACTCGACCAGTTGATAACAAATATATAACCATCCAACATCCACTTTCCAACATACAAAACACACAGAACAGCAAAACTACTACAATCACTCAGGTTGAAACAATACGATACCTCGGAGTTTACTTCGATGCAGATATGAATTGGAATAGCCACATAAACAATCTACACAACAAACTCCGAACAATAACTGGCAAACTCTACAGGTTAAAAGACATAGTTCCCATACGCCTAAAAACACTAATATACAAAGCACTATGCCAAAATATACTAAGATACGCAATAACAACGTATGCTTTCTGCGCACCCTACAAATTAAATAGATTAATGTCGCTACAATACAAAATGACAAAACTGATCTTTTGGGAACAAAGAGAAAATCACGACCTTATAAACATTGCAATGTCAGAACAAAAAATTCTGACAGCAAAACATTTATGTCACTATGCAGCTTTGCTAAAAACATTATTTCGATGCCAACTACATGATAGTTAGAAATACATACCGTATAACAAGACCTCAGACTACTAATTATATCACATATAAATACAATAATCACTACGGAAAGGCCACGCGAAACGTCTACATCCCAGACATGATAAACAAATTACCTTTTGAATACAGAAACCTTACAAATTACAATAGCCTGAAAAGAGCTCTAAGGACATACTATGAACAAGAAACATGTACCCAAAATACCATACAAATTTAATGAAACACAATATATTCGTTCAGGCTTCCAGTTCAGCGATGAATCAATGTATTCCAAGTTATTGTGCGTGCGTGCGTGCGTGCGTGTATGTGTGAGTGCGCGCGCGCGCGAATGTCTCAAACACAGATTTCGCAGCTTCCCAACACAGCAAAAAAAAAAAAAAAATTCATAATAACCAACTGGTGTCATCCTCAGATAAGCTTACATAGAGCTTCGAGGATGAAAGCAAAGAAATTAGTTCTCATCCAAGATGTATCATATGTAACCAAATGCATGTAATGTACGTATCACATGTAAACCAAAGTATTTAACGTATGTATTATATGTAAACCAATGTACGTAATGTAAGTAACACATGTAAACAAATGTAAGTAATGTATCATATGTAATCAAATGTATGTAATGTATATAATAACTGTAACAAATGTATGCAATTTAAAAAAAAAATATTATTATTATTATCTGGGATCTCCAGGAAGTTAAGATTCATCGAAGGAGGTAATAAATCACCCAAACCAGCTGTCATACCTTACCTTAAATTCATTCATTCGCACCAGATCCAATCACTACCCCCTAAAGGCAAACTATTCCAATCACTCACTGCTCTGTGAGAGAAAACCATAGTTCTTACCCCTTTCTTGACAGCGAACAAATTTAACTTCCATGGATGATCCCGTGTTCTCTCTTCCGTATAACGAAAAATTTCATCAGACGATATCCTAAAACATCCATTCAAAAGTTTATATACTTCCATGTCATCCCTCTTTCTCCTGATAATCAGAGTCTGCAATCGACATGCTCGCAATCTGTCCTCATAATCTAAATTCCACAATCCTGATATAACTTTGTAACTCTATCTGCTCACAATAATCCAGATGTGGTCTTATCAAGTCCTTATAAAGAGGAATTGATAAGAACCTTGACTTATTCTTGCAAGTCAAGGTTCACTTTAACATCGCAATTAGTCTCTGAGTTGTATTTGCAACTTTTGCTATGTGACCTTTGAACTTCAAATTCCAACCGCCATTCCATTACGCCAAGATCCCTAGCCTAATCAGTTTCTATTAGCATAATCCAGCTAAAATAATATGCCGCTTGAAATCTCATCATGCCAAAGTGAATAACTTTACACTTACTAACAATAAACCGATAGCCATTTTTGTGTACCCAAAATTTCCAGCCTATTCTGATCATTGTGTAAGTGCTGGATATCAGCAGCATCCTGATTCCCCTGCCTCTCTTTGCATCATCGGCAGAATAGTAGGGTAGGCACTAGTGACCAGAACAAGATCAAGATAAGATAAGGAATCGTGGTGTGATTGGTTGATGTCATTGTGGGCGTGACATCATGAGATTCGAATGTTTGGAATTTCCCTGGGGCATATGTGTCAATGGCTTCAGTTCTTGTATTTTGGTTCGCATATGGAATTATGGGTGATGGTAGAGATAAGGATTCGTGTTGTGATTGGTGGGACACTTTGAACCAGATGAAGATCAAGATAAGATAAGGAATCGTGTCATGGGTGTGTGTTGTTTTCAGATGCAGATAAGTGACATCATTTGTTAGTTGTAAATAAGTGACGTTGTTGTTTTGAATGGAAAAGGGAGATATATTAGTGGATAAGGGATCGTGTCGTGATTGGTGGGACACTAGTCACCAGATGAAGATCAAGATAAGATAAGGAATCGTGACGTGGATGTTTGTTATTATAGAGTTTGGAATGTTTGGAATTTCGTTGGGCCCTCATCTGTCAGGGACATCACACGATGTTTTGGTTTAGCTACGGAATTGTGGACGATGTTTTTGAGATAAGAATCGTGATGTTATATGTTTGGAAATTCACAGTTTCAAGGTTTTCTGTATAATTTAATTATATGCAATGTCACTCAAATATACAGTTTTTTTCTTCTATAGGTGGTAATACTAATTTCCAATACATTTTGGGATATTTCTTTCCTGTTAAAGGGTGGGAGTTTTTAGAGAAAGTCGTGATGATGGCATTGTTTTGAGCTTTTACGAATAAATTAATTATATACTGGTGTCCCTCAAACAAACATACACACACATGTGCACATTAGACGTGAAAAGTCGCTAATGTATCCATGTTGATACTCTAATATGTACCCTATGATTATTCTTATGAAAAAAAAACTATTTAGTGTTAGAATTACGCTTACCAAAACATATGATCTGTGATTATTGAAATTACAATTATCAATTGTTATCTTCAACTTAAACAAAAAATTAACTTACATTTCTTTCCAGAATGGGAACATCGTGGTACTATCTAGGTTTTCTGAATATTCCAAATTGTTGATTATTAACATATATTCACAGCACACAAACACAAGTCTGAAAATGCAGTTCACTTTTTCATTATAGGTTACTGTGGCTAACATATATTCACACCACAAAACACACAAAACATAGGAGTTGAAAGGTATTTCTGTAAATAACCAGAAAAGCTAGTTGACTACATAATTTAGATTACTATCCAATTGGTTCTCTGTATTAATTCTTTCCCACTGTTGCTCATGCTATGATTTCCCAAGCTTAGTGGGAAAAGTCTATGTGCCATTTAGTTTAGGGTAAGTGTTATTTCCGTTTTCGAATTCCGATTGCTGTTAGAGTATCGAATTCTGACAAGTGAATTTTTTTTTTCAAATTGATTGGTTATTTTCTGTATTTTACTTTTAAAATTCATATTCTAACAGAATAACTGAGCAAAATTAATAAATATATAAAGTGTATTTGAATTTATTTTCCAACACTGTGGATTTCTCATTAAGTCTTATCTTAAAGATATCTCTCTTATCTGGTGGCAAAATTGTTGTACATAGGTGAGAAATCGTGTGTTTAGTTTCGAACTCTTGGTTCCCATGGGAAATTATTTCTGTAGTAAATTAATGTTTACATTTATTTTTTAAAAAAACCAATATGACTATTAATTATATCCTCGATTCCTTGTGCTCTTAACCTATTTCTGTAAGTGGAATTTATTTATTTTATTTATTTTTTCTTCAACATTATTAATTTTAAGTAACTGATATGAGACAAACAAGGTTTTGAACTCTCCTCAGCGATTGTCTAGAAATCTTTTTAAGAGTTTTAGTAACATGTCGTTGGTTTAAAATATCTAATGGCTCTGTAAAATAACCAAACTCTAACAGTATTGTGACTTTTCAGGTGAAATCTTCTCCAATAAAATTCTGGCTATTAATTTAATACCCGATTATTCCTTTTGCTTCCAAGAGTTGACAGTTTCAGGAAATATTTGAGGGCTTGCATGAACAAATAAAAGTTTTAATTCACTGAGTCAAAAAAAAAAAGTCTGGTTACTTTATGGCATGAAATTTCACAAGGAAAAAAAATGTCATGGTCTTAAGTTTGTATAACACATCAACAACACCCAATTTGTTCATTTAAATTTACACATTTTATTTGAATGAAATATTATTTACAAATTGTATTTACTGAATCCAACAATACAGAAAATAAATATTAATTGAAAAATACATCAAAGGTTCTTCCCATGCTTGTGGGATCGCCATCATGTGGTTTTTGACAATGTGACTCTCATCTGAAAGTTAATTTTTCATTTGGTGATCGTTTGGAATTTATTACTGTAGTAAAATTAAGGGTTGCATATTTATTTTTTGAAACCAATACATATACTTCTGAGAATTATTAAAAGCACAGAATCTTTCATTATGATTCCAAAAGCATTTAAACGTACACGTTATGTTTTCACATTTTGGGCATCCAATTTCATTTAAATCAAGAACAGGACTCCCTATTAACCACGTTAATGTTTTTTGATTTTTCTCTTCCTTTGGCGAGTAATATTTGATATTTGCATGTTGATTCTATTATCCAATTTCCTAGTTTGTCCAGAGATAGTTAACCAATTTCCCACTTCAGCTGATGGTTATATTTTATTAACCAAGAATTCTATTTTTTTAACTCTTTCTGGTAATTCTTTCCAACAAGGTGATTTTGTCAATGTATATCTTACAATAATTCCATCAGAAATACAAATTTCTTTAGGAAATAAATTTGAACTCTTATTCTAAAGAAATTGGCAATCAATTATCCCAATGATAACTGAAAATTCGTATTTTTCACCCACTTTAGTCGATTTTTCATAATTGTTTTCCTTCATTCTTCTTCTTCTTCTTCTTAGATTACTTCATATGGTACCACAAATAAATAGTAATTTATCATTATTATTTCACTGATTATTATAACTTTCTGTTACAAAATTCTGAACAATTAGAACTTTTCACAAAGAAACTTTGAAAGAATTTGTGGCTCACCTATTATTTTTACATTACCAAACACAAAACAGCACCTGCAGTGGATGAACAATTACCTTAAGTCCAAAGTCACTGGACTCTATGGTATTTTCTTGTAGTACTCTTTACACTTACCATGCCCTGCCCTCACCGTTCCTTCAAAAAATGAACCTTTTGTGCAGATGACTCAACGACATGTTTTCACATGCAGCTTGATATACAGTTAGTATGTGTTTATCTTACTTTGTGTGGGAAAAGGTAAAATTTTTATGTGTTATCTGGAGAGTACAAACATTTTGTGATTTTTTTTAAATAATTCAACAGAATTGCATTAAGATATAAAGTGGTGGATTTAAATATCAAGTTCTAATCAGAATAGCTGAGTAACATATTCACTGTGGAAAAACACAACAACAAAAGCACACATCTTTGTTCATTTAAGTTTACAATTGCATATTTTATTTTGATGAAATACTATTTACAAGTATATTCACTGAGAAAAATTCGAAACATGTAATTACCTAAAAATATTTCACAATATTTAGTTTAGAATCTTAACATTTTCCAAAGAGTTCGATAAAGAAAATGTTCATTACTCACTGATTCTTGGTTACATTACATCAAAATAGCTGGTCATGCAAAAGAGTTTTTAGATCAGAAAACATGGTAAGCACACTTCCATACATCTGATATTGTGTCAGTCTGAAAATGACACCATGCCTCCCTGAACATTTTGTGTATTCTTTTGTCAGGAAATATACACAAACAGTTTTTGTAAAATGTTCGTAAATGTCCCAAAATAAAGAATCTTTATCGAATTGGATCAAATCTTGAAATTCTAATTTTACCATTGATGAATTTAAATGATTAGCGATAATTTTCGCCATGATACGAATAGATGGTAATTCAGTTTCCAAAAATAGTAAATGATTATAATGATTTACTATTTTTGGAAATGAGCTCGTTTTTTTCCCTAAAAAGTTATCATAAAAAACGCGTTTTTTAAATTTTTTTTCCTAAATGTATCAGTTGGTGGTGACATCACTAAAACATATCTGCAAATGATGAGCTCGCTCATCTCCATGAGGCTGAGCAGACATCTTCTGGAGGGGTGAGAATAGGAGCTGATGGGGATAGGTGGGGGAGCGTTGCAGGGAAGACCTCTGTCACCTTCTTGATGACTCTTTCACTTCCACCACCTAATGCTATTTTTTTCCCATCCCAATAATTTCGGACATATGAGAGAGAGAAATAGTCACATGATCTAACATCAAAAACACTTTTTGAGGATAAAATACTTAACATAATAAGGACAAATAATATAGAATACTCTTCGAGCCACAGACATAAGAGTTGCCCTATGATGTCTCAAAGTAAGATAATCTCACATCAACATCATATCAACAGCATGTAGAAACATGTCCATGAGTCATCTGTGTGAAAGTTTCATTTTGGAAGGAATGATCAGGGTTAAGGGTCAGGTAAACAGTGCTATAAGGAAAAACAAATGAGTCAAGTGTCTTTGCAGTTATGGCAATTCTTTCATCCTGTGCAGCTATCATATGGTGATTGGTATCTAGGAAAGTAAAGTAAAATAATGGGTGAGCCACAAAAGTCATTGAAATTTTCTTTCTTCAGGAAAATAACACGAGACAAAACTCTTCACCTAGCTCTAAAAGGATGGAAACCGATTATTATTTTAGAAGACACGTACATTGTGATGTATTTATCCAGGATCCAGGACCACTTGGGAAAAGTTATGCAGAAAGTGGTCTGATATCCTCGGCTACTTGCAAAGATGAGTTGACTACGAAATGGACATTGGTGAGTGTTATATTCTGAAATGCCAAGATGGGGAACTAATACTCAATGATACAGGAGCTGATGGAAATAATGTGTTTTCTATTAGTTGTGAAGAAGCTGAGAGATTTTCACCAAAAATAATGATATTGATAATCATTTACTATTTTTGGAAACTGAATTACCATCTATTCGTATCAGGGTGAAAATTATCACTAATCATTTAAATTCATCAATGGTAAAATTAAACTTTCAAGATTTTATCCAATTCGATAAAGATTCTTTATTTTGGGATATTTACGAACATTTTATAAAAAGTGTTTGTGTATATTTGTGACAAAAGAATACACAAAATATTTAGGGAGGCATGGTGTCATTTTCAGACTGACACAATATCAAATGTATGGAAGTGTGCTTACCATGTTTTCTGATCTAAAAACTCTTTTGCACGACCAGCTATTTTGATGTAATGTAACCAAGAATCAGTGAGTAATGAACATTTTCTTTATTGAACTCTTTGGAAAATGCTAAGAGTCTAAACTAAATATTGTGAAATATTTTTAGGTAATTGCATGTTTCGAATTTTTCTCAGTGAATATACTTGTAAATAGTATTTCATCAAAATAAAATATGCAATTGTAAACTTAAATGAACAAAGATGTGTGCTTTTGTTGTGTTTTTCCACAGTGAATATGTTACTCAGTTATTCTGATTAGAACTTGATATTTAAATCCACCACTTCATATCTTAATGCAATTCTGTTGAATTATTTTAAAAAAATCACAAAATGTTTGTACTCTCCACATAACACATATACAAATTTACTTTTCCCCATACAAAGTAAGATAAAAACACACCAACTGTATATCAAGCAGCATGTGAAAACATGTCATTGAGTCATCTGCACAAAAGGTTCATTTTTTGAAGGAACAGTGAGGGTAGGAATTGGTAAGTGTAAAGAGTACTACAAGAAAATACCATAGAGTTCAGTGACTTTGGACTTAAGATAATTGTTCATCCACTGCAGGTGCTGTTTTGTGTTTGGTAATGTAAAAATAATAGGTGAGCCACAAATTCTTTCAAAGTTTCTTTGTGAAAAGTTCTAATTGTTCAGAATTTTGTAACAGAAAGTTACAATAAAATATACGATCAGAGCTAATAATCAGTGAAATAATAATAATAATAATAAATAACTATTTATTTATGGTATTATATGAAGTAATCTAAGAAGAAGAAGAATGAAGGAAAACAATTATGAAAAATCGACTAAAGTGGGTGAAAAATACGAATTTTCAGTTATCATTGGGATCATTGATTGCCAATTTCTTTTGAATAAGGGTTCAAATTTATTTCCTAAACAAATTTGTATTTCTGATGGAATTATTGTAAGATATGCATTGACAAAATCACCTTGTATTTGGAAAGAATTACCTGAAAGAGTTAAAAAAAACAGAATTCTTGGTTAATAAAATATAACCATCAGCTGAAGTGGGAAATTGGTTAACTATCTCTGGACAAACTAGGAAATTGGATAATAGAATCAACATGCAAATATCAAATATTACTCGCCAAAGGAAGAGAAAAATCAAAAACATTAACGCAGTTAATAGGGAGGCTTGTTCTTGATTTAAATGAAATTAGATGCCCAAAACGTGAAAACATGACGTGTACTTTTAAATCTTTTGAAAACATAATGAAAGATTCTGTGCTTTTAATAATTCTCAGAAGTATATGTATTGGTTTCAAAAAATAAATATGCAACCCTTAATTTTACTACAGTAATAAATTCCAAACGATCACCAAATGAAAAATTAACTTTCAGATGTGAGTCACATTGTCAAAAACCACATGATGGCAATTCCACAAGCATGTGAAGAAACTTTGATGTATTTTTCAATTAATATTTATTTTCTGTATGTTAGATTCAGTAAATACAATTTGTAAATAATATTTCATTCAAATAAAATGTGTAAATTTAAATGAACAAATTGGGTGTCATTGATGTGTTATACAAATTTAAGTAATACCATAACATTTTTTCCTTGTGAAATTCCATGCCACAAAGTAACCAGAGACTTTTTCTGACTCAGTTAATTAATTCTTATTTGTTCATGCAAATCCTCAAATATTTCATGAAAGTGTTAACTCTTGGAAGCAAAAGGAATAATCGGGTATTAAATTAATAGCCAGAATTTTAGTGGAGAAGATTTCATCTGAAAAGTCACAATACTGTTAGAATTTGGTTATTTTACAGCGCCATTAGATATTTTAAACCAACGACATATTACTAAAACTCTTAAAGAGATTGCTGTAGAAGCTGCGGAGAGTTCAAAACCTTGTTTGTCTCATATCCATTACTTAAAATTAATAATGCTAAAGAAAAAATAAATAAAATAAATAAATTCCAGTTACAGAAATAGGTTAAGAGCACAAGGAATTGAGGGTAAAATTAATAGTCATATTGGGTTTAAAAATAAATGTAAGCATTAATTTACTACAGAAATAATATCCCATGGGAATCAAGAGTTCCAACCTAAACACACGATTTCTCACCAATTTGGCGACCAGATAAGAGATATATCGTTAAGATAAGCCTTTTGAGAAATCTACAGTGTTGGATAATAAATTCACATACATTTTATTTATTAATTAATTATGCTCAGTTATTTTGTTAGAAAATGTAGTTAAACTCAATTTTAAAAGTAAAATACAGAAAATAACCATTGAATTTGAAAAAAAAATCATTTCGCTTGTCAGAATTCCATACTCTAACAGCACTCAGAATTCGAAACAGGAAATTACACTTACCCTAAACAAAAAGGCACGTAGGTTTTCCCACCAAGCTTAGGAAAACACAGCATGAGCAACTGTGGATATAGGAATTAAACAGAGAACCAAATGGACAGTAATCTAAATTAAATAGTCAACAATAGAAAAAATAGTCATACTTCCACGCACTGATAATACCACATGAAACATAAAAGGAAGAATATAAGTCATGAAAAAGATGACCTTTGGAATGTATTATCAAACCCTCAAGTAAGACCAGAAGAATTCCAATCCCTCCCAGTCAGAAAAGTTCACAAGTAGACAAAACAATTACCAATCACTGCCGAATGTATTAGTCAGCAAAAGACAAAATGACCCAATGTGAAGGAAAAAATAGTTTTTCAGGTGATTACAGAAATTTCGTTCTTTCAACTGTCTGGTTTTTGTGTGTGTGTGTGTGTGTGTGTGTGTGTGTGTGTGTGTGTGTGTGTGTGTGTGTGTGTGTGTGTGTGTGTGTGTGTGTGTGTGTGTGTGTGTGTGTGTGTGTGTGTGTGTGTGTGTGTGTGTGTGTGTGTGTGTGTGTGTGTGTGTGTGTGTGTGTGTGTGTGTGTGTGTGTGTGTTCTGCTGTGGATAAAATTTCAACTATTTTGGAATATCTATTTGCATTAAGAAGAATCATTCTGGAATACCTGTAAGTAAATTATCATTAGAATTTCTAGACTACACACAAAAAAGTTATTGTAAGCGTTTAAGTCTCTGTTTATTTTTAATTTATTTTTTAAAATACCGTTTGGTTTTTTTCTCTTTATGTAAGCTAAAAAACACCATTACCGAAACATTAGTAAACAAGATAACGTTAATTCGAAAAGCGGTTGTCATTTGCCAATAATCTTTTAATGATGTCACCTCCAACTTATAGTGATAAAATCGGAGCAAAAAAAAGTGTATGTTTGAGGGACACCAGCATATAATTGAATTATTCAGAAAAGTCTAATCACAACCGCCACTAGACTCTACTATACTCTAAAAATTCCCACCCTTTAACAGGAAAGAAATTCCCCGAATGTGTATTAAAAAAGTGTGTGTTTGAGGGATACCAGCATATAATTAAATTATTCAGAAAATCTCGAAACACTGTCGCCACTAGACTCTACTCTACTCTAAGAATTCCCACCCTTTAACAGGAAAGAAATACCCCAAAATGTGTTGGAAAATTAGTACAGCCATCTATAGACAACCAAACACAAAACATGATGACAATGACGGATGTGTGTCACCCTGGGAAAATTCCAAGATATCTTATCTCAAAAACATCGCCCACAATTCCATAGCCAAACCAAAACACTATGTGATATCACAGAGAGAGAGACATATGTTCCCCAGAAATTTCCAAACACAGAATGTCACGATTCTTATCTCTAAATATCGGCCATAAGGCAATAAATGAACCAAACACACCATGTGATGTCCCTGACAGACGAGGGCCCCAGCGAAATTTCAAACATTCCAAAATCTATAATAACAAACATCCACGTCATGATTCCTTATCTTATCTTGATCTTGTCAGAAGTGTCCCACCAATCACGACACGATTCCTCATACACTAATATATCTCCCTTTCCATTCAAAACAACAACGTCACTTATTTACAACTAACAAATGACGTCACTTATCTTCATCTGATAACAACAAACATTCACGTCACGATTCCTTATCTTATCTTGATCTTGGTCTTGTTAGAAGTGTCCCACCAATCACGACACGATTGCTTATCTCTAATATATCTTCCTTTCCACTCAAAACAATAACGTCACTTATTTACAACTAACAAATGATGTCACTTATTTACAACTAACAAATTACGTCACTTATCTACATCTCATAACAACACCCACCCACGTCACGATTCCTTATCTTATCTTGATCTTCTCAGAAGTGCACCACCAATCACAACACGAATCCTTATCTCTACCATAACCCATAATGCCATACGCGAACCAAAACACAAGAACTCACGTCACTGACATATGTCCCTAGGGAAATTCCTAACATTCCAATCTCATGACGTCACGCCCACAGTGACGTCATCAAATGAACAACCAATCACGTCACGATTCCTTATCTTATCTTGATCTTGATCTTTTTCAAAGCACCTACCCTACTACTGTGGCTGTAGCACTGTGCACTGCCATGTTACCTACACCTGGTTTATGTATCTTAGAAAAGTGAGCACTCATTAACTGAACAATCTCATTAGCTTCTGACACTAGAGTACCGTGATCATCTTCATTAAAGTTATTCTTCCACATTCTTTCTTTCTTTAGCTTGGAACATAACACTAAATTTTTTTTGGATTGCCTTTAGCTTGCATAGCCACTTTCTTTTTATACTGCGATTAAGCTTTCGGCACAATCGTCGTTGCTCTTCCGACCTGTGCTTTATATATTTCATAATCCTCTCACTCTTGTTCTCATGATATTCTTTCCACATCATCTTCTTTTTGTGGATAGCTTGCTTAATAAAGTTGCACATCCATTTCACTCCAACCTATTTATTCTTCGAAAACTAGGAATACATTTAAACACTTTTTCAAAGATTGCCATGCATTATTAACATTTTTTCTCATTCAGTAACTGACTTTGGACCAAAGATTGTATTCTCCTAAGTTGATCATAATTTCCAGCTGTAATTCAGTATTTAACCTGTTCTAATGGAAACATCAGTATAATTAGATATTTCCCAAGAAAGAACAACATGATCACTCTCCTCAACTGGTGCTAAAATAGACATATTTTTATCTGAGACCCCCTTCTGACGCTATCAGAAGGGTTAGTGAGTTCCTTCTTTCACATGTTGCTTGAGAAAGTTGTCCCGCAAGAATTCAATAAATCCCTGTTCATTTTTATTATGAGATTTCTCTTCTACCCAGTCAATGTTTGGATAATCAAAGTCACCTATAATGATCACTTGTTTAGTAAGCATAAGGCTAAATTAGCGATGCATTTCTTCGTCCTCTGCAACTGAGCTGCCAAGTCTGTAGCAACACCTCACCATATATTTCTTTCTGTTAACTTCAAACTTACCACTATATGGTACATTGTTACCATCATATTGTTCTTGCATTTCTAAACTGTCAGGATTTAAGTTGTCTGATATCATTAGTACTCCTTGTCTTCTGTCATTCCTAAAAATAGTATACCCATTGCACTCGATCCCAGTTACCACATCTGATTTTGATAGCCAAGTTTTACTAATGCCAACAATTGTAGGCCACATCGTATTCAATAAAGCCCAACTCAACTCCTGTTTCTGATGTTTCTGATGCTTCTGGCATTTTTGTATACACATAAAAAATTACCACATAGCCTAGTCTTATAATTAGATATGCGGTCTATTTGGCTTTGTTGTAGAACTTTCTATTGTCCCTCTCCAAACATACTCAACAGGTCCGAACCGAAAGAAAATTTTTCACCCCATTGTTTGCTTACCATAGCTGAACTTTCACACACATTTTTCCTATTCCTCTCTTGATGAACTAGTTTTCCTGACTCTCTGTATTAGGTCTCATAGCAATAAGTAATTTTTTCAGACTCCTGATCCAAAGGAATTTCCTCTTTGCAAATTTCCTCTTATACAAGTCATTTCTGCCATCAAGCATATCCCATACATCTAAAAACCCACATCCATTTCTTCTACACAGCTGCTCATGGAATCATTTACTATCACTGCCCTCCTGTCCGCACGGTTAGCCTAGTGGCTGTGCGCTTCGCAACCATATGCCTGGGGAAAGAGTGTCCTAGGTTCGATTCCCGTCGCCGACGTGAGGAGTTTAAGGATCTTCCTCACCCATAGCCAAGTTAGCCGGTCTTGGGTGTGTACAGCGGTTTTCCCCACAGTTTATCTGGGGGGTTTCATCCCGCAAGCAGGCAATGCGGCCCCGTGAACACACACACGGATGTACAGCCATAAATATTTAACCCCTCATGAGGGGGCTCAATCGCCCCAATAGGGACGGGGGAGAAAAAGGGAGGAAACTCCATACGAATAAATGAATAAATAAACTGCCCTCCTTAATTTGGTACTGTTGTATCTGAGTTGCTAACCTACAATTTTTATTCTCTCGCATTTCTTTCTTGCTTGTTCGAATAGACCTTTCATATCCTCTCTCATAGTATATTTGCCGCTACTGAAATTTTTAGTACCTACCAGAACTTGTCTTTTATTTTCTTCTCTGTTTTTCAATTGCGTCTGTTACATCTTTAATTTTCGCCCCCGAGAAACTAGAAGTAGTGACTCTCTCGGCAAGCGCAAATTTTAAGATTGAATCATCATACCACATCACCTCTTTTTTTCTTAGATTTTAATTGACTTGCCTTCTTGTCATTAATATTTTAATTACAAATTCAGTGCTTTTCTGCTTCTTTTTGTTCTGATCCTTTTTCTTATACTGTATAAGTTTCGTTAAACGTTTTTTCACTTTTTCTAATTCTCTGGTCAATTTTCTAATAATTTCCTTCAATCAGGATATTTCCAATATTCGATTATTCTCGGATTAATTATCATCATCACCAAAGCAACGCTTTTTTTTTTTTATTTGTTCATTGGGACAAACGTTCTCCTTAGTAGTAACAACTTTAACTTGAGCTTCAAACGCTGTCGTGTTGAACTTCAAACGCCGAAAACTTGTCACACGACAAGTTTTCGGCGGCATTCTTTAAGAGTGGTAAAAATTAATAATATTTCTATTTACGTTATTAAATGTAAAATTTACAATAACATACAAAAAATACTAAATCTAAAAAAAAAAAAAAAAAAACACTCAATAAATCAACAAAAAGTACTTATCTTTTCACCTGACCAATATATATATATATGTGTGTGTGTGTGTAATTCATTTTTTAACTTGGGGATACTGTATATTAGGGTTACCAAGTAATTTTATAAGCTTGGTTATTTAACTCCTAATCCCAAGTATGCAGACAATTAAGTTTGCCCCCTGAAATATATATACATACATAAATATATATATATATATATTAGAATTCATATTGACTCAATGAAAATGATATGAAAATCAAAAAGTTTGAATGACTAAACACCGAGAATAGTGAAAAATGGGATTTAATAGGAACACTACTAGTTTCGTTGATAAAACAACTTCTTTAGGTGTCCAACTACAAAGAATTATATACACAAAAAACTACAGAAACATTACATAATAACGACAATAGGTCTATTATAAAACTGTAGTACAGTTTAAACTGGATTACGTGCTATGTTCCAGCTGTATGTAACTGCGTGTGAGAGTTATCACTAGAGCGCCAGTACTGGATAGCAGAAATGTGCGTATCTGATAAATTGTAGCTGAGGCTATTATTCAGGTGGGTTGAATCGAGTGAAATTTCTTTGAATTCGAGAATACGTCTCTCAAGTTCATTATAACACTTACGTATGTTTGAAGTTTGAGACCAGTCTATAAGATATTGGCGGCCTTCGCCTGAATTTATTGAGAAAAGGATAGATTTATCAGTCTGACCGTAGTAAGGCTTTCCACAATTATAAATGATCTTGTAAACTCCTGGGTACTGAAGAAAGTGATGTTTTTCTTTAGGTCGACTGAGGATGGAACGCAGTTTAGGAAACATAGTGAAACATGTTTTGATGTTGAATTTCTTAAGATTTTAGCCGGTTTGGGAGAGAGGGAACTGATAAGGCAAAGAGATATACGCTCTTTCTCAAAAATGTTTTCTCTCTAAAAAATATTGAGAAATTTCTTTTCCGCAATCGTCAACCTACTACGGAAGACTCTTCTTCCCCAAGAGCGTATATCTTTTTGCCTTTTATCAGTTCCCTTTCTCCCAAACTAGATATAATTCTTAAGAAATTCAACATCAAAACATGTTTCACTACGTTTCCTAAACTGCGTTCCATCCTCAGTCGACCTAAAGAAAAACATCACTTTCTTCAGTACCCAGGAGTTTACAAGATTATTTGTAATTGTGGAAAGCCTTACTACGGTCAGACTGATAAATCTATCCTTTTCCGTGTTGAGGAACACAAGAGAGAGATTTCCTACAACAGAACCCGGCTTAGCGCTCTCTCCACCCACTTCCTTTTCCCAATAAACTCCGACGAAGGCCGCCAACATCTTATAGACTGGTCTCAAACTTCAAACATATATAAGTGTTATAATGAACTTGAGAGACGTATTCTCGAATCCAAAGAAATTTCACTCGATTCAACCCACCTGAATAATAGCCTCAGCTACAATTTATCTGATACGCACATTTCTGCTATCCAGTACTGGCGCTCTCGTGATATCTCTCACATGCAGTTACATACAGCTGGAACTATAGCACGTAATCCAGTTTAAACTGTACTACAGTTTATAATAGATCTGTTGTCGTTATCATGTAATGTTTCTGTAGTTTTTTGTGTATATAATTCTTTGTAGTTTGACACCTGAAGAAGTTGTTTTATCAACGAAACTAGTAGCGTTCCTATTAAATCCCATTCTTTGCTATTCTCAGTGTTTAGTCATTCAAATTTATTTATACTATATATATTTATACTTACTACTATATATATTTATAGTTAATTTATACATATATATATATATATATATATATATATATGATCATAAAGTTGGTATTTATTATAAGACAGTTAACTTTCACATTGTAAAGTACACCACATAAATGTACTTTTCATTCCTCAACGTCTGTATTCAAACTGATGAACGTTCTGGTCCAGGGACCGCTGATAACGTGCAGCAATGGAATTGTAAACACTGAGCATCATTTCATCTTGTAGCTGGGAGCATTCTCTTTCGATTGCTGCTTTCAAGTCGTCGACTGCTGCCAGTTTTGAAGTGTAAACTTTATCCTTGTTAAATCCATTGGCATGACATCTGGTGAACGCGGGGGGTATTCTACAGAACCTCTCTTCCAATCCATCTGTTGGGTAGAGTCTCATCAAGATAAGTCCTCACATCTCGATGGTAGTGTGAGGGTGCCCTATCTTGTTGAAAATAAAAGTCCTCTTGAATACGTGGCATGACAGCTTCATGCAGCAAGTTCAAGTAATTGGCACCAATTACAGTACCGTCGAAAAAGTGGTCCAAATAATCCGTGTGCTGATAAGTCGCACCACACCGTCACTCCTGGTAAATTTACATGATGTTCTTCCATAACATGCGGATTCTCAGGTGCCCAGTAAGTGCAATTGTTCCGGTTAATTGACTCATTTAATTTAAATGTGGCTTCATCACTCCACACAATTTGTCTTGGAAATTCTGCGTCCTCTTCACATTTTTCCAAGTACCACTCACAAAACTGCATTCTCCTATCCGGATCATCTTCGCTGAGAGTGTGTACTCTTCTAGGAATGTAACTTTTCCAATGTCTGCCCTTCAACATGCGATGGACACTTGATTTTGATACTGCTATCTCACGAGACGCTTGTCGCACAGATTTTCTTGAACTTTGACGATACGTTTCAATCAACCTTTCTTCTGTTGCGGGCCTCATAGCTGTTCGTAGTCTTCCTGAAAGTTACTTATGGGCATTTTGAACATTTCCATCTTATTCAAATTTATCTCTAATTCGAGTGATAGTAAGTCTCGTAGGTGGATCTCGTTGAACTTCTAAACTGTCTTTGCACTTCCACTACGTTTTCATACTTCCAGTAGCATTTTAGGATAAATTTTCTTTCCTCAAAGCTTAGTCTGGTTTCAGCCATTATTTCAAATCCGTTAAACCTGCAAAATAACGAAAATCTAGTGAGTTATCAGCTTGAAGTGTATATACATTTTTTTAGACACCCTGTATATATATATATATATATATATATATATATATATATATATATATATATATATATATATATATATATATATTCAAATAACGTTCCAGCGGTTTTAACCCACCTTCTGGGTGGGTGAAAACTAATGCTGGTCTTGAAATTCATGCTTGCTCTTGTTATCATTCAGGAAGTGAGAGGTGTGATTGAAGTCTGATTAGCGGAATAGTGAATTAATTACCATTTAAAACTATATATTTAGAAATTTATATATATTTAATCATACAAATACAACCTTTATTTTACAAATGATATTCTATCTTTTTCAATTTAGCTACTTGAATACATATTCTACCCTGCGGTACTTCTTTATGAACTGGTCAATAACATCGTCATAAAAAGTTGGTTATAACTTACTTTTCCCAAGCAACACGCACACTTGAAGGCTGGCTGAAGCTCACTGGCTAGAGCTACTTTCACTGCGTGTGGCTTGTGTTTAAGAAGACGTGAAAGGAGCGAAAATGGCTATGCGTACGCATGAAATCACAGTGCTGTAGCGAAGACCTGGAAGCTCACACAACCGAGCAAGCCAAGGTAGCTTTGACTAGATGAGCAAGCATCGACTTCGATACACAACGCAAAGCTCGATTATTGCCGCGCAAGCTTAAGACGCCTTCTGTCTACAAAAATAAAAGCCTAAATGGAATGCTTATAAATGCATGCATTTATTAACAAATAAATATTACTTCTTTCTCAAGTAATGAGCTTGCGCAGCAAGCATGGAGAATTCGCTCCTGGTGTCAAGCAATCCAATTGAACGTTGTCATGAGGTACTGTTTTTGTATCTGAGTTTCATCTGCTTTGCGTGGTGAGGACACCTATATAGACAAGTTTTTATATAATATTATATTTATATTATATTATATTATTGCATGTGCAACCAGCAAAACAATAAGCGCCTAATGGATTTTCATATATAAACCTAGTGTTTCATAGATAAACCTATAATAGTGTTAACGAATTAAAAATAATGCTTTTCTGTCAAGTGTTCAATACAGACTAGGAGGCGCTATTGAAAAATATCTAATTTTTTAAGCATTTCTATTTATATTAATTTAATTGACTTCAGTTTTTCATAACTTTTGTTTTTTAAAATTTGTATTATAATTCTTTAAAAATTGTGGGTTTTTTTGTTATTTATTTAATTACAAATTCACAATTATGTACTTGCAGTTTTGCAATTACTTGAGTGGAGCGTGGATCATCTTTCCCCCCTCCCCTCCCCTCCCCTCCCCTCCCATTCGCTACATGCAATTATTCATTTTATTTATTTAGACTTGCGGTAATGGTAAACATCATCTCATCAGTTTGTAAATAATTCAGTGTGATTATGTATATATATATAATTCCAAGGAATTTTTAGTTCAAGGTCCCTTAACTTTAGTCTTTAAATGTAAGTATAAATTGAATTGAAAAATTCAGCGTATTTGATTATACTGATTCATTGAGGGTGTATTATTATAATTTAAAAACATTCTGTTGTTATTCCGCCATTGCATGGAATGAATGTTTCTCTCCTCAATATTCTGAATAATTCAGTTGTTTTTTTTTTTAGAACGATATTTTATTTTCAAAGAATTTTTAGTTCAAATATACAGTAGCTTTAACTTGAATCGAAAAAAAAAAAAAATATATATATATATATATTTTTTTTCATTTCTCAGCAATACAGATAATGCGATCTGGCATTTATTACTTTTGAAATTAAAACGATATTTTAATTTCAAAGAATTTTAGTTAAAGATTCAAGTTAAAGATAACGATTCAAGTTAAAGCTACTGTGTACTTGAACTAAAAATTCTTTGAAATTAAAACGATATTTTAATTTCAAAAGTAATAAATGCCAGATCGCATTCTCTGTATTGCTGAGAAATGAAAGGAATGCTAATTCATTGATATGTATGTTCGTAGTGTTCCTGCGTGTCCACAGCTCTATTTGAGATATGCTATAGTTGCTGTTGAGATATTTTACGTAGTCTCTCTTTCATCTTCCAAAGCATCATGCATATATAATTTAGTATATAATTAGTATCGGTAATAATATGCTTTATAAACCGGATTACCGTACTTTAGAATTGCAACCCAAATTGTACTAGTGAAGCAAGCTTGAACATGACGTCACATATGACATCGCCAAGCGACAGCCAACCAACGAAATATTGCCTTATTCGTGGACTGCAGGCACGTACTACAGGCGATCCATTCATATGTAGCTCCCGTTGGCTTCTTTAAGCTTTCATGCTCCTAAACGCAAAATTATGTGACACTCTGAGGTACTTACAAATATGTTCCTTCTAGGATTACAGAGACCTATTTAGAAATTCTCTCTTGCACTATTAACATGTATTAACCAGAAAATGAGGCCACGTTTGTTATACGATTGCAGTACCACCGTAAGCGTGTAGCTTGTTTCTCTCGTTGCTTAAGTGGGAACAAAGTCTGTTGTATCGAAACCCAGCCAGCGTGTATACCCCGAGTTCTTTGAAATTTTCGCGCTGCTAGAGCTGCAGTTTAAACGTCCGCCATACCGGAAAAAAGGGGGGGACGGAAGTTTTGTTAATAGGAACGCCATCATTTGCTGGACCCTAAGGTGTTTCCTCCTACTCACGCACTGGATTGCCGGCACACTCGCAGCGTTTGTCCAAGCATGTGAGCCGACAGGTATCCATTCGGACATACATAGTAAGGAATATAAACACTGCCCGTCCTTGCTGTGGGTGTTTTGTACCAGCCATGAAGGCCGTGGACGCTGCTCCTGCCTCTGTTTATACATTACCACGAACCAAGAAATCGCAAAAGGTAAACTGTTTATCTTTTTTTTTTTATTATTTTATTTTATTTTTATTTTATAAAGGAAAAGTTTTGTTCAGATATTTTCCTTAACATTTTCTTAATAAAAAAAAATCTTATTTTTTTATATTTTATTTTTTTGTCATTTGTGTGCAAGAAATCAAACATTTATTTTAAAATATTTTGATCAGGTGAAATATATTTTAGAAACATCACTCACCCCGCTGTTCTCATTAATAACATGATTTGATTATTCATATGCTTATATAAAGGGTAATTAATATTGGCGATAACTACCGCAAAACTCACGGTATCTAATTAAAAATCATGACAGGAGAGGCTCAAGGTACTGAAAAAAATCCACAAAGTGATAAATGAATTCACGTCGTTGAAGAAGTCTGCAGATAGATTTCCAGTCCTCTTACACATGCCTCTCATATGTTCCAATTTTTAGTTTAGCGACGGTCGACCCAGTTTTTAGCCTTTCCAGCCTGTTCTGGTCAGTTGGTCTCCGTTTTCAAATGCAATTATAGCATTGCATATCAATTTGCATTTGATATGCAATGCTATAATGATGAAGAAAATATGACCACGCAGAAACATTTGTAAGCGACTATAATGGTTCTTTGCAACCGTTTTCTCTCTTGTTTACTTCACCGGCTTGCAAAATCCAATGAACCAGTTATTTTATTTTTTTCAGGACTGGGTGTGTGTGTGGGGGGGGGGATAAGCCTCAGTTATTGCGAAGTACCTAAATCAAAAAACATTCATTTGGTAACAATGGTTCTTTGCAACTCTTTTCTCTCATGTTTACTTCATCGGCTTACAAAATTCAATGAACCAGTTATTTATTTTATTTTTTAATTTTTCAGGACTGGGGGTGTAAGTCGGTTATTGCAAACATGTACTTCAATGAAAAATCTTTTTTTTTTTTTTTTTTTTTTTTTGGTAACATACTGTGTTGTTTTCCATAATTGTGTTTTTGTTCAGCAAATAAAATGCAGTTTTAATATTGATGTTGTTCTTTACTGCAAATGCAAAGTTTCTTACAGAAAATCTCAAATGTATTTATAACACGAAATCCTTTTTTAAGTCGAAACTGAAACGGTGATGGATTCACTTGTTTTGCAGGAGGACGAAAGAAACATTAGGGAAAGACTAAGAATATTTATCAGATTTTTAACATTTTTATTAATATAATTTACTCCATTTTATTAAAATTTATTTTAAAAATTAGATTTGCGTTATAATTCAAAAAATATATATAGAACATGCATTGAAATGATTTTTTACTTTGATATGTTACTATAATTATGTAATCTATTAACACACAAATGTAATTCACTCGATTTTTTTTTTCTTTGATGAGTTTAAAAATATACATATTCGTTTACATTCACATATCACTAGATGTTCCTCATAATGCTATTATAAAATATGGTTACCGCTGGTAAAATATTTTTTTAAAGATGTTTTTAAAAATAAAAACATGATATACAAAGAAATTTATTCGCATTACCCTATGCATTATAATATAAAGTGTAATGTATTGCCCAGAGCGTAACAGCATTCTTTCAATGTCATTGGTTTCTACTGTGGATGATAATGCATGTTTTTGCTTCCACTGTTTTAAGCTTTTGCTATAATACTGCATCATATCATTTCGTATTATTTTTTCATAATTTATAATTGGTCTTATTTCATTCATAATTGAAATGGCAATCCATATATTTTAATAAAGATTATAGAAATGCGATCAAAATTCCCCCACTACTGTTTTATTCTTATGTACTACTGCAGACTGACAAAGCAATCCTCCTAAAAACGCGTCTGCAAGCTCTGAATATGTTGGTGTTATGTAGTTGATTATTATAATACCGTCATTATATGTGTGTGATGTCACATGAAAGGAGTGCACCAGAATCCTTGAATTTGATTTACTCTTGTTGATTTAATTAGCATAACTTGTAGCCGTAATAGAACCTGTAGTAGGTTCGGAGTGCTGGGTCGATGGTCCAATACTTATTTATTGTAGGTAACTAATAAATTCCGATCTGTTAATGTTGCGAAAATATTAATATTTTTTTGAAAGCCTGTTTAGCTGTAAGCTCTGGCGGAGTCTGAGAGTGGAAGGAAGGTAAGGTAGGCCAATAAATAAAGGTGGATCCTTTATTTATTGGAAATTCAAAAATAGATGGATAAGAATACGTTACTTTATAGGAAGACAATATGCCATTGTTAAGAGGAAGTCTTACCTTCACTCTATTACAGAAACAGTTTTACTCTGTTTCTGTAATAGAGTGAGAGTGGGTAGAGTTGGATAAAAGCAATGCCTACACTATTGGGTTACCACAAAAAAATATGAAGATACCGCATGGTAATCTGTTAAGTAAACAGGAGTGAATGGGGATGGATATGGAGTTGGTGAAATGAATCAGGATGGTTGTCGCGTATGGTGCAAGGCTCCCTTTTTGGACTATTATTGTTTAATCTCTATATTCATGATATTAGAGGCAATTGAATGGGTGATATTTAGTTGTTTGCTAATGGTGCTAAGTTGGGAGAGCAGTAGTAAACAAGAGATATAGAGATCATTCAGGATGACTTGAATAAGCTGATATTGTTGTCAAAGCATAATGTTTTTTTTTTCTTCCCCATTATGGCTGGTTGATTGGTTGATTTGGATTTATGGCCGAAGCAGCTCATATTATGTCTGTTAATTTCGCGTGTTCAAATGGCCGGTTTGCTCGTTTTGCCGGATGAAAATCCCGAATTTCTGCGAGGAATATCCCCCCCCCCCTTGCATAAGACCGGCTAATTCAGCTTCATTTGAAAAGACCTGATAAAGGTTCTTCTCAACCTAGAGGGGATTCGAACCTACGTCTTTCCAGCCAGATGGCTTTCATTATGGCAAAATGTAAATCTTGCGCTTTGGAATGAAAAGGTTTTTAGTCTTTATATTTATGGGATTTCGCCACTTACAGTTGATGAGACTAGGAATTTGAAGATCATGGTTAATAGCACAGAGACTTGGATGCTGACTAACAGGGAGAAGGAAGTCATTATCCCTCTTTGTAAGATTTTGATATGCCTGCATCGGGACGGTTTGTGTTGGATCTCCTAGGTTTCTAGATGTGGAAATGATTGAAACGATTCAGAATCTCGTGATCAAGATAGTTTCATTTCTGTTGAATACTTATGAGGACAGATCGAAGATTTCTGGGTTGCAAAAATTGGTTGATAGACGGAAGAGAGAGGGAAGGTGGGATATGATAGAAACACATAAGCTGCTAAAATGGTTTATAGGATGGAAGTAAGGGAAATGTTCCAGTATATGGCAGAAGGAAAAAGAACAAGAGGTCATTATTGGAAGTTGACCAAAGTTGCAATCAGCAGGAATGTGAGGTTTGATATTTTGTTACAATAGTGAATGAGTAGAATGGATTGCCTGAGGTGGTAATCAGTTCTTTATCAGTTTAAGGAGGGATATGATAGATTTCGTGAGAATAATGGTAAGTTTCGACCTCTTATGGCGAATCTTTTGACGCATTACGGGAATTATGAGAGGTATGATAGGTTATATTGCTGATACTGTTTAGTGTTGGCCTCTCGCGATGAGTCTTGGACTCCACACAGATGTTCATTAATAATAATAAATATTATTTAAATATGTATACTATTATGCTATAAAATTTAAACATTTTCTTACGAATTTATAAGTGGAACGAATGGTAGAGAGAGGATGTGAAGGTAAATAATCCTGTTGCTCTACGTGTATTTTTCACCATTGGTCCTAACTGACATCTGATCAGATGAATTAGCACGATGGGAAGGGTCTGTAGTGATTCAACACCAGCCTCTCAAGAAATTTATTTCTTCTAGAAGAATGGTCTCATTCTGTTCACATGGCTATAAACAGAAATGAAGGCATCATGAACACTTTACATTTCAGTAAGATCAGCGGAAAACATCTATCTGATAGGATCGCGCAAGAGATTTTTCTACCCAGACTTCATGTTCGGCCATTTAAAATTCATGTCGTGCACCAGCTTATTGACCGTGATAAGAAAGCTCGTTTGCAGCTTTGTGCTGAATTTGTGAAGCTAATGATAATCCAGTATTGGTGACTAGCATGCTAATGACAGCAAGACACACTTTAACCCACTAAGAACAGATTGTAGTCAAGCAAAAAAAAGATGCCAAAAGTTTTGTTGGGGAAGTGTTTTTTGAAAAAATCGTTTACCCCCCCCCCCCTTCATAACTGGTCTCTAGTGCTGTGTACTGTTTTGGGGTAAATTAGTCCAAATGAGCCTTGTTTATTTAGAAAGGGCGATGAACAACCACGACAGTTTCTACGAAATGTTATGCCACATGTGTCATAACCACTTTTTGCAAAAACACGCAGTGTGAGTGCATAGGACTCGGTAAAAGTGTGTCATTGTCTACCAAACCGTGGTACGGACAGAAACAACAACAAAAAAATCATACGTTGTACTAACAGCAGTAATATGTCAACATGTTGAAAAACTTTTCGAACCAAGGATTCTTAATATAAGACGACCCGAACCTTTGTGGATACAGTAGAATGGCTGCAAGTCACAGCTTATTTCCAGAGTAGACAATTCTCCGATATTCTGGATGCTCTAGCCACCTTTTCAGTCCCGTTTCTACATTTTGCGGGGCCCTGTGGGAAATGGAAAAGCGGGGCCCCTGAAAGTTATAACTTTTATGGAAATTTTAAATGGATATCTTGTTAATTAATTAATTAAATCAAATATGAAAAATATTTATGCACAGAAATAAACAAGCATGCTCTTTAGCATCAATTTAAGTAAAGGGAAAAAATTAGTTAAAAAATGTGTTTGTATGTACATATATATTATTTTATTATGTAAGTACACATTATCATAAAAATACGCCAGAACAATGATTTATTTAATAATATAAATAATATAAAAATTTGGAAAAAAATATCAATTTTTACTATAAAGAATGAAATACATAACAACTTATAAGATTTAAAAGAAATCTTAATATGTTAAATTTTATTTAACCTAATGCGCTTATCAATAAAATCATTTATAACTCTATCAAAATTCAAATTTTTTTACAATTTCATGCTCTATAGATATTATCCAGGGACGGCAAATTTTCTTGAGACATAGAAGATCGCAAATAGGTTTTTATTAATTTTAATTTGGAAAATGACCTTTCTGCTGATTTTAAAATATTATTGACCAGTCCGTAACTGCACTGGTCAATAATATTTTAAATGTCGTAGTAATATTTGGATAAATATCCGACAAATTATTTGCAATTATGAATTTTAAAATATTAATGGTTGCATCTTCTGGAACAATATTTCTAAAAATAATTAATTCATTTTAAAATTCATATTCATCAATATCTGTATTTAATTTTTTATACAGCTGTTTGCAGCAAAATTTTAATTAATTTTCTGTCATTTTTCTTATTAATTTCATATCATAAAGAAATCCAAATGATTTTTCGTGAATTTCATACAATTCAAATCTTTTTTTGACAGATTGTAGAGCAGTATCTAAAATTACAAAAAATAAATTAATCCTAAAATTATCTTTATCACCTATGTGTGATTCATCAGGCGTTTCATAATCAAAAAATACTTTTCTTCAACGTACTCGACTTTCTTTAAATTTAATTTCTATTTCTAATAGATTTGACAGTTCTTTAGCAATCTCAAACGGCTATCAAATCCTCATATTCTCTGCTCTTCAAAGTACTGCACTAACTCTTTAATATGCTTAGTTGCTACGTGTATGGAAATTTTTGCATTTTGTAATACTTTACTTACTAAATTAACTTTTGCCAAAATCTCATACCAAATTACAAGGCTTAGTATAAACTCAAATGAATCTATTTGTTCATGTATTGAAACCACTTCTACTTTGATAGTATTATCTGATGCAGTTTTAAATAATTCTTTTAGTGCTTTTAAAAATTCTGGAATTTGAAAACGTACAGCTCTGACTGATTCTATTCTACATTCCCATCTTGTATCACATAACGGTTTTGGAGTTAAATTTCTTTAATATGTCCCAACGTGAAGTTAAGGCAGCAAATAATGTATATATTTTTTGTATAACATTAAAAAAAATTATTGCTATAATTGATGATTTTGCGACATCCCCTAAAATCAAATTTAAATTATGACAGGTGCAAAGAGTATAAAATGCCTTTTCGTTTTCATTTAAAATGTAAGCACGGACTCCCTTGTATACTCCTTGCATATTCGCTCCGTTATCATACCCTTGTCCTCTACAATCTGACAATTTAAGATTTAATTTATTCAAAAGTGATTTTATATTTTAAAATATACCTTTACCAGTAGTGTCATTAGTTGTTAAAAACGTCAAAAAGTGTTCACGAATTTCAATATCTGCTTCAAATATATGTAAAAATTACTGAAATTGGGTCCTGATGACTAACATCAGGAGTACAATCGAGAATTATTGAACAGTACTTTGCCTGTTGTATCATATTTACAATATTTTGTTGAATTTTGGTTCCCATATCAACAATTGATTCATTTTGCACAATGAGCGATAGATACGAATTTGTTTTCTTACCTACAATTTTTTTCCCTAACATCGCATTAAATGATCTTTTAAAAGTGGATCAAATTCTGCAATTAATTTTATGATTCCAAAAAAATTACCATTATGGGCTGTGTACAAAGTATCAAAATTACCTCTAAAAGCTAAATTATGTTCGAATAAATAAAGAATTGCTGCTACTATTCGTTTTAAAACATTACTTAACCGTTCTGCTTCAAATTTTATGACATTTTGATTTGCTTGATCAATTGTATTGTGATTTTTTAAATTACATTCCATTTGTGTCCATGAATACATGCATTTCATATGCACTGGATTTCGTTCGTGTGACTTTAATCTTTCACTTACATGTCGCCAGTCAAAAAAGCCATTATTAGATAAAAAAAATTATCATCAGAAGAAAATAATTTCCAACAAAAACAAAAAATAGAGTTGGAAGAGTTTGAATATAGAAGCCATCTTCTGTTTTGCTTCTCTCCGTTTGCAATTGTCCTAACATAGTGAGCTGTGAAAAAACACCTCTTGTTGTCATCTTTTGGAAAATCATTTTCAGTCGGAGGAGACGATGGACCACGTTGTACAATTTGTGTTAGTGTTGCGTTCAAAATTTTGGGCCATGTTGCTGGATCATCAATAGTAAATAGTTCACCTTCCTCTGGTGTCTCAGTTTTAGGATCTTCAATACTCATTGTTTGACCAAACGCGTCATGTTCTCCGCTTCCTTTTGAGTATTTGAGAACTCTCATTATTACCGTAATTAATATTGAAGCCGAAGAACTGTTTGTAGTTATTTTAGACCTCCCGTTATCAACTGATATATCTGAACAAATATATGAGTTCAACTTCATAAATTTAAACAGTGAATTTCTTTGACGTTCCTCAGCCAATTCTTTTTCTTGTTTTCGTTTTCGTTTTTCATGCCCACTTGGGCATTTTCTTCCATAATAATCCCTCTCACGACTAGTCATACTCTAGAATTAAATACGATAGATTAATTATAAAATAAGTGAATAAATTAAAACAAAATTACTTACCTGATAAATAAAATATATCTAAAATAGATAATATTAGAAAATAAATAAATCTAATATAGATTTGAAAACTGCTATCGAAGAAAAATTCTGATGTTGGATAACCTGAAACCAGTTTACAAAATATAGTTTTTAAGATGTTTTGCAAGTAATGTCACATAAAAAAAATTGCCATGCCAGTACGTGTATATACCTACTTGTTCATAAAATCATAAACTAAAATAAAAAAAAACTCCTTACAATTATTAAAAACACCTGTTTTAAAATGCTCTTTTCCCTATTTAACACTATGTTGTACGATATTGTTATATATCTTAGAGTAGTTTCAAATACTACCGCTCTAGCGCTACGATCTTATTTCGCTTACTATAACAACAATAGTTGGTTGTAAAATTATATACATATATTTTTCTATATAATAATATTTTTATATAATAATTACAATATTAATTTATATAATAATTTAAAAAAAAAAGATTTTCTTTGTTCAATTTTTTGCGCTTTGCGGGGCCCTGTGCTACCGCACAGTTCGCACACCCATGAATACGGCCCTGCACCTTTTGCTTCACCAACTTTTCTCTGACTTCCTTCTATAGAAACCTATATATATAAGCCGGCCTGGTTGGCCGAGTGGTTAGCGTATCCGCTCTCCAGTCAAAAAGCTGCGGGCTCGAATCCCGCCGTGGGCATGGATGTTAGTGATTGTCTGTGAAAAATACTAGTCGTGGTAGTCTACGCGGTAGATGGCGTTGGTGTAGATGACGAACGTAGTTGAGTGGTGGAGACGGGCAGTTGTGGAGTAGGTGCGGTGCCCTCCCTCAATGAGTCCTTGGACTCCCTGGAGGTGCTATGTATTAATAATATATAGAGAGAGGTGATATGTAATAATATATAATGAGAAAAGGCCACTGACAATCAAAGAACTTGAAGAACATATTAATCAATAAATTTGAAATTTTAAAACATACTGGACGAGAGGATAAGGGGAAGCTTTACCTCATCTCCAAGCATGGAAATGTGAAGAAACACATCTTAACGATATACGAGTATTACTTGACTCTTTGAATTAATGAATGAAGTTGACTAGGAATTCAACATCAATGAAGTTGATGTTACGCTTATGTGTTGATTAACATATAATTATGTAATTATAATAATAATTTCCCTTACAGAATATTATTTCACTTATAAAATTGATACGTGCAGCATTTCTCCTGCACGTATCACTCTGTTAGAAATACAATAGGCTTATGTAAAAAATAAAAATAAAAAAATGCATTTTTATAAGATGCAAGAAAATAATATATAGAATTTTGAACCTGCTAGTATTGTCACCTCAACCTGAGGTGATGTTAAGTAGTTCACATATCGATGTGTTAGCTGGCACAAACTTGCACCATTTTCAATGGAATAACCAGTCTTTAATTTAAAAAAGCCATATTCTATAATCATTTGCCTCCTAGGCAAATGATTATAGAATATGATTATAAATCCTTCATATATTTTTGTTGTTTTTGCTGCTGTTCGTTTGCATATTATATGGCTGTTTTATCGTAATCTGCTTAACATAGTTCACTTCCCTGAAATATTTCCACTGAAATTATTTTAGAAATTAAAGAAAGTGGGACAATTATAAAACTTCCAAATTATTTTCCACACAGTTCAGTGAGATGAATTCAACAATTTAGAAATGTGCTTATATATGAAAGCAAAATGTTAGTTTTGAAAAATAATTCGTGTAGAAAATATTAATAAGAATCTTGAATAACTAGAGCATCTGATTAACATTTCTGATGACTGTCCTCGTAATAACGGGAATAGTACCGATAAAATTGCATGTCCAGAACTCGTAGGCCTCAAACTCCTCAAAATGCGTCTGTTTGTAAGGCAGAAAAGATTTCTGAGAAATGAAAAATTATCATTTTGATTTTTTTTCTTTCACTGAACTGATTTTGATTAAGGCAGTGGAAATTAATACGATGCATTAGTACAAAGTATTTCCTCCTGACTAATCAGAATCTGAGCCTTTTAATTATTTTAAGTTGATTACTTGTTTTAGTTGTTTCTTTTTAAGTGTGAGTAGAGTTTTAAAAAAAAATGTAATTATTTAGAATGTCGAATTCGTTTCTGTTTCTCTGTATATTCAAGTAAGAAATAAAGGTGTTATATATCAGCCTCTTAAATCCCATATCAAATTTTATTCGTATACTCAATAGTTAAAACAGTAAAATAAATTTTAAACTAAAAAAAAGGAAAGAAATTTTGATTGAAAGGTCAGAATAGGGTATTATATATAGAATCCAAAAGAAATGCACTGATTGTTATTTCTTTAAAGCACGGTGTTTCTCAACTGAGGTTTCGCGAGAAATCGTAAAAAAAAAAAATTAATTAATTAAAAAAAAAACATATCGTGCATATAACAAAATATATATTTAAGTAAATAAATATGATGATAATTTTCATGCAACTGAGGCCTGAAAATTATTTGAAGGGTTCCTCCAGGGTAAAAAGATCGAGAAAGGCTGCTTTAAAGTAATTTATTCATAAAATAAACCAAAGTTGAATGATTATGATAAGTCTAATAAGAATACCTTTTTTTTATTTTTATTAATAACTTATATAATAGTCCTCTTGGGTAATAGTGAGTACGGTATCTGTTTGTAGCAGCCGAATATGGGGATGGGGAGAATTAAATAGTTCTGCGACATGTTTGCTGAAAATACTGTACCTGTATTAAACTGTTAGTGCATGCAAATGACTTTCGCCGGCTTTGTCAGAAACGTCGTAGCAGGCCCGCATTTTTTTTTTTTTAAATTTTTTTATTACGCACAGACGTATATACGTGTAATACTGGCTGCGGTGTCCGCATTTTCTGGTGTAATTTCCTCATTCCGTGATTCTCTATAATTTATGATTTCCGAGTCTTTTAGAACTTTTTTTTTTTTTTTTCCACATTCTAAACAGGTCGATTCTATGTTTCGCAATATGATAGCCGGAGCACCGATACGCATAACATAATTCACCAGCTCGATAGGTTGGCTTCTGTATGTTCAGCCATAATGCAGAATTTCCCTCTTCTTCGTTTTTTCATCCCCCCCCCCTCTCCTCTAAACATCATAAAATTCCAGTGTCTCGTAATCATTAATGACGCTTCTCGGCAAAATTACTTTTGGAGTGATTAGATGATTAATTTCCGCTTGCGGCGGAGATTAAGATTTGTTATAATATCAGAAACTCTCATAATAAATTCAACACGGCAAAATTCATTGTATCTCATAATTGCTATCGTACTTCTCATTAGTCATTCACGATTGTGTGGTAGACGATCATTGGGAAACATTTCATGGAAAAATCTGCCCCTCATTTCTTTGCTAACTTCACTCATCCTCCTAGGATGACTTCTCGCTTTGCTCTCCTACAACTGAAACCTCTTCCCTATATCCTTCCTTTCATTACTCATGTCTTTACCACAACTCCACTTTTTCCACACTCCCTTTATCTATCATCATCTTCAGCATTCCATAGTACTGTTATCTTATATATTGCTTCTGCATCTCATGATAACAGCTTGCAACCTCTTTAGTCCAAATTCAAACCTTACACTTCTCGATATTAAACTACATCCATTCTCCTGTGCTTGCACTACAAATCTACTTAAATTATCCTGAAGTGATGCTTTGTCAGTTGCCTCTTATCGCTCATTCTAACTTTATATCCTTCCCACATTAACATTCTGCTTCACACCATCTACAGTATTTAATATACAAATTAAATAATGGTAGCAGTCTAAGGATAGAACCCACCTTGTCCGTCTTTTGATGTCTGTCAGACAGCCTCCACTTTATCCATACCTCAAGCTCAGTGTCCACCCATAACTACTCATTTATGTAATAAACTACAGTGCGCTATCATATCAAAGGCCTTGTGTAAATCACTAACATCATATAGCACAATTACCAAGACAAGATCTCCCCTTAAGATATGGCTTTCTCATAAGACCATACCCATATTTTTATCCATCTTTATTTTGCATACGTTCCCTCCGAGTACGAAGTATTATATCAAGTGGAAATAATGTGATATGTCCATCTAGATTATATACACTGAAAGTAGTTTTTCAATAATTGAACTACTTGTTCAAGTGACTTGGTGAATACGAAATACAATCGTATATTTAGGATTTTCTTTAGCCTCTCATAATCCAATTTTGCTCTCTTAACTATATTACTACTAACAATAATGCTTATTATATTTTTTCCCGACCTGTATTCTAATATTCCACGTTGTTTCTTGTCTAAACTGATTTTTTCTCCCTAATAATTTGTAATTCTCCATTCTTTCATTAGGCAGTTATTTCAAATGCAGTGGCATACACTTGGTCAATCCTGTAGTCATTATCTCTTCTATAGCATACACTACTGCACGAAAAAAAATTGACATTCACTATTCTTTATTTTCACTTTTTTTTTTTTTTTTAGAAGGAGAGGCTAGGTAAATTTAACCATAAAGTTACTTCGATGTTTAAAAAAGTAATAAGTAAAACGAAAATAATCTTCAAACCACTGGAGACAAGGATTAGCAAAAATATATATTCAACATAATTATTGAGGATTTCTATCTTTGCGACTGCTTATAGTCATTCCACGCCTTTTATGGTAGTCAACACTTATTACACCCAAGGTTTAACGAACCTTCGTCTGCTAAATTGTTCATTGAAAGCGCAGACATACCTGAGTTCATTGCACAGGATTCCGTGTGGGTAGAAAGACGGTGGGCGTTAGTCTAATACTCAAGTATTATGAACCACCTACAGCTGCGATTTTTGAATCGTTTGGTACCAAATTCGGTATATAGCGTTTTTAAAATAATTGCTTAAATAACTAGTAAGTAACTTTTTTTCAGAAAATGGCTATAAAGGAATACAACTCTGATAGTTTGATATTAAAAAAGCCGGCAAAGGTTGATCGATTGGTAGAGCCTCTGCTACTACTGGCTCAGTTAAGTAAGTTTGAGCGCGGTTAGTAGTTGGAAGGGGTCCAATCGTTCGATGCTGTTGGCACACTCTCCCTCGATGAGTTTTTGGACTCCCTGGAGGTGTCAAATAATAATAATAAAACCTAAGATTAATTAATAAAATTTAAGATTTAAATATGAGTCACCCATATGATTTTCTTACATTCAAATGAACTTATCTTAAAGTGTTTTATACAATGTTCAAATACGAAATTATCGTATTCTGCTTCTTTCTCAACCATATCCGTCTCACAAATAAAAAACAACCTAAATGGTCTAATTACAAAGTTCTTTGTTTATAATAAAATTTTAGTAATATGTTTAAGTTCAGATTTACTGTGATATGATCACAATTAAATAATCGATGAAGATTATATCACTGTTTATATTATTAATTAAAACATTTTGTTGAGTTTTCAGTTGATTCATGATATGTTATCAAAATGTTTTTATTTTTTTGAGAAGAGACGAAATACAGTAATACATACAAGTACAATATAGACAGACATCCCCTCCCCCAGTAGCGTGCCAAAACTTTGATGACTTCTTTGGTTCCCGTTAGTATTTTAAACGCTAATATTATAGTACTTCGCTGTTTCAAGTTTTATACTTTGGGACACAATGTGTCTTTTGATTCCAAAATATGATCATTGTATCTAGTGAACTGAGTTATGTATGCATGCTAGATACCACTTTCGTTATGAGCCCCTTCTTCAAGGGAGTTTTCGATAGGGTTAAGATCATTTTGAACTGGTGATCTATCTCATGATCTCTTTGCAGTCTTCATTTAACATTATGTTAGTTATTGTTATCCAGGTGAGTATTAGGTCGTTATACAAAGTGGTTCGAACCCCATAGACCGAATAACACTCCTAGGTGATAAACATCTCGAGTGCTTTCTCTGTCGCTAAAGATTCCTCCCCTCCCCAATTTTTCCCTTCCCTTATCAGTAGTCGAATTGTTTTTCAGTTCAATAATTTACCTGGTAGTAGTTTTAAATTGCGACATCTATCAGGACACTGCAACCCTGTCTCTCCCAAATTCTGGCGCCTCGGATGACCTTAAATCTGGCACTGGTTGTTGTGGTGATGGTGCAACCTAATATAAGTGATCTTTCAGCAGTGGTGTGCTTCGATTGGGCAGATTTTTCTTTCATTGTGGATTTAAGCCTGGTTGATTTATGGTCATGCTTATACATATGTGGGGCCCCACGATATTCTCTATAGGATATCTTAAGCAACTGCTAGTTCAACATTGTTCAAGCTGACTTTATTCCAACAATTCATTAATCTATTTATTTTTCGACTATATCTGCTAAGACACGTTAGTCTAAAAGACGGTATTAATTCTGTATTTCCTTATGTATAGGTCAGAGCCATTACTGAAAATTTGAGGTCTTTATTTTGAGATCCTCTACTATAGTTAAAATTCATGAAATATTCGTTAATTTATCATTTATTAATCATAAATGACTTTTTTTCTCCCTTTTATGATACCCAGGATTCGCTCCATAGGCACTTGCTGTTCTAAATGTACTGTATATGAAGTTAATACTGTATATGAAATAAACGGCTGTTCTAAATGTACTGTATATGAAGTTAATGTATTGATTCAAACTTCTTGGTAGTTACCACGGTTAACTACCAAGTACAGTTAACTCAGCTTACCAGCTGCAATGTACGTCGCGAGGAGAATATAATAGCTTAATTGTGGGGTATGCTGCATGACCGGTCGAAACTGTTTCAGAATTTGCCACTGCTGGATCTTTAAGGAGAACAATGATCTTCACGTTATTGCATGACCTGAATAGAACTACTGAAGGCCAGTTTTGGAGCTTGAAGTCTAGATGTTGAAGATTTCTTCCAGAATAATGTTGAAGATTTCCTCATGGGAAGCTTCACATGAAACTGGAGTCGACTATTAATTGTCTTCGCTTTTTTTTTTTTTTTTTTTTAATAAAGCTGCATAAGCTTTTACCAGTGAAAACTGTTTCAAACTGACGCTGTAGTGGTGGTTTTGAAAAGTGATTATTTTATTTATTTTGCGTTCCATTGTTCAGTTACTGAAGCCTCTACTGATACTTAAGCGAAAAGTTTACAGCTAATAAATTTATTTCACGTAAGTTTAAGTTTCACGTCTTTAATTTTTCAATGTATGACAGCTTACGTACCTATTTTGTTGTTGTTATTATTATTATGTGACACCTCCAAGGACTCCAAAGACTCATCTTGGGAGGGCACTGCTCCGCTCTACTACATACATCTCACCGTTTCCCCCCTACTGCTTAATTTTCCCACTACAAACACTACCATCAACGCCATCTGCTGCCTACCACTACCACCAACAGTACGTTTTGTCTGTAAATTGCGTGTGTTCTGATGGCCGATTTGCCTGTACGTGGGATAAAAAAATAATAAATAAATAAATAAAAACAAAAAAAAAACCGAGTTTCTGAGAGAAAAAACCATGCAACCTCCGTATGAGATCGGCTAACTCATTTCGGAAGAATAATAGAACCGAAATGTTGTGATTTCCATAACTTCTACTACTTTTCATGGTCTGATTATAGCTTATTCCCCTGAGTGCTAACTCACCTTAATCTTATATCTCTCAGAAAGAACTAGAATGAAGACCTCCATTTGACCACTATTATTTCATGTCTTGGTTCTAGAGAGGAAAGGCAGAAAACTTGTTCGCTGTTTCGAAAATCGCAATGGAACTTTTTGGTTCCTTACCTGTCCATTGGATGTAACTCAGCTCATCCATTTCCCATAATCTCACATACATTTAGACAATATCTTTGTAACGTAACCTGAAAGGCAAAACTTTTATCATTACTCTTTTCCATTTCATGCATAGATGACTAAGGTAAGTTACTTTTCATAGCTAGGATGATAAACACCTTTATATCCGCTTTTCACCTGAAGGAGAGTTAGCATATCTTATAAGGGGGGGGGGGCAGTTTTCCTGTGGACTGGAAAAACGTGAAAATCGAGTTTTTCATCCCCCAAAAAGGGCATAATAAAATAGCCTTAGTTGTTTGGGTCTGAATTTCAAAACAAGAACAGCTCCATACTTCATCTAATCTTTCATAAGAAATCGAAACAATCCTGAATAACAACTTCGACACTGCTAGTGCTAATAGTGTCCCTCCAGTTGTGCTCAGTACTGTACTTGTGCCCCAAATTAGCACCATTCTATAAGTTTTTTTAATCTTTTTTTTTCTATTCGTCCAGAATCTACTCCGCAGCATGGAAGAAGCAAACCTATATTCTTTCCATTCCCAGAAACGATGGAAAAAAAAAAAAAAAAAAAGCCAGCCGTGAAACTATCTTATATAATACATTCCCCCTCGTAACTTTAGTTGCTTCGGCCGTAATTTCAAAACAGCGAGAACCACATCCCAGAAATCATGGTGAAGGTTACTAACAATTAGCGTCTTCATCTGAACGACCACTAGTTAATTACTGTAGTTACCAGTAATTAACTGGTGAGTATGAATACCAGTATGAGTTCGGCCACTCTCATTCCACAACAGATCTGACCATCACTACCCACCTTTTGAAACAAGCCACCTGGAGAAACTCATTTCGTCGCTCTACGTTTGCTAGTCATTTGATCGTGTCAGACATAAGGGCCAGCCTTTGCAATTGGTTCCCCAGTTGGGAAAAGACACCAGGAGGGAAGTTTTCCGAGAGCGAGGAGGAGGCTGGATATTAGATATGTGACCTTGACTGGAGACTGTGTATTATCAAAGGGAAGGAAAGTGAGATCTTTTGTAGGAGAATACACAAGGCTCTTTTGATGACATTTAAATTCATTACATTATTCTCACTGAATTGGAGAATGGTAAGGGGATCACTATCTGAGACATGGAAGATCTTGAAGCTCGAAACATTTGAGTACTAAAAAGCTTGCCAAATGAAGAAGAAGATTGGAATAATTTTCAGCAAAATGAGAAAAATTTTCGAAGTTTGTAAAAGGTCATTCGCCGACCTGGTTGGCCTAGTGGTTATCGTATCCGCTCTCCAGCCAAGAGACTGCTTGAAAACAATCACAAACATCCATGCCTAGGCATAGATGTTTGTGATTGTTTTCCACCTTCACACATTCATTCATACAAGTGAATAAACACTCTCCCAAGATGGAGTGAGCCACCATGGGAGAAGTAAACCCAACCCTCCCGAAATGGAAGCCTTTACCCCTGCAGTGGAAAAAGTTACAGGCTGGAAAAAAGAGAAAAAAAGAGAAGAAAAAAAGTCATTCATATAAAAGAGGAAGCACGTCGACGTAAGTACAGTATCTTGGAATACTTCACCAATGATGAGGATATTTGAGGGATGGAAGCCATCTACCAATATACACAGGCGAACGACAGATGGGATGCTGGCGAACCAATCGCAACATCCTTCAGCCACTCTCAGTGAATAAATGGTATAGTGTTTGGAGTGTGTTAAGGTATAGATAATTCGGTTCACCAGCTGCAGATACAAAACTTGAAACTTTTTCACACTACTTCCGATCTCCAGTAATCATGGATGTTGTCTTCTATCACATACCTAAAACCTACTACCTAGATTTTAACGAGTATCCATGTCTGCAGTGGGATTCGAATCCACCACTTGTTGGTTCAAAAATGGAAGGACTCTCCGCTTGTCCAACCAGGCCGGCACCGGAGGGAAGTTGGATATAAAACTCTTGCTGAAAGTGTTTTTATCACATGATTAGTGTTAACTCTGGCCATTGCTCGAACCACATTAGATATTTTCCTTATGCCACGATCCTATATTTCATTGCTAATTAAAAGGATTTCTGATCTACAAAGAGATTTAGAAATTTTTTGAATGAGGCAAGTGTAAATTTAACACAGCTCACAAAGAGCGTCTAATTTGAAGACTTTTGATGAGTTAGGTTCCTCGTTCATGGTTAAGTATTTTTATCTGTAGTATCGCTATACGCAATATCTGACTGATATGGTGAATGAACATTACTATAGATTGACGAGTTATCATAACTTCCACACCCCATTAAAAAAAAAAAAGATTGTTTTAATTCACATAATATTTACTACTGTCTTGCATACATCAGTATTACTATGACCCTGAGAAGTTTATTTTAGCATTTGCCAATTTCTTCGTTTAGCATTAAATTCAATGTTAAAAAAAATAAGCTGTCTAGGATTGCCTTTTAATGTTGCCTGCACATGCATACACTGATAAAGTGAAGATGAGTAGTTTGGTCTCATATGGCTCTAGGACAATTTTTTCATCCCGCAAACCAACCAAGGCAGTCATGACTGGCTTGTTTTGCGGAAAATATGCGATTAACAGATATAATAAACTGGTCTTATGATCTTAGTTGCCTCGTAATAGCCTTGCTAAGAAGCAGTAACTCCTGACCAATATAGTACATAATTTCGTATCCAAATGCCAGCACTGGTATCGCGGATATTCCCTTACATTAAGAAACAAGCGAAACCTAACTAATCGTATACAGATGACAATAAGCGACATTCTGTTATTCTGTTTTGTGTATATTCTGTTATCCTGAAAATAAAACCAATTAATTACTACATAAGACAGTATAAACAAAAATGGCTAGAACATTTAAATCGAATGAACAACAGCAGACTACCAAAAATATTATACAAATACAAAATAAGTGGAAAAAGAAGAATTGGAAGACCAAGAAAGAGATGGCATGAGACCGGAACAGGCCACATGGCCTAAATTCCATGTTAGGAAGAAGAAGTATATTCTGTTACATAATATAATGGAAATGTCAGTTATATTTTACTTTTCCATATTCGTTTTTTTAACAATATGAAGAACACAGTTTGTACTCAATGGTAAATGTTTAAGTTATATTTTTCCTATCTTCTTCTCTTGTAGATAAAAACAAATACTTTTTAGTGTATTTTATTGGTTGTGCAGACTGCTGAATGAATAATATCTTAAATGATTCTAAAAGACGTTTAGAAGAAAAACTTTGAGTCAAGGTGTTTTAATGTAATCATGCGACAAATATGAAACTGCAGTCTGGCGCCAAAATATTACCATCAATTGGAAGTTATGCTTCATTTAAAACAATTTTTAATGCACGGTTTAAGACGAATATTCGCAAAGAGAGAGAGAGAGAGAGTTAAGTTAGTAATCAGTGTTCTTTTCGCAACTGTTGGGAATCATGAGTGCCATGTGAAAGAAGTCACAATGCAAAAGGCATTAAAACGGTAATGGCGTTAAGCGTTTTGAGTAACAATCTACTCAGGCCAAAAAATGTTTTTATTTATTTATTTTTTTTTTAAGTCTTCGGGATTCTAAAGTATATGCTATCTGGAACTGAGAACAGGAATAACCTATAGAAAAAAACTAATTCTGTTAAATTGTTTCCTTTTACGTTCTTTGCCTTTACTTAACTACAAAAAAAAAAAAAAAAAAACTTAGATCCCCACTGCGCTCACTCCCCCTTCCCTTCCAATTCTAGGATGGCCTTCCTCAGATAGTGTTCCCAAATATTCAAGTTGCAGCTGTTCAGGAAATCAGTGTTTCTTCTTGGTTCTAAACTTCTAGCCCACACTAGGTACTAATACTACAGTATACGCTTTGCAACTTGAGTTTTTCGGAATACAAAGTTCATTGTTAGTGTGTATGATAATTTTACTGCACTGTGAACCCCTACATTTCTCAATAAAATAAAAAGATTAAAAAAAAATAACAGAAAGGAAAACGAACGAAAATTAGAGCCTGAATACGGATAATTTTTTTTTTTAATTTAAAAAGTGAAAATAAACATTATTTGAAATGTCTCAATGTGCTTGTCAGAGAGAGAATTTCTATTTACTGCTTTTTAGCATGCTTATACATATTACTCGTCGATGTAACTATTTCAGCAGATAAACATTGTCTATACTGTAATAATGTATTGCCCAAAATTTAAAAACGGTGCATAATTATATTTGGATGCGATGTGATAGACATCATAAAATATCACTTTACGATCCTTCATAAATGTACGTGATTTCACTGGTGGCCAGGGGCGGCTCGTGAGTAGGCACTGCGGAACTGCAGCACCCCGAATTTTTCTCGATATATAAATATATTTATTAATTTATTTATATTTGCTTCTAATATTTAATTTTATCATCAACAATCCTATACAATTCTCCTATTTTGTATAAAAAATAATAAAAATCCATCTTGTAGCACTTAGGAGGGCGAAGGACGCTAGCAGCACTGTGTTTATCACAGTGTCATAGTGCTACGCGCGCAAACATATGCACGTCACAGTGAGATGCGAGCTATTAGCGTAATGCAGCACTGTCCGTCGCGCAGTTCCACTGTTGTTTATATACAGTTTGCGCCAGTAGTAGAGTGTTCGTAGTGCTTATCGTGTTTACTCCGTCTCTTTAAATATTTGGACATTACAATTAATGGATTTAATTGTAATGTCCAAAAATTGTAAATCCATTCCTTTAATTACAATTAAAGGAATGGATTTTATTTTTAAGTAATTTCGAATTATACTAAACTGCATAATTTTATCAATAATAAACAATATTTTTTCATGTTTAATTTTTTTTTATATTTTTAGCATAATTTTGATATTTTATCCAAACACGTATACATTGTACTTACAGTGTGTATGTATATTTCAAAAGTTGCAGCACCCCCCACGATTTCAAGCCACGAGCCGCCACTGCTGGTGACTGCAGGGAAAAAAAAAAGCTTGTTCTTTAGCTTTCTTAAGCAGTGTAAATACACTTATATTACGTATTTTCACTAGACTAACTGAACACCTGTACTTTTTCAGGATAAGTACTATATTCTAGGAATAAAATTTCCTGGTACTTATTTTTCGCCGTAAGGTTATTGAAATTTGTCCTTTCTCAAAAATGATACAGCTACTCAAGAAAAGCTGTTCAAACAAAGTAGAATCTCACCTCTTTCCGCCTCCCCTCATTTCTCAGTAACTACGATCTCCATCATGCATTACTTGGAAATACTAGGTGAACTCATAATCAATACATGCATGCTGTAGAGTTCATTGTGATGCCTTCCAGAATTATTTATTCAGAACTCTGACTGTAAAGGCTAGAATTCGGGGGACGTAGGGGGGGAGCATATCACTGTTTGATTTTGTTCTCCCGTGATCTGTATGAGCTCTCTCTATATAGTTGTGTTGCTCAACGTTCGTTTTGACCAAATACCTTAATGCATAAACCCTAATGCATCGTATTATCGATTTTTTTTTAAGATGAATCGAACACTTAGAAGAGAAACAGGACTTTGAGGGGGGGGGGGTAATTGTAATCTATGTGAGCACACCTCCCGCAACTCTAGTCCATTCTTTGAACTACTTTCAAACTATGTGATTGAGTATCAGCTAAGGAAGAGAACAGAAGAGCACAAATGATAAATAAAGAAAAAAATAAAGAAATCCTCTGAAGAGCAGAGGGATTACTACCATGCCAGTCGAAACGCACAGACTTCACCAATAAATGGATTGTTGCAACAAATCTCAAATGGTACATGTAGATAATCGTTTCTTTGCGTATACAGTATTTTTATTATTTTTGCAGGATACGCCCAGGTCTGTTGAGAAAGAGGAAGACCCCCCCCCCCAGGTCCGTAATTTCTAAGGGCCAAGTTAGGTACTAATATATTAGTATCTTTTAATATAGTATTGCTTACGGAAAACATTCGAGTATTCTTAAACGATTGACAATTTACTGAGAGAATTCAAAATACATAATTTTAAATACCTGGCAACATTTATTATTCGATTGTCTATTTTAGTGTGTTTCGTGCAAATGTGTTGCTGAAAATTTTCAAATTGTGAAATATCTTTCACAGTTTTGTCTGTTAAAAGACGTAAATTCAGAAAAACATTTGCAGATGAAAAAGTTCGGGACAGTGATAATTCAGAAATTAATATTGAAGAACACTTGAAAATTCATGTATTTTACAAAATCTAGATTTCGTTATCGGAAATTTGACTTGGCGATATAGTGCTAGTTTCTGATTAGTAATGATATAATCAATTATAGATCTTGTTCCTCTACCATTCCAAGTATATTTATTTATATTCTTTTTTTTTTTTTTTCGAAAAAAAGTATTGGCTATTTTAAATTATTGAAAGTACAGAAGTGTAATAGTTCTTGACCATTGCTATTCATGCAAATTTCTCAATATTTTCCTAAGACATTTGAGATTGGATTATTTCCATCTCTAGCATTAAGATCTCCTACTATTAATATACAGGTAACCCTTGTATAACGCGAATGTTAGGTTCCACAGAAATGCCACGTTGTATAAATCGCGTTATGCGAGACTCAGACCACATAGAAAAAGTAGGGTTATGTTCCGAAATCGTTTTTTTTTTTAAATTATATAAACAACAATGACATATTCAACAAATAAATATTTTTATTTAATTCAGATAATTCATGTAAGTTAAGAAAACATACAAATTATGAAACAAATACATAGTATAAAATTATAAAAATTACAAATTGTACGCAAACATTATGTGCATTATGATGCACATAATGCATAACTGTTTTAGGCAAAATAAAATAAGTGCATAATTTAATCGTCATCATTGTCTTTAAAACTAACATTTCATAGATGTTCTTTCTTTACGAGTGGCCGGAAGTCGTCATCACTTGAAATCTTTTGGACAACATTTGTATAATTCTCATTGCATACTTCGGCTGGTTTAGTTATGAAGAAGTCAGTAATAAGACCTTGCTTATCACTATGATGCATTTTTTTTTATATTAAGTTCATAATATGGAGCTAAACAAATATTCAATTGTCTAGTGATTTTCCGGAGCGTTCCATTGAGGGATCATTATCCGTAAATAACTTCTTAACTTTCTTGCCAAGTCCAATCCTTCTGTTAATTTCTTTAAACTGAATTCTTTAACGGATTCATCACAATCAAAATCTTCGGCAGAACTTTCCCCGCCATTTGGTTCGACGTCATCTATTAATTGTACTACCAGTTCCTCCTCATTTAAATCTATTTCTCCATCAATTTATTCACTAATTTCGTTTTCAACCATATCGCAAAAGCCCTCTAAGTGGCCATTACTATAAACATTAATTTTTACATAAAAATGCATTACATATTAATTATGTATATAACTCACCAGAAAATAAAATGCTCAGCTTGAGATTAACATACTTATGATTTTTAATGCGCTCTACCAGCAAAAAACGAAGACATTTTCAACCATAAACCTATATACGGTAAACAATTGACGTACATGCGTGCTCAAGGCTATTTCCCCTAATATAAATTCGTTACTTATAACTATATGCGCGATACGGGCAGACGAAAATTTAACGAAGTTAAAATTTGATTTTTAAGTCGCGCGGTGAAAAATATATGAAAAGATAAAGGGTTACTACAATTTGTAGACCGCGTTATATCGAAACCGCGTTGTATAAGTACCGCGTTATACGAGGGTTACCTGTATAGTCATTTTTATTACATTTATTTAACTGTTTTTGTAGTTTCTCATGAAATTGTTCAGAATTCTCTTTCCTACATGAAGAAGATAGGAAAGAGAATTCCGAATATACTCCTATGATATTTAAGTAGCTTCTATTTGTTTTTAATTTAACTGTTATAATTCGATTATTTATAAAATTGTACTTTCGCATTCTGTTTTTCCATTTATTATTGATTAAAATGGCCACACCACTAGAAGCTCTGATATGTTGGTCCATAGTAAAACCATCTATTGTACATCTTTTGTTCCCTTTTATTTCTTTTTTGTTTCTGTTATCATGTTTTGTTATTACTTGAGCATATTCTGTTTAAAACATATTATACTATATCATTGTTGAAATGTATCTTTTTTTTAATAATATTCTATTATTATTCCTACATGGAATAATAATAGGATATTCCTTAAGCTATAGGCCACTCATAGGTAGAAATTCGCTTGCTTTCTTGCAAAATCTATGATCTTTAAGATGATTTGTTAGTTGTTCAGATTACATCAGAGTATGAGGTGAGTATTATGTCTGTATTTCCTGGTTTGCATTTTAAGGAAGCTGAAAGGATTTTCGAGTTGCATCATCCTATAGAGAATGGTATTGGATTGAGTCAGATATAGGATTAGGTCAGAATACAACTAATCACGCAAGAGGCGGCGTGTAACAGCACTATATCAAGTGTAGTTATAGTTGGAAACTTGTTTCTTACAATGTGTATATGCTTGCGTTTTGCCAAATAAACGAGTGGAACAAGAGATTATGGGATATCCTATATTATAGTAAACTACAAATTCCATTTATGCATATAATTTGCAGTCAAAGATTATTAATATACAGAAGACGAAAGCGAATAAACAAAACTCTGTAATACCTTAATATTAATTAAAAAAAAAACTTTCGAAACAAACGTCTTTTTTCCATCTCACGCAACCACCAGCCGAAGATAAAACTAGCTAAAGCGGGGGGAGGGAGAGCAGAACTACGTTACAAGGCAAGAACACCTTGCCAACAGAATCTTTATTGCGAATCAAATCCAAATGCGAAAAGAAGCTGTCGCAGTTTTTTAGAATCCTACCATGTCATTTGCCGAAATACTAATAACAATTACGTAAGAAGATCCCCCCCTGTCGATTAACGATTGAATCCATGTTGCTGATCGATAATCCGTTAACTATTAATGGGAGTTTCCAATTATTTTCTAAAATAGCCCATGTGAGTCTACTCATAATCCATTAGTTTGCTATTAACGTTCCCGAAACCCACATCTACGTGAATTTTTCCCCCTCCCATTTGAGAACTCTGAAAGAAAACATTATACCAAAGCCGTTGTCTGTGGCTAAACATGAACAAGCGCGTTGAATAATTATCTCTGTATCCTCTTACAGAGGGAATATGCAGAGATGGCTTCTTTTCCAAAATTACTATTACCTTTAATTTTCACAACTTCATTACAAAAAAAAAAGGGCATTGAAATAAAATTAATTAATTCGTGTTCTGAGTTAATGGACGCTCCTTTAGAATTATAGTGAAGTGTTCTATTATTATGTTTGTTTTTTCTCTGACCAGTTGCGCTAAGAATACCTGCGATAATGAGTCAAATAGCAATAGTCATCATAATACTAGAGCTGCTCTTGGAGGATCTCGTGTTGTTAATAAATAGGAGGAAAAGTATTTATCAACTTTTTTTAAAAGCAAGACGTCAATCATCTGCTTTTAAACTAATGAGATGAGAAGATATGTAGTTTTATAAATTCAAGTAAAAATAAATAAATATAATAATTCCGAGTAGTTCAGGTAGAGTGGGCAGACAAGATAATTGCTGAACAGGAACATGGAAAAGCAACTCTAAGGTAGTTGGCTAATTTTGCACAGATAATGTTAGTCAGGCTTCATGATTAAATTGTGTACAGCAGTGCATGACTCTCATACAAACCGTGCCAAACTCAATTAAGAAGTTAATCCATCACCGTTGGTCAGTATACAACTGAACGTCCATTTCCTTCTACATACGCGCTTTGTCCCGTCCACTATTTATATAATGTGCAAACATGAAGAAGGCAAAATTACTTCCATTTCCGCTAGGAAATGAGGAGGCATTTGAAGGTCATTATTTATCTTTTGTTTATACTGTTTACCATTTCACGTTCATTTTGGACTTTATTGTAGATTTTTTTTTAATATAAAGTAATTGCAAAGCATTTATATGTAAGCGTCAGTGGAGGAATGAATTCATATTCACAAAAATCTCATATGTCCTTAGTCCACTGGTAATTTTTTTATGTTTTTTTTTTTTTTTCCCGTGCCTGATTCATGTGGAAGGAATGTTGTTTGCTTCAGTCAACAGCGAGATTGGATTCCCCCCCCCCACTTATGTCTGTCAAATGCATATGAACATATGCAGGTTTGTCCATTTTGATTGAGAAATGCAATGTTGCAATTTTCATGTCTTCCGCGTAAGTGACCAATTAAAAATTATTATTCATTACTTTTTTTTTATTTATTCAGTTGCAAGTTATGTATCGACTAAATAGCTAATTGAAATTAAAACTTGAGCTAAAAATTGCATAGCAAGGTAGGCCTTTGGCTGTAAAAGATCTGGGTTTGAATCCGTTTTGATGCAGGGAACACTTATAAAAGAACTTCAGTTGAAGGTGAGTTAGCCATCCTCATACGAAGATGGAGAAGAGTTTTACTCCTGGAAATAAGTCCCTTTCCCTTCTGCTGTACTATGTCGACTGTGTGTATTCTATGACCGTTTGTCTGTTTTGAACCAAGAATCGAGAACAAAGCTACTTAGCATTAATAGGCCATTCAGTCTAATAAGCAAGAGTAAAGCCAAATGAGTCAAAATGATTTTGCGAAGTCAACATATTTTTTCCCTTCTAAATATTTGAGAGAAACTGCCCACACAATGAGGCAGAATATCCTCAGTGATATCTCATTACTAAAGGAAATAAAGATAAATTATGGATCTAGTAAAAGTTATTTTGCCATACTGACTCCGAAGGATACGTATGATATAGAACGTTTAAATTCTTTAATACTGTTTTTTAATTAAATTTTAAATTACATATACATAAATTAGGTTTTTACCAAAACAGCATCATCATCAATCGTCATCATCGTCAAATTCCTGCCATATCCTGTACTATCATATCCTGTACCCTCAAGGGGTGTACAGGATATGATAGTACTACATGAAAAATTTACATCATTACTAACTTCCTATCTACAATTTTCCTCCAAATCAGTGTTACTTGCCAAGACTCCAACATTATCACATTCTATATTTCTATCGTCTAAGGCACTTTGTACAGTATCAATCCACCTATATCTTGGTCTTCCTCTGGGTCGTTTTCCTGCCAACTTTACAGAGAACACTTGTTTTCCTAATCTTTCCTCGCCCATTCTATTTAAGTGACCATACCACCTGAGATTAGCTCTGCTGATGCATTCCTGGATGCTGACAATGTCAAGTTCTTTCCTAATATCCTCGTTTTTAATATGATATTGCCATTGATGCATCTGTTCACGCCTCTAATCTTTCTCAGGACTCTCATATCTGTGGTCTCTAGTCTTTGGTCAAGTGTTTTACTTCTGACCCGGCTCTCAAATTCATAAGTTAAGACTGATTTGAACACTGTCTTGTATACTAATTTAGTGTTCCGACTAATTTCTCTCTTATTCCATATGAATTTATTCAATTGACTTCCTACCATACCAGCTTTGTTGATTCTGTTGTCTATTTTCATATTTATTTTACCATCTTCACTAAAAATCGTGCCTAAGTAGCTGATATGTTTTACTTGTAACACAGGTTCTCCGTTCAAAACGCAGTTCACATTTTCAACGATTCTGCCTATTTTCATTGTCTTTGTCTTTTTATTGCTGACCTTCATACCATATTTATTACAACAGTTATTCAATTTAGTCAGGGAATCTTGCAGACTTGTAGCGGATTTATTTAGAAGTATAACATCGTCTGCATAAAGCAAAGAGCTGACATTAACATCTCCAATTTTGATATCATGTTTAATACTACTTTCCTTCATAATGTGATCCATATAGATAATGAATAACAGCGGGAATAGTGTACATCCTTGTCTGACACCAGATTTAACATAAAACCATCTTCCTATACTTCCTTCAATTCTAGCTGCTGACTTACAACTCAAATAAAGACTAAGTATTGCTTGATATAATGCCCCATGTAACTGTAGCGTATTGAATAGCTTCTCTCTTGGCACCTTGTCATATGCCTTTTCCAGATCGACAAAACTTAAGTATAGATCTTTGTTATATTCCCATGCTTTCTCAACTATTTGTTGTAAAGTGAAGATCTGATCCTGACAGATCTGATCCAGCTTGTTCTTCACCAAGCTTTTCTTCCACAATTCTTCTCAACCGTTTTTGAATGTATACTTGCATATATCTTACCAGGAAAACTCGGTAATGAAATGCCTCTGTTCTCACATTCAGTTTTATTTTCCTTTTTATATATGGGTACTATGAGAGCTCTACTCCAATTATCCGGAATTTGTACCTCTGTCCATGCTTTCTGAACTATGCAGTGCAACCACTGTAAGACTTTTATAGCACCTTCAGCATTTCTGGCCGAATATCATCTACTCCTGCTGCCTTTCCACATTTCAAGCCTTTTTTACTTCAAGTATGGATATGCATTCCCGAATGTATGCCTGTTGGGTGTTTTTTACCTCTGTGCTATCACTGCTTGTTTCATTTAGCAATTTTTCGAAGTAATTACTCCATACTTCAAGGATATCTTTTTCTCCCGTTTTCATGTCACCTTTATCATCTCTAACTCCTTTTACAGCACTCTTTCCTCCATTTCTAAGCTTCTTCAACAACCTCCAGAATATCTTATCTTACCACCTTCTTGATATTTATTTTCTATGTTCTTGCCAACGTCCTCCCATGACTTTTGTTTAGCTAGTTTTGCACCGTGTTTAGCTTTCTTACATTTGTTTCTTACATTTGTCTCTGAGAGCACAAGCTGACTTATTTGCCAGGAACTTTTGATATGTTTTCTGCTTTTCCTTCACTGCCTCTTTAACTTCATGTGTCCACCATGGAGTTCTGATTTTTCTATCCTTGCAGACAACCTCACCACATGCCTCTCTGGCTGAATCAATCAGTGTTTTCTTCAAGGCTTGCCACTGAATCTCCAAGGTTTGGTTGCTGTTCTCAAACTCTTTCATTTTTTCTTAAATAATTTTTGTGTATTTTAGTCTACAGTTCATATCTGAGTGTGCTCAACTTTTATTCGCTTTAAAACTTTCTTACATGTTATTCTTTTCAATATGAAATTCAATTTTATCCTGCTCAAGACTAAATAGTGATCACTTCCAATTTTAAATCCTTTGTACACGCTGGTGTCCTGCTCCAGGGAGAAAACATCACTATCAACAATAACATAGTCAATGAGACGTTTTTTATTCCTTGCCTCTTCTCTCCATGTGAATTTGTGCACATTTTTATGTTGGAACATGTTGTTAGTAATAACCAGTCCATGTCCTCAGCAGAAATCCAACAGCTATTTACCATTATTACTAGCTTTGCTCTTTTCTCCAAATTTTCCCAAAATATTTTTGTATGTTTGACCATCATTTTTTACTCTGCTATTTCGATCCCAACAAGGAACAACTTTTCCTTTTTCATTGTGTCAGTTGCTTTCTCTAAAGCATGAAAAAATTCCTCCACTTCTACCGTAGTAGAACCTTCTGTGGGACCATAGGCACAAATAAGTCTCATTGTCCAGTTCCCCATTCTGATATTTGCCCACATCACTCTACTTGAGACTGCCTGCCATTCAAAAAGATTAGCCTCGTATTTAGTGTTGAATACTATGGCTACTCCTTCTCTTCCTTGATTGTCATTGCCTGAATATAACATTTTGTATTTATTGCTCAGAAAGATCTCACCAGTTTTTGTCTTTTTTGTTTTAGTCACCCTAATTATGTCGATCTGGTACTTATCTAATTCCTCAGCTAGCTCCATTTCTTTGCCATTCTGGCTTCTTATATAGATAGTACCGATCTTTAACTCTGGTGATGTTGAGTTGGGGTGTGTTTTCGGAATTGAGCAAGGGTACCAAATTAGCAAAACGCATTATATAATTTTTCTTGGATTAACTACCAATAAACACAGTGATTCGTAAAGAAAAGTTATTTCATTATCTCTCTTTTCTTCTTCGCATATGAAGAGGATTTTGTTTCTCACTATGCATGGCATGACAGATATGGTATCACAGTGAAATTTTATACTGTGCAGATCATAATCTTCAGTGTGCCTTTAAGAAGCATAATAGAATTTAATCATAACTGAGTAGCGGATTTTAGAGCTTAATAAACACACCTAAGTATTTTTATGATTTAAGTAAACAATTTTGTAAATCACATTTTGTTATACAGGCACTTGGCAGTCAAGTTAACACTTGACTGCCGAGTGACGTAACGTTCTGATATTTTTATTATTAAATTACTATTAATATTCTGTATATGACCAGAGCATAATTCACATTTGACTAGTCTTATTATAGCTTACTATGAGTCAGGTTACTTTAGGATTCTCTAAACACTTTTGTTAAAGCGTTTCTTTTCCACTAATATGAAGTGACTAGCTATTAGTGCCACCCGTTGACGATGAACTAAGATGTAACTCGCAACAGAGGGTTACCACAGGAAGCTTCCTTCACTTATTCCAATTAAATGCGTGAAAGCAATTAAGCATTCCTGCTCACAAACAGGAAGTGAACTCTCTTACACTGTTAAATCCCCCAAAGGAAAGCCATTAGGTCTCATAAATGTTAATTGATTTTATTAATTTCTTACTACAGAGCACAATATTATTGTTGCACATCAGACACTTTGGAAGCGTAATAGCTGGAAGTTCTCTTTGTGAATTGTTCTAGAATTCATTTCATACCTAGGAACATTTAAATAATCTTAAAAGCAAAAGGTTGTTTCTCTTCATTCAAGTTGTTTAGTTTATCTGGTTTGTTGGTAGAGAAACTTCTTTCTTCCCAGCTCCTCGTGAGAGGCTAAGTAGTCGTGAAATGGATCTGAGTCAGAGGAAAACCTGAATTCAATAGATGTTTTTTCCTCCCCCATCCACCTTTGTCAGGTTAGTTTACTGATCCCAAAATAAACATGAAAACCAACGACTAGGCGTGCATTATGCTTCTATTATGATTGTCCTTTTGTTTTTAGATATTGTATTTTATTTTGAATTTTTTTTCAGATGTTTCTTTGACACATGAAGTATTTTCTTTTTTCAATTAATTTTAATCACTTATCGCATAAATTGATGCCTGAAATGGCCTTGAAAAGCTATTCCATGTTCGATCTCTAGAACTGGTTTTCTGGATTTCTTTAGTCTCACTAGTGCTAATACTAATCATAAACCTATGTACTTTAAGTTTGACTTTTTGTGAGTATGATTCATCTTAAATGTTTTGCACATTAGCATATTCACTATTTGGTTTCTTTTGATTCATCTCATTATTTCATTTTGTCTGAATTAACAATCACCATAGAAATTTTCTATTCAAACAAGGTAAAGCTTGTTTATTTTTGTTGGATATGATGTTTAACCTCGTCAGTCAATATTGTTATAAATTGAACTTCTATTTATGTTTAGTAAAATAACCGAAGCTCAAATTAACTCGGTGTTAGATGAAGAGCGTATTAAAACTGAATTTTTCGGTATCTTGTATATCTAAATTATATAGCACTTTATACATTCTCAATTATTAATGTTACTACCAGTGTTGTATATTTGAAAATTAGAAACTGTATACTGAATAATCAGCGCTTCGAAAGCTTGTTTTTGCTATTTCAGTCATACCTTTTTTATTTATAGAGATTTGGCTGAAATATTCTGTTTTGGAAGTATTAATTTAAATATAACTCTGATTATGGTTGCCAGTTAGTATATTAATTATGATTTGGAAATAAGGGATTTTGGGGAATTCTTTTAAAATATAAATCCTTCGTATTTATAGCGGATATAGATATATTAAAAAAAAAATCCCCAATCTGTTTCCATCTAAAGCTGGGTGCAAGCAGTACTATAGCTACCAGGTTCTTATTTCCCCTAGTATGTAGAATGCGGGCATTTACTAAATACCTGCTAGAATAATGAACCAGCATGATGCTGAAAAGTATCATGAGGAATGTTGCTCATTTCATTTTCAGTCATTATCAGTTCTTAAATAACTAACTTTTGAAATGTGATGGATGAATAAGTTTTTTCTAGGTTATGGTAGTTGCGGAAAGTATGATAGTATATAGTAATCGTTGCCAAGGCTGGTTATTTATACGACCACCACCTTGCTTATCGAAGGTCATAACAACATTTTATTTCCAGAGCAGAAATTCTGGTTTACATAAGCTTGGTCTATGCACAGTATAATAGAGGATTTCCGCCTTCCCTGTGTGAGAGAGAGGGGGTTGGGGGACGTTCCATTATGTAAATAAAATATGATAATCACTGCAAATTCTTGAAAATAATGATGGAATTCACCTAATCGAGCAGTTAAAATTTCCGTATAATGCATGAACATCGTCTGGAAGTAAGCATCACCATCAAGGTGCATGTTTGGCATCTATATGCATGAATCTGTATTACTGCATCAAGCAAAACTAATCCTAGCAATCGCGTGGTTTACTGGATCAGCAGTGATGTAGAAATCAATTTTGATGATTGTAGTCCAGTTAAACAAGGCATGGAAAATATGCGGCAAAACGTCGCCTAGCCATTCTCTTCTTCATTATCTTGTCTGTGCAATTACGGTATCAGTTTAATGGAACTAAAAAAATAAATGGAAATCTCTCAGGAGAATTCATTGTTTCTCTTTGTTTTTCCTATAACTCTTTCAGTTTTGTGGAAAAGCTTGATAGACGATGTATCAACAAGTTTTTTTTCTTTCACATTGTAGCCCTGTTAGGTGTTAGGCCTACTGGCCTTATAAGAGCTTAAGATAGCTCCTTACAGAGCTATCTTAAGCCCTTATAAGTCGTATCAGTCCCGAGGATAAAGTGACTAGCCCTATGCCTCCCGGTATATTCTATGGCTGTAGCTGCGTGTGTTCACGGGGCTGGTTTGCCTGCTTGCGGGAGGAAAAACCCCAGATAAACTAGGGCAGTGGTGGCGAACCTTTTTATGGCCGCGTGCCATAAGTTTACAAATCGAGTTGCTGGCGTGCCGGCGCGTACCAAAAATTTACAAATCAAGTTGTTGACGTGCCGGGCACTTCAGCAACTAATTAATTAATTAACATTAATTAATACAAACTTAATTGCAGAATTTTATTGAGACAAGTTTAAAAATTAATATAGAATTTCTTAATAATGAACTCATAATTTGACTACACATTGTCTTATACAAATCAATATTAGCCTATTATCAATCTATTAATTTATCTATATCAATTTATTATGAGATTTTTGCTGTTGTACATTAGATAACAAATGCTTTATATAAGGTTTATATTTTGTCACTTTTAGTAATACACCCGCGTAACTAGATTCATCAGTCATTCTATTTCTTAAACTGTCTTTTATAAAATTCATTTAAAAAAATAATGACTCACAAGCATATGTAGAGGAGAAAATTGATAATATAGCCATCGCTAGTTTTTTTAAACAACAAAAGGTTTCAGGAGTGGCTTTCCAAGTTCTCAATATTTCCTCTTCTGCATTCTTTTTAATTGCTCCCGATAATCGATAATTTTCCATTATTTCCAAGTCATTTCTCAAATCGACAAACTTTTGTTTCCATATAGAACTAGATTGAAAATCGATTAGTTGCATTTCTATATCTTCCAAATTCAGCCACTCGAAAATCTCCAAACTGAGTCTATCTGTCTATGTTGTGTCCGGATGCAAAATAAATTTTGATGTCTCTGCAAATTGCCTGAACTGCGTAAATCTTGAAAAAAAAAGCGTTGATTATCGACTGAAGAACTGTAGAAAACTTTTGTCAATTTAACGTGATCTGTTTTTTGATTGGATTCTAGATCTGCAAAGACTTTTTTTGTATTTGGAAAATATCGGAAGGTATTGGAAATGACGTCACGATTAAAAATTAGTAATTTAGCTTCGAATGCTTTGATTAAATCAAACATGACAATAATTGTCATGTTAACACCTTGCAGTTTAATATTTAATTCATTTAAATGTAAACACAAATCAGTAAAAGACATTAATTTCGAAAGCCATTCGACGTTCATTAATTGATTGCATTTTTCAATCATTTTCTCATTATGTAAAAAAAGTCTGACTTCATCTAAACACTCGACAAATCTTTGAAGAACTTTCCCACGACTTAACCATCGGACGTTGTTGTACATAAGTGAACCATTGTACACCGAGTTTATCTCACTTAATAATGCTATAAATTTTCGTTTATTTAAAGCGCGTGCAGATATAAAATTGACCAATTTTGTTACAATGCTCATAATATCTTCCAGTGGCTTGAAACTAGCCTTTGCGCATAAAACCTGCTGATGTATAACACAATGAAAACCCAGAACTGAATGTCCAATATGTTTGATAAATAAATTGACGAACCCATTTTCCTCTCCAGTCATACTGCGAGCACCTTCAGTAGTTACTGATACAATTTTGGAGGGATCTATATCTCTTTCAGCAAGTGCATTTACAACTGCGTTGCAAATATCTATTCCTTTTGTTGTTGTTGCTAATGGTATTAAACTTATCAATTCTTCTTTGATGTTATTCCCAACACAATAACAAATAAAAATTGCTAAACGAGCTGATCCAGTTATGTCAGTACTCTCATCAAGAAAACGAGAAATTAAACCAGAAGATTTTATATCTGTTTTTTTGCTGATGAGTTATATTTTTAGCCATTTCTATGATTCTATCTTTCACCGTGTTTCTAGCCAAAGGCATATCTTTTATTCTTTGAATAATTTTTTCCTTGTTTTCAAAATCTTCAAAGAGAACTGGTGCGCATTTTAACCATGCTTCTTTTATATATTCCCCACTAAAAGGTTTCTCGTGTTTAGCAGTTGCATTTGAGGCAAAAAAAAAAAAAAAAAAAAAAAAAAAAAAAAAACTAGCAGCAGTTATATTTGAACGACTGCCGATAAATTTCATTAGGGTTGTTGACTGGATATTCCTATTTTTAATTGTCCGAGCAATAAATTCTTTCTGTTTTTCCTTGCTCTTCTCAAGGAGCGATTTATGGTTCGTCTCATAATGCCGTTTTACCGACAACGTTCTGCACACAACTATCCCGGAACATAAAACGCATATTGCTTTATTGTCTTTATTAATCATGCCATACTCTTCAGTCCACCATCTTTGGAACTCTCTGCTGCTTGACTGTGATAATTTTCGTTTTTTATTTTCTCAAGCTATGTTCGGTAGAACTGTAACAAAATAATTCACAACTTAAATCAAATGCATTTTTATAGTTTCAAAAAAATCAACATTTTATTATATACCTAAATTAAATTATCTTTATAATTCCCACTTGCCGCTGCATATTTCTGCCTACTAGCAGATGCGCGATGCGAAATGCATAATGAACGCACGTACGATTAGAAAAGGGAAAAGTCAGGGAATCCTAAGGATCAGTCGTTCTCAATTCTTTTTCTATGGGCTGTTTTTATTTATTCATACTGTATTAGAGGGCTCAGTCCCAACAAACTTACTCGTAAATACCATTCCCATTTTTTTAAAGTTCATACATTAAACTAACATAAGTATTAATATTATATAAATTAAGTGGATATTACACCCAACATTATTTCAAAGCCCTGTAACTATAGAATTTTCGTTGGAAATTTGGCGAGTGTATTCTCGTAAGATGTCTGGTCAAATTTCGCAAGAAACGTATAGTTTCTGTAGTCGGCTTTGAAATAATGTTGGATTTAATAGCTACTTAATTTGTATAATTTTGTATCGCCGATGTGAAGCCTTTTTGCTATTTATTTTAGTAAATAAGTATTAATAATTAATTATGGCATAATCATAAAGAGTATTAATACCCTTAACGTAACGGTGTAGCAAGTCAACAAATATAAAAGTACGCATTTAAATTAGTT